>NW_020897797.1:2299577-2508699 GCF_003984885.1 Neopelma chrysocephalum
CCTGCATCCCGGGGATTGCCGGGACCACCGATGGGATCCTGCATCCCAGGGATTGCAGGTACCCTCCACTCTCTTTCACTATGGTTAATTATAAACTTACACAGACACACATGCACATGTGATTCCTTCACCTGCTTCCAGGACAAGCTGATTGCCACAGATACCTATTCATCACTTTACTTTCTCAACTTCTTAAATGCTTGAAGTAATCCAATCTGATCTTCAGGTGTCTGCAGGATGCAAAAAACTTGGAGAGGAACAAGCACTCAACTTTGCCACTAATACCTTCTCACTTTTGCTAAAGATGATACAAACCCTCTGCCCCCATCCTGTCTGTGCCAGCAGTGCCAGGCACAGCACTGGCTTGGGCACAGGCCAACCATGTACTGTGACACAACTCATGGGCTGTCACCTCCCTTCAGAGCATCTTCGTCCTTGTGCCCATTCCCTGCCCCACCGTCCTCATCTCACATTACCAGCTTTGTATTGAGCAGTGTCCACCAGGCCAGAAACTTGATTTTCAGTAAGCTGAAAAACTGCATTGACTTCAGTATTGGGAAGCAGGTACTGAAACCTGGTCTGCTACAACTTTGTGTCTTGTTTTGAGTGACGTTTTGAAGAAGTTACAAACTTCGACTGAAAAATTTAGCATTGCTGAGGCATTTATAATGCTGCTGTTTGGCATGGATTCCTCGTGGCAGGCAGAGAGGCCACACTGTGGCACTTACCCCAGAAAAGAAATTCTCCCTTTCTGTTTGGAGGTGCCGGTGAGCCCGCAGGGCAGGCCAGGTCTGGCTCCCAGCACTGCAGAGCTCAGGGCAGGCAGAACCACCACAGGCACCAGACCCAAGTGCAAACTGTGTGTGCTGCAGAGCTGGGAGGAAGGTTGGAGAAGAGGCAGGGCTTGCAGCCCCTGGTTCTTTTGCAAGCTAACACGAGAAGCCCACACATGATTTCTCTCCTGCATTCAATACACAGTTTCACAGACCTTACAGGAACTTAACTCTCTCTTTTGGAGCCTTCTATCCCCTCTGCGTAATTTCAGAGAAAAATTAATTACAATGTTATTAGTGAGGGCTCTCACAGACACAGTGTTTGACTGCACAAGTCTTGCTTCTCCAGAAAAGCAGGCTGAAGCCAGACTTACACAGGTTTACACTAGCTGAACCTACTGACTTCTCTTTGTCCTGTATGTCTACTCATATATGTAACAGAAAGTTATATCCTTTTATTTCAGCACCCTCCTTGTTTATATGATTAAGTTTTTATCTGGTAATAGATACAGGGCTGAGTTTTCTATAGCTATGATTAGCAGTAAGCAGTGAGAGTGCTTGTGAGAAAGAATTGTCAGGGCAGACTTGAACTGTTCAGCTGGTTACCCAAGTGAATATTTGCTTTGGAGAAACCAGCTTGTTTTCCTAAGATTATGATGATTATTAAATTTTGTATTTATTTACCACCGACCATTTTCTAGATATTTAAGAAGTAATCAGAAGCAAAGACTTGATCCTTTTCCATGTGCAGACCTTGTTAAAGAACTATTGTTCCCTTTAAAGCTAAACAACTGACCTGTATTTTTTAAATTATAAAGCTTGTTCCTCTGAGTATGTTGTGCCTGATACAAGCAAGTGTATACTAATAAAATTTTATATTTATTCAAAGGCTCACTTGGGGGTAGTAATAAATATTGGTTACTATTGTAGTTTTGTTGATAAATTAAATACAGTATGCTAAATATAGAACTGTGTTTCTTTAAGGGGATTCCTGTCCATAATGCCATCAGTTCTGGTAATCCTTCATCCTTCTGCTCAGATTCCCAAGTTGGCGATTCTTATTCATGCTGTTAAAGCCTGGTATTTACTTAGAAACTACTCCGTTATAGTACTCTTTTCCCCATATATTTTTTCCACAGCTCTCTGCTTTGGAGAACACAGTAGCATTTTTACATCCCACTAATGACAAACATTGCTCACTGTGTTCTGATGGAATCCTGCCACTGTTCGGCCTCACTGGGCCATCCCAAACTTTGCCTCTCAGAACTCATCGGTTACATTTGGAGAGTTGATAATTGTGTGAACTGTGCAAGGGGATGTGGGGATGCTGTGGGTGCAAGCTGGAGGTGCTGTGGGTGCAGGCTGGAAGTGCTGTGGGTACAGGCTGGAGGTGCTGTGGGTGCAGGCTGGAGGTGCTGTGGGTGCAGGCAGCTGTGAACCCCCTCATCCTGGGAGCCAAGCTGGTGACGCTGGCGCCGATCTGTGCCAGAATCGGTGCCGCCACATTAGCAGGGCTTTGTGTCCAGGCTCTCCTGCCAAGGACTATCGTGGACACACGGCTCCCAGACCTGCCTTGGAGCTCAGAGCAAAAGCACAGCGAGTTCATGCAGCTGTCTGTGCAGACATACCCTAAATAACCTCACAGCAGCTGTATATTCTTTGGGAGTCCAGTGTTGGGTTAAAATAACACTGTGAGACAGACTTGGTTAGGTTGTGGTTTGTGTTGTTTTGTTTGCTGTCAGCTGTAGGTGAAACTGGTAATACACCACGGACTGGAGATTGTCTGTTTTACTACTTAAGCTTGCCGTTTGTTAGGGATGAAAAGTTTGACCCAAACCCTCAGAGACCAGTACTGAAATTTGCAATCTGAAACTTCTGTCATGATTATAAAACAGTGCCTGGTATGGTCAGTATAATATCCATTCAGAAGGAAAACAGAGATGTCTAAAAGGCTATGAAATCTCTCTTTTTTTCCTGATTTATCATGACATTTAAATGAAGATGACATCCAAAATTAATTCACTCAATAATACTGGTTTTACATCAATGACAATACATGCAGTACTATTTCTTCTTATACGTCCTTGGTACTAAAAGGTACTTTGTGTTGTCTTGACAAATTCACATAATTTACCTGGAGGCTGAATGGGAAAGGATAGATGATATAAGCTTCTCCTTAGGTTGGGCTTGGTTTTTTCTGCTATGTGTAAGTTAAACTATTCCCTCTGGTCATTATTTCCTAAATACCAGTCACCCTGTTCTTATCCTTGTGCAGCTGCCAAACTGGGGCCTATTTAAAAGACAAGTAGATGTGGCACTTGGGGACATGGTTTAGTGGGACTTGGCAGTGCTGGGAGAACAGTTGGGCTTGATGATCTTAGAGGTCTTTTTAAATCTAAACACTTCTAAGATTCTATAATCAAGTGCAACCAAATTTATGCACTGTATTATCTAGTGAGGTGTTGAGAAGCAGCTGCAAAATGCTGCCTCTGGGTCTCTGAAGGGCCTGCTCAGAACAATGTTTTATAATGTACCAAAGCAGATGCATTTCCCATAGAATTAAATTGCTTTGAGAACACAGGGCTTTTTTCTTCACATTATTGGACTCTAGACCTTTCCCTCTATTTCACCTGTGATAGAAAAATACTGGAAGTTGGAAACATGCCTTCCCAACAGATGAAGTATGCTGGGTTAGTAGGGGAAAATATGGAAAACCTGTGGAATACCTAAATGATAACATAAAGTGTGTTTAGTATCCCATTTATGAACTACCTGCAATGTCTATCTCTGTAATACAGATAATAATAAAAATACATTTCACTCCGGTGAGAACAAGCTGTTAAGCCCTTTCCTAGGATATATAATCTGCAGTGTTTATTGTGGAGAAAGTCATTCTAGAGATGTGAGAGGGGATAAATATATTTACTTTCAGAGTGAAAAGCAAAACTGTACTTGGACGAAACTGGAAGAGAAGGATTACTGAAAGGGAAGAGGAACTGGCCAGAAAGCAATCTCACTTGACACCATTATACTACTCTAAATTCTCCATATTGCTATTGTATTGCAGAACTGATGTCAGATTACCCCAAAAGTCCTTCTTTGGGATTGCTTCATCTTCTTATTTAAACCTTATTAAGAATCCCTCCTCCATGCCTCAGATACCTTCAGAAGTTTCTCCACATTATCATCTGGAACATTATCAATGTTCTTAGCTGTGTTTAGGAATATTGAGTCGAATGGTCAGGTCAGATACTGTCTTCTGCTGTTTTCTTTTGCTTGAGCAACCCAGAGGTCCAAACTTTTCCAGTGAAAAATGACATGTTGCAGTTGTGCATGTTATAATGACAAAACTGGACCAGCTCAGCACAAATTATTTAGGGAGTGTCAGTAGGGATGTAGTGATGTGCAACAGAAATCTCTGGTCACAGAGTGGATGGGTGTGGAAAGCACTAATGGGTATGAACTGTTTGTGACTTGACAGAATTTTTCTGTAGTCTTCTAAGAGCTCTAAAATACTCAGTGTCTCACAAAGGAATGGGAATGACATGTGGAGCTTGAGGGGCTGGCTGGATTCCCTCAGTTTCCTTAGGACAAAACCAGTTGAATAACTCTGACATTTGTTTATAATCCGAATTTGTGTTTCAAATCCTTTTGCTCCTTTTTTAATCTAGAAACACTTCAAAGAACTGACAGAAGAGAAAATCAAGTATTATTAAGATTCTTGGCTCTTTCCACCGTGTGAAGCTGCACATGCATATTTAATAGATAATTTAGTTTTGTTTGCATTCTGACCTTTGAATTTAGGAAATGCCTTTTTTTTTTTATCAGAACAGCCAAAGTCTACAAGCCAGTCTGGGTTCTGCACGAACTATACCACAATCTCCTTTATCAGTCAGTGATCAGAGGTCACTGTTCATCCCTTCAAGCACTCAGAGATATATCACAGCAGCCTCACATGCAGGTGACAGAACAGCCATTGGACATCAGCCCTCACTGTGTGCTGTACAAAGTCCTGCCTTGTTTACATTAGCCCATAAAAACAGATTTCCTATTGCACATGAAAAATCCTGGCAGGATTTTTCCTATACATGTCAGTTTGTCATTAATAGTTACAAGTGTTAGATGAGAAGGAAAAGATCTCAACATTTTGGGTGAAAAATAAAAATCTTATTTTATACAGCAATTTGAAAAACAAAATCTCAAAATGTTGCATTTTATGACATATTAGAAATGTAGATTGGTTTCTTTCCTTGCATCCAGCTGTAAAATTAAACACAGTCACTGCAAGAAGTGTATTGCAGACAGTGAGATCTTAATATATTTTTGTTGCTTGAAGATCAAGAGTCAGATTTTCCATCACACCTGACACCTTTGAGCTTCCACTGTGCTCAGTAAAATAGCTTTATACTGAGGCCTTAAAAGTTAATTCACATTTCCAGTGCTGTTTATGACTGATAATTTAAGCACACAGAAACAGCTGCAACAGTCCTGTTTGATTTTGTATTTGGGGATTTTTTGAGCTTAGACACCATTTCATTCATATCAAGATAACTAAACTTTAAAAAAAGCTGTTTGCTATTTCTTGACTTGCAAAGGAGATGAGCCTTAGTAGCCCCCTGGATCTTCAGGAGGATTCTAGACCTCTCAACTCCTTCGAAAATCATGCTGTAATACTACAAAACTTTTAATAATACATGACATTGGTGATCACTCCACTGACTACAAGGGACCATGACAGTTCCTTAGGTGTGTTCAGCTCAGCAGCAGCCTGTCAGAGCACCAGGAGTCTGCTAAATTATTGGAGTCTGAGTAAGATCCATAGAGAGCCCAGGTGTCATTTTATTGCCTGTCTGGATTGCACACAAATATACTTGGGAAGGGGGTTCATCTCTATAAATGGGATGCCCCATGTGTATCTCACACACCCAATCCAGCCTAGTTCAGGGTGTGAGCATGAAAACCAGACCTGTAACATATCCCTGTAAGTCAGGGCAGACCATGTCACAGGGTGAAGCAGAGACAGGGATGGGTCTGGTCCTGCCACCACCACCACCATCACTTCTCTATTGCAGCCATGGCAGGGGGTCTTGCTCTGCAGGTGTTTTTCATGTTAGAAGAAAGCAAAAGGATATTCTGGAAAGAAAAAGTCATTCAGATCCCTCTTTCTCACTGATGAAATAATTTTAGTTACACTAGAGACTAAGAGCAAAGTCAAGCATGAAGCTACAGAAAGAGCCAGAGAAAGTTTCTTATCTCTATTACTGTAGAGTCTTATTTTCTCTGTTGCAAACTGTAACTCCATAAATGGTGGCTCCATGGAAGTGAAGCAGCCCATTTTGAAAGCAGATAGCACAGATAAGGAAAAGTGAGATAGTCCACTGCAATACAGAGATCACCTCAGGCATATTTTTCTTCACTGTAAATGGTTTGTCCTTAAATAAAATGCCTTAATTTCTCTGCTTCCTTATCTGTAAAATGGAGATACTGCCTTCCTGCATGAGAGGAGGTTGCATTAGTCAAGCATTTTAAGATGATTAAATGGCTTGTGCAGTGGAAATGCACATTATTATCATGTTGAGACTCGCAGGCACTGACCTTGACAGAAAGGTGAGCACCAGCCTGCCTGCATGATCAACAGCATTAGGGAAGCAGCACTTCACTTTCATGATGCTCAACTGTCATATAATCATCTCTAATGTGGCTGTTGGAGGCACTTCCCAGCCTCACTGGGAGAACTTGCTTAGGAAGGTCTTTTCCACGGATGCAATTACAAAATGAGAATGGGAGGGAGGGGACGGGATGAATGAAAACAAACATCATTCTAGGAACAACTGTTGGTGGTTAATACTTGACCATTACTTCTTGACAGGATTAATGTCTTTCTAATCACAGTAATCCCTTCTGATAACTTTATCCATAATCCATCTATTTCAAAGCAACATCCAGATGGCTTCTGGTGGAGAGGAAGACAAAATAAACATGCAGAATGGGGTCTTAACAGCAGTTTCTTGTATTTTCCCTTTCTGGGGATATAGGTTTTGATCTTGAGACAGGCCAAAAAATGTGCTTTTAGCAGAGAGCGCGAGAAAAAGCTAGAGAATTGCAGAGAAGATAGAAAGTTCTAATTTTATCTGTAAATGAAATACCTCATTGGTACTCTGATGTTTAACTGTGACAGCCAGAACAAGCCTAGAGGTGCTCAACAGGGTTTAGCTACTTGTTTGCCTGGGACTAATTAGATTTCCAAGATATTGGAAAGAATTCCATTCCTCTTTATGTCAAAAATTACCAATGTTTTAAACAATGTAGTAACTAAATTACATTTTTAATTAGTCCTGGAATTGATCAGGTCTTCCCCTTTCCTTTAGACTTGATAGTTTCTTTTCTATATAAGCTAAGAAATGGTCTCTGAACATGAAATTCCAATTTTGGGGACTTTTTCTTTTTTTGCTAGACTAATTAAATGAGTGAGATATACTGTAATTATTCAGAAAAGCTGCAGATTGTTTTTTATTGCCCTAATCCTGTTTTGTCTATTTGGCAATCATTAAAACATGGAAGCTACACATGAATCATATGTGTGGAAGCCATTTAGCTACACAGTAGGTCAAATGACTTTACTCTGTGAATCAAATATCTGTCCTGTTATTTCAAGCCTAACCAGATTCTGAGGCTTGACAAGAATTAAAGGTAGGCTGGTTTTCATTCCAGTGTGTTTCACAAGAGTCTAGTAGTGGAATCCATAGGAATATCTTTTTTCTGTCTTAGAATAAGCCTGCGAAATTTTTGGGAAGCTTTTATGTAGCCAAGAGTGTCTGATGAAAATTAGACTTAAAGGGAAAACCTGAACAGGATACAGTGATCTTGATTTAAACCATCTGGAAGCTTATTCCTCCTGACTTCCCTATTCCCTAGGAAAAAAGAAAAGTAATTTTTCTTGTCATTCTTTGGCTCCATTGTGTGAATGTTAGAGCTCAGGATCAACAGTGAGAAATTCCTGTGATGTAATTATGTATCACTTGCCTCATACAATAACTGTGATAATCAATATGCTTCCTAATCTTTATGTCTGTTGCCCTGTTCCTTCGAACATCAAACATGTGAAGTCAAATGAAAAAGAGTAAATGAGTGATTATTGTCTCATTCTGGTTATAGGCATTTCTTTCTGAAATGATTCTGAGCAGTTGCCTGAAATGACATGAGCAGTGTTACTGCCCAGCCTTTGGAGAACTGGTTCCAGTGGTCCCTTCCTAAAACTGAGCATTGCAGGCCATGGAAAACCCAGGCCTTTGTCTGACCCCAGCCCTTTGTTCATGCTTCTGTCACACCAGTTACCCCACTGCACCTCCATAGTTAATTACTTTTGAGGACTTTCTCATCACAGCATGGACTGAGCATGACTTTATCTGGTGACAGGATAATCTCATTACAGATGATGATCTTGTTAATGAATATCCCCAAGACAGAGCAATCTCATTATTAGCTCCCTCAGGATTTGTCACCTAAGAGCCAAGGTGTGATTAAATTTTAGCTGCACAGCATCTTCCCAAATCTTGTGGCTGAGGTAGCAACCCTAAAGGCACACGAACCACTGGGCATATTTAATTAAGATTTTTGTCCCTAAGTACATCTGGAAATACTTCTCAGGTGAGAAGTCAAGACAGGGTTCACCCCTCTGTTGTTCTGCAGAACAAACACAACGCAGTGGCAATAGGAACAGTGTGGCTTCACCGAACTGGGAGTGGCTTCACCACAATGGGAGTGGCTTCACCAGACTGGGAGTGGCTTCAGGGCAGTACCAAAAAGGGAAGTGAGCTGTCTGTCCCCTCAGCAGTACCCTCTCCAGGGATCACTCTGCTTGGTGTCCTGTCCACAAGTCACAGATCTGCTGGTCAACACTCAGGCCTTTGTACCGCCGGCATCACTGCCCTGAATAATGGATCTATAGAGAACACTGAAAATTATTACCATGAAAAACAGCCAGCTAGTTGAAAATCAACCTGATTTTAATTTTTATTTCTTTTTTTTTTCCTGGGAAGGAAATCCAGTACAATATAGGTATCTAGTCTGGGCAGCAACGAATTGGCTCAATGGCCTGTGAAATCTCAGCCTGCAAGAACAGATCAGTCCTAGAAATCTAATAACAACACAGAGGCTTTTTAACAGGAAACTGATACATTATTTTGAGATAAATGTATTTCACTCAACTATTTTATAAAAAAAAATGTTTTAGAATATTTACTCTTCTGTATGGACCCATCCAAGGGAAATTCCAAGGAACTAAGTAGCATTCCTACTACTGTATTTTTAGTATGTAGTCCTGTGTTTGTACACAGTGCTTTACAGACACACTGAAATGCACAATTTTAATCAAATATAATGATAAATGAGAGCAAAACAACAAGGTTACCAGAGTGAGAGCTACTGAGATGCTCACTTTCTGAATGATCCATTTTCTGAATGATCCAAACTACAGTGCACCCCTGCTCCTACAGTGTTAACAAAACCCATGCTGGATGAGAGATTGGCAGTGCAGAAAAGCAATACATTTTCTTAATTAATCTAGTGGATAGCAGGAACCTGAACACTAAATCCACCCATTTGATTTCATTAAATCTACTATAAAGGTTAAGCTGCACTTTAGCATTGGCTTCAGACAACCTCCCTCAGCAGAGTGAGGTCAAGGAGATCTCATTCAAGGAGGTGCAGCTTAGTAAATGTTTATGAGAAAAGGCCTGATAAACGGGTCTGTTTTGATGAGAAAACTGGACAGTGGGGCACACCAAATAGTAAATGCAGGATTTTACTTCACCTGCACTTTTCCTGAGATGCATGCTTTGGAGAGTTCACAGAGAATTGTTCCAAGTTAAATCTCAATTTAAAGCTCCCTGGTAAAGCGAAAGTATATAGTGCTTTGAATTGATTTAGAAAGAAAAAAAGTATTCTTTTAGGTAAAGAAAGGACTATGTGACAAAATTGCTCCTTGGTGTTTTTAATTTTGAAGTTGTGGTCCTACCTCACACACGAAGGGGTGACGAGGTTGATCAGATTTCCCTCACAGATCCCTTCAAACCTGAATTATTGTATGATTCTATAAAATTATATGTAGAGTTTCATACCTAGGTTTTTCTGACTGACTGTTGCCACTGCTCCTGTGAACTGAGCCATTACATATGTAGCTCATATAAAACTGTCCCTCGAATTTCAGGGAACAGCCAGCAGGATTTAACCCCCACATGTGCAACCTGAGATTGCAACTTCCTTCAATTAACCCGGAATTCACATGGCAACTGGGAAACACTCCTTTAGATGCAGAGGATACAGTTTAGTGTTCCTGGCAAGCTTCTAAAAGCATTGATGTGTAGGCAATCCTAAGAGAAGCAGGTAGACTGGAATAATTAGGAAATTAGGCTTTCAGCTGCATTAATGTGATGCACAAGATACAATTTGTGTTGTGTTCCCTTTCCACAGCTTGATGTCTGGGCTGGCAGCCCTGGATGCCAAGACTTCCAGTCGATTAGGGATCATAACCGTCACTTACTACCTGTGGACAACGTTTGTGGCTGTGATTGTGGGAATAATTATGGTGTCCATTATCCATCCTGGTGGAGCAGCACAGAAGGAGAGCACTGAGGAGGGCGGGAAGCCCATCATGAGCTCTGCAGATGCTCTGCTGGACTTAATCCGGTAACGACATTCATTCTTTCCGCTTTCTGAACAGAACATTTTGTACATAACTGCGTGAGGATGGCCTGAGAATAGGATCTGAATTTAAGGATGAACATTTTGCTTAAATTTAGAAAACAGTAAATTTCAGAAGATGATTTTCAGGTTATCAGATGTTTATACTGGCTGTTTCTAGTAAAATTTAAATGAATGGCCACCAACTAACAACACTGGAGCAGGTCTTTTGTAGTCCACAGAATTCCATGTAGCCTGTGGACCTCCCCATCAAATCTATTATTAATATCAGGAAAGTAGTTAATGTAAATAAGGCCAGAAGGTTATAATAGACAAAACCTTAAATATAAGGGCTGAAATCCCCATTTTTCAGAAAATAATTCTGAAAAGTGCTTTTACAACTGCTCGTAGCAACTCCCAGATAAAGGACATGATTAGAAAGACCCTGTTGTGTATTACTTGTTTTGCTTTGTGGCTTTTTCTTATTTGTTTTACTTTGGCAAAAGGGATGGTTGTTCTTTTAGAGCGGCATGAGGGCACTGCTGGATTTTGGCAGAATATCCCTCTTTGTCCCAACATTCCAGGTGCTAGTGCAATTAATTTCCTGACTGAACATAGTATTTGCCTCAGATTTATTTTGCTCATGCAGAAAGACCAAGTTTGCCTTTGTTTGGTAGTTCCTCAAGTCAGTGATCTCGTACTACAGCGGGCAAGGGCTTCTAGGCCAAGGGTGTGTCTGAACCACAAAGAATTCTCTTTGGAGCTCAACTTACTGAAATTAAAAATGTTGCACAGTTTGTCTTTCAAAAACCCAAATTCCTGATCCTGACAGCATGTCAGCACACAAATACTTTAATTAGATTTTCTAGGACCTCAAATTAGAAGGAACTGTGAGAAAAGGCTTATAACAATGGCTTTTTTTCTCCTCCAAGTTGCATTTAGCCAGGCCACCTGTATTTTATCAATGTCTAACTGTGAATGGGCAAAATGATTTTGACCATGAAGCAGCAGCTGAGAGCACCCTCTTTTGTAGCTTTCCAAAAAACCATTTTTATCTGCAATGGGAAGATGCCCCTTCATGGCATCTGTATCTCCCCAGTGACTTTGCCATGATGGAAAAGTGCAGTGGAATTCACACATGTCTGTCTGTGACATCATGTTAAGTCACATTATTCTGATTCTGCTCCATACAGGACTGTAATTCCTGCACCAAGAGGAAGGCCCTGAGCAGGTTACTGGAGCTTTGAATCCCTTAGTATGACAGAGTAGCATAAGTAAAAGAGAATCTAAGAAAAATGTAACCTTAATGATTGTCTTCATAGTGGCAGTGTTTGGAGACCATTTCTGGTGTGCTGAGCTAAGTCCTTGGTCCTGGACAAGTAAAGGCACAGTGGGACATATGTGGCAATGTCACATCCAAACTGACCTTACAGCTCTGTCTGGGAAGGGTCTCCCTCACCACAGATTCCCATCCCCTTTCTCACACCAGCCCAGTTGCCTTTTGAGAGTCAGAGTAAGCTCGTCATGGAGATGAGTCAGGCAGAAAGTAATTTGGGTTTTTAAAATCTAAATTAAATTCTATAGTATTGTATTTGTATAAACCAACCAAATCTGTGACTGGAACCCAGGATCTGAGTTATAATCTCATCTCTCACATCTGTCTGGCTCATCCCTGTACATCAGGGGTGTGGTGGTGAGATCTGGGAACACTTTATTCCACTGAGCCTCACTGCAGGTAACACACCATGTCCTGATCTAAACATTTCCAATCATCATCTATAATTTCACTTCCTCCAACATTTACTTGAGCAAATGATAACAGCTTGCATACACATTTCAGGTATTCAAGTGTCCAACCAGGCATGTGCTTTTTAGCCTGCAAAACCTTAAATGCTTCCCTGGTTTGGGCAGGTGTCAACAGTGACAGGTCAACAAGCCACTGTCTTCAGCAAAGGTTAAAAAGATAGAATAAAGCTCACTCTCCTTTTGCCGTGCTCAGCAGCTGTCACAGCTGCAATCCTTCCACCCCCAGTGCACAAACGGATGGTTTTTATTCCTCCACGACAGAAATAACCACATTTACTAAATAAAAAAATAATAACAACACAAATGTGGGGAATGGGCTTTCAGCCTAGGCAAACACTAGGGGTGAAATTCTGGCTCTGCTGAAGTCAGTTGCAAAACTCTTAAATATCACTGTGGAAGTCTGGATTAAATGTAGTGATGTATCTGCTGGTTTGAGCTGGAAAAGCTGATCCTTTAGCTCAATGGTAAATCACTTCCATTCACAGCTGGAGACCGTCTCATTCGGCCCAGATTGGCTTATCTTCTCAATTCAGTAATTTCCTCTCGATTTATCAATTGCACGTGTGCCCAGAAGTTTACACAGGAAACATCTGCTATTCTGCAAATGAAGAACGCTAAGTGTACAAGCGGAGAGATGATATATGGGACATAATTGTGGGGTTTACTTCAAAAGCAGGAATCTTGGCACAGGGATACATTTATTCACCCTCATTGATTTCAGATTTTAAGCCACTTTGAAACGATGAAATGCATTATTATTTCCTGTGATGTTATATATGACATTGTCAGGTCTGGAACTTTTGGCAGGAATGATGTTGCTAGAAATTGAATTTGTTGAATTTTTGAGTGAGGATTTTGCTTTTAGACATGGTTTTAATCAGAAATTAAAGAATCTACTAACTCAGCAATAAATACAACAACAACAACAACAAAAAACTAGTGCAGACCCTCATGGTTATCCTCAGCACCTGCAACACTAATCAAGAACCACGTTGTTATTATTATTATTATGCATTATTTTGCAGATGGTGCTTCCCCTGTATATTTGTCCATTATGTTAAAAAAACCCCAAACCATCAATAAACCCTGTAGTGTATATGACTTGAGGAGGAGATCACAGTGATACTGTGCTGCACAACTCTGAAATGGCTCTAAACCTCACACCAACCAGGACATACAGAATCTCATCAACGTTATGAATTTCATGCTTCAAAAATTGTATCCACAGCAGCACTTGAAAAACTTCCTGTCTAAAGGGAACCCCAGGAGACAGGGGACAAGACATATGGATGTGACCCTGCCCCTACAGAGGCCACTGACTGCAGCACAAGTGTTCTCAACATTCAATTAGTATTGATACCTAAAATCTTTACTACTGCTTTGGCCTTAAATGTCTGAATTCTTGCTCTAATTCGATCCACCTTTAAACCAAACACACGTTCTGCTGTCTGTGGAAGATGGTTCACCTTCGTACCTGTGCAGGAGGTGCTGCTCTGAGGATGCTTCTCTTTAGCTGCCACTTTATTCCTATGTTGAGACAGATGTAAGAAACTTCCCTAACTTTATTCAAGGCTCCAGGTGCGAGCACTGAAAGCCCTATGAAAGTATATTTTCATCCATATTTAAAGCTATAAATCCTCGGGCTAAGGATCATCTTGTTCTCTTTAGGCACCTGGTGCTTTATGAATTTTTATGGATTTATTCTCCTGATGTGCAATACTTCTGTGAGGTAGGAAAGGGCCATTTTCCTTTCCTAGCTAGAGAAAAAAAAACATATGGAAAAGAAATTACCTCACTGAGGATTGTTCAGAGAAATCTGTGGGGCCAGAGGAAATATTCCCAGCTCATTCAGGACCTAGTAGGGGCCTTGTTCTAGGACTGTGGCTTTTGGGGACCTCAATAGCAATAGCAATGAATCAACACACATCTTTACCTTCTTTCTCATGTGTGAATTATTGACATTAACTTTGTACTATGTCCCCAAAAATAGAAGAGTGAAATTTTAGTAGCCTCTTGTGAGTTAAGAAATTAAGAAAGGCAAGATACCTTTTTTTTCTAAAGTCATTCAAACTTTGAGTGTTTTATTCAATAGGACAAAAAGGGATATACTTACAGGAATAGCATTCAATTTAAAATATTAGGTTTGTCTAGTTCTGTAGCATATATTCACCTGACTAGGAAAATAGAAAATGCCTATAATTTGGGGAGAAACATTTGTAAAACTAGATCTATGAGTCAGGGCCACACTGTTTACATTAGCAGTTAATACTTCCATAACATCTGTTACCTTTGATTTAGAAGGGGAAGTCCTGCTGCAACTGAAATCAGGCCACCTGCATTTGTCACCAAGGGAAACAAAATTTGGCTTATGAGATAAAACAAGCAAGCAAACACCATAAACACTCACGTGAGGAAAGAGATCCCAGGAAAACCGGAGTTGCCAGCCCTGCTGTTTTATACAGGGCTGACTGCAATTTTGGGCACCAACAGGTGCAAGGTTAATACACATCTTTAGTTTTTCTCCAGTCTAACAGCATGACCTCCCAAGCTTATTCAGTTCAAAAGCTCCAAATAGAACAATTCAGTGAATTCAGTCAGGATCAAATCCCACCTTAAGCCATGACAAATACATTTGTACATTTCTAAAATTCACCGGAAGGAGAAGTCAGAGCCTTTTATCACTGAATATTCAGGATTGCATCCAATTTAATAGCAGGTACCCAGAAACTCAATCTGGCTTAACCAAGAGAGGTTTTATTTTTATACCATTAAGAGTAACAAGAGGATATAAACACTGTAGAGGATTTATGCTTTCATGGGAATGCTGAGCACTCTTTAAAATCACTTCCTTTCCCTTTTTTCAAGCTAAGGGCTATATTCTATTTTATTGAAATTGTGTTTCTTGAAAACGGGGCAGGAGAAAACCAGTATCTGCTGTAGTTTTGAAAAAGTCCAGGCTGTGCAGTACAAGAAATCACATTTTAAAATGTTTACAACTGAAGACTGCATCGTATGTACATACAATAAGATATTTAAAAGTGCATTAAATAACTTATACTTTTTGAAATAACTATGCTGTACATCAATGTGTCTTTTGCCAAAAGCCACTGTGTGCTATGACAGAAATATTTATCTGTCCCTTATGGCAAACTACCATTTTTTACTCATTTCAGATTGCCAGTTTTCTCTTGTCTCCCCAAACCAGGCTGGTGCCAGCACTGCTCTGCACTGTGACCATGTGGTCACTTCTGGTTAATTTTTTAAGAGTTCAATTTGCACAAGAGCCTGAACCTCAAGTATTTACAAAATTACTCTGAAGCCTCTAAATGTGTGATTCCTATTTGGCACAAAAGGAAACCAACATGGAAAAAAGATCATTCCATGATAAAAACAATGGACTACGAAGCAGATTCTGCTCTCTGGTCAGGAGACCTTTGTCCAAGAGGGGGAGAGCACAGGGCCAGGAGTTAAAACTCCATTAGGAAAGCTTCAGCCTTGAAGGGGAATAAATCATCCATCCTCCTGACAATTGGTCTGGACATCTTCCAGTGTAAACATACACTTTTTATGAGCTAACTTTGCCTTGCTGAAACCACGGTGGAAACGCGTGGGCCTGTCATGTTACCTTTGATGTGATTCAGCCTTTTCAAGATTCCTGAAGATGTGAGGTACTTGTGCTTCCAGTCCAAAGAATGATTTTCTTAGAAAGCCATAGCCCTGCTGGGGCTGTGTCAGGATCTTTTCTTTCAGAGTAAGCAGGGTAAGGAGGTTCACCCTCTCTTACTGGAGTAAAATGCCATGCAGCCCTCAGGACAGATAAAAATTTCATGTGTTTGGCAAATTATTCCACAATTTGAGTTCTGCTCTGATCTTCAAAAAAGATGAGCAAGACAAAATGGCTTAGACCTGATTAGTGATTTTTTTGCATTCTATTTATACTTTTTATCACCATAATGAGGATTTAAATGCCTCATTGGTTCTGCAAAAGCCTTCTATGGTTCTTTTAGCAGGAGGTAGCGTGATTGATACTGTGAAATGAGACGAGGCACTGGAGGTGACTTCTGATGTGCAAGATGCTTTCTCCCATGGCCCTGTGACAGGTCATTTGTTCAGTCCTGCTGGATTAAATGTTGCCCTCTCTTTCAGGAATGGAAACCCTGCTACAGCCCCCTGACAGCAGCAGGAAGGTGTTTCAGATGTATATCTGTATGACTAAGGACAGGATTTGGGACTCCTGTGTAACAGTAGTCAGGGTTCTACACAGCTGATCATGAAATCATGTAGAGGACATCAAAAGTAAATGAATTTTTGAGATTAGGATAATGCTACTGAGAAGGATGTCAGACTATAGTAAATAGGAACCACAGTGCTACACATACATAAAAAAACTTGGAAACTTTACAGTTGTCATGTGAAGCTCTTCAGACTCCATTTTTACTCTCTCTGTACCCTTGCTGTACAGAGAAGGTCTCAAAAGCTTAGATATTAGGATACTGTCAAATTCTCAACCTTAAAACAATGTTCCTGCAAGCTCAGCTACGCTCGTTCAAATTTGAGAGCAGTGTCCAAAGCTGCTTTATGCCCAGTGCAAATATAGGCCAATAAATATTATGAGGACACGTATGTAGCAAAGACCCAGTCTGGTGGCTTTAATTCCACAGCGTGGGAGACTGCAGCCAGACTGTCTGGTGTGGCAGGGATTAGGTGCTGATAACATCAGTCTGAGAGCAAAACCAGATTGCTCTGCAGAGCACAAAGTGTGCCAGAGGGAAGGGGTGTTCTGAGGCAAGGAAACAACATCTGCCGTACCTGGGGCTGCTCTTAGAGCCAATGGCCTAATTTCTCATTGAAAAGATCTGCTAAAGCTGAATGCTCTGAGTTAACAGATGTTGTAGTCAGGACTCAGAATGAGTGTTTCAGATACTCAGTAGTATTACTGCAACCAGAATTCAGTCTGTTATTTCTAATAGAAGTTATCCAGGAGATGTCAAACAGACACTACTGTAGCACCAGTAGCTGCAGGCTAATGTTCTGTGGGCAATTCAGCCAAGAGTGTCCCAGGAACACAGGTTAACAGTGCTGGTGTTTCTATCTCTGCTGTAGTTCTCAGAGCCAGCCACCTTGTGAAGAGAGCAAGAGGGCTCCCACGTCCTGGGGGCAGTGCCAAGGCATGGCCTGAAGTGATTCCTAGCACCAATCAGCTTCCTAAAGCAGCTGAAATTTAGAGGAGTAAAAATGGTCGATTGTGTTAATTCATAGGTTAGTTGTGGGAGACAATGGGAAAGGAAAGAGGACCTCCTGTTTTTGGCAGTGTAAGGTACTAGGTAGTCCTGTGTCTAATGGGAAGCTGCACCCTCAGACCTGCTGCTCAGACCAGGTGCTGTCTGTACTTGATACAAATCTTTAGGATTTTCTCAAAATCCACGGCTCCAAATTGCAGAACGCACATTGCCATAGTAGTTCCATATTCCATATGCATACACATTTCTAACTGGATACATCTCCATCTGAATCCTCTTATCCCATACAGAACCAGGGAAGGCCTCCAAGATGTGCTGGAAGGCCGAGGCTGTGCACGCTGGCAGGCTGTGGTCAAAGACAGTGATTAGTAGGTCACTGAGCGCGTGTGCTGCTGTCACAGCAGATGCAGACCGGGCACCCACCCCCTGCCAGCTGGGGCTCAGCAGCTCAGGTCTGGAGAAGGTTCACTGACCTGAGACTGAAGTTTCATGCACATTCACCCTTCAGCCTGTGTTGAACGGTCCTGCTCTGTCTGGCAGAGCTCCGGAAGAAGAAGATGCTCTGGGAAATGTTATTCCTCAGGGCAGGCACTATTTAGCTGTTAATTTTTTATATAACTAGAAAGCTTATGTCTCAGTTTCTGTTTTACAACCATATCCTTGTCTCAGACCTAAATTTATCTATGTTTTAAATCATCCTCACTCACTGTTATGCACTAGATTTAATTCCCTACTATTATGTGAAATTATTTCTGCTAGGAATGCTGAATTGTGTCACTGAGGTTAGAGACAAAGTTGCCTGTACTAGAGAAATGAATCCCAGATCACTCTAAGTATTCTGCACTATTATTTTGTGTTCTGTGTCTTGTAAGCAATCTGAAAGTAATGCTGAAACTTTAGAAGTATTTTATCTACTTGGCTTTCCTAACTGAATAAACACAACAGCATTTATAGGTGGCGACAGCAGCAATTAGCTCAGCTTGAATTATTGCTTTATAAGTACTGGCAATGTCTTTAATTCAGTGCAGGTCAGTGATAAACACAGGGCCTGTTCTGAGTACAGACATGGCCTCACTTCATGATCCTGATATCAGATCCATGTGGGTAGATCTTTACCTTATCCAGAGTAGCAGTAAAAATGCCAATCTTGGCCCAAATGGACCAAATCATCCCCCAGCTCTAGGTGACAGTTTGATACTTTCTCCTCATTATTGTAGTCCATTAAAGTTCTCATCTACCAATTGCTCTCTTAAATGTTTTTAATTAACAAAACTTAATTTTGGCTAATACTAGATTTTCTCAATCCAAGTAAACCAGCTTAAAATAAAAAATAAGCCGAGGCTCTGGCAAAAACATTCAGGTCAGCCTTTCACTGGATAAATTGTGTAATTTTGGTAAGGCTGGAATCAAAGACTGGATCACAGTGCATAATATATTAAAAACTATTGGGAGAATTCCAGTATCTAGTATTAAGTGGGTAGTTGTAATTCCTGCAGGATAAAGAATGATAAAGAAACAAAATGCTTTAATCCTCTACAAATTTGTCTGACATTTAATCTAGCTACTAACCATATGATATTTCCTTTCTCGAGCAGTCTTAATTGTTCTTAATTCTACTAATTAGGACTGTGAGGGAGAAAGTGGAAATCATCAGCAATTAAATTCATGTTTCTGTGTAAAGCCAGGGCTCCTACGTGAGGTGCATGTTCAGAGTTGTGCAGGACTGCTCAGGGTGGATCTGTTCTTTCAGAATATTTCACATTCACAAGCAGCCCAGGGCACAACCATCACACTGTGCACTCCTGTAGCACCTTTCCGCCCATCATCTCAAATCACAAACCAAAGATGATTTAATATTAATGAAGCCTTTAACATGAGGGAAGCAGAATTCCCTCATGCAGCATAATAAAGCAGTAAGCATCTTTCCTCTCCAGTGCTTCCCCTCCCTACAAACAACCCCTCCATCCTCCCCGGTCCAGCTCCATCCAGCTGTTCTTCACTCAGTCCCGTGTCAGCCAAGCCCCCAGGGCTCAGGCAGAAGGTTCTGCCCTGATAGGAAAGTGAAGCACAGCTGCTTGTTGTCTGTGTCCTGCTTTGGCTGCAGATTCAACATCTGAACCAGAGAATTACCAGCTTTGTGGAGGGTTTACAGAGCCAACCTCACGCTTTGTGCTGTTGTTTCCAGGGTGGAAGCTGTGAATATTATCCCCCAGGAATGCCAGGTCTGCCTGCCAGAGGTTGCTAATCTGACCTGCCTCACCTGCCTCAGGTGAGGAAAGGTCAGGACAGTTAAAGATTTACTAAAGTGCTGCTCATCAACCTCATCTGTTGCCTGTCAGTAACTCATCTGTGTAACACCAGCTTACCCAAAGCACCGGCCTTACCAAAATGACACATGATGCCTTTTTGTGGCTCATCTGCTTTCACACAGTAGGCCAACAAAACCACCTCATTTGAGTCTTCTGTTTCAATCATTAGACAGTACTACTACTCTTCAATTAAAATTCTTCTCCCTCTAATTTAACCTAAAAAGGATAATTAATTATCTCTTTGTAGCAATTGCTCTCAGTGCCTGATGCTACTGATGCAGCACCTACCTCATACTTTTAAGTGTGACCATAATGTCATATGATGATCACTTAAAATAGAAAAAAAAATTGTTTTTTCTAAGCAAGGGTTGCACAGTGACTCCATTAGCACAAAGTATGTGCTGCTGCTGGAAAGAGGAAAGCAGCTCTGGGAAATGTCTCCATCCAGCATTTAGCTGGATACATACATAGCAACTCTTTTTGGAATAAGAATAGGCTTTTCACATATATTTAAGTGTTATCCTGTTTTGAGGCTTAAGCAGGACTTCAAATTAAAAGTAATTTTGTTGGAGAATTCAGGCATTTCTCCTGTCATATATATATGAAAGCAGAGAATTAGGTCATAGACTGTCACTGTCTTCTGCCTCCAGGTTCAGAAGCTTAGGGTTGGATATAAATCAGTCCTGAAAATGATACTATTAGAATCATCACACAAATCTTGATTCCCAAATGCTGTATGGAAATATATGACTTTTTAGATTTTTTGCCCAACTATATTTTGATTCCTCTTTGAAGCCTGTAGAGGGTGTGCTCTCCATTTCAAATTAGGATCGAATGTCTTTCTGCAAAGTAGTAATCTGGATCACACTGCAGTTATAAACTAGCTCTAGACATTATTGGGTGAAATGTTACAGACTAAGATACAGTCAGAAAAGGTGACAAAACCAGTCCCTTTTGGAATTAAAAGTCCGTCAGTCTCACTGTAGATCTCACAGCATTTGCTCATTGTCTTCCTCTGTAGCTCAGCAAAAATGAGTTGTTGGCCTCATTCAGGCTCTTGTTCTGAAGCCTCAGAACCATATGAAAGTAAAATATAGCAGAGACTGTGCAGCTCTAATCTCAACTCTTTTAATCAGGAATGATATTCTCTTTTTGAAAAGCAAACTGTTCTTGACCAAACCACTGCAAAGTTTACACCACTTACAATTCCAGTGATGAAAATGTATCGGGGGGTACCACGGTTTATGAATTAACTCACAGGAGTGCTCAGAAGTCCCAAAGTAGATTATAGCGCCCAGGGGTCTCAGGAATACATCCCTGAACACTGACTGTGTCTTGAACAGCTCATTATCTAACTAGGGAAGACAAACTATGGAATAAAGTTAGTAGATGGGGGAGGGAATTATAGCGATTATGTTGCCCCAGTTATAAAATGGAGATTGTGGCAGAGTCAGAAACTGAAGCTGGAGCTCCTGGGTCTCTGTGCAGGTATTCAGAAGCAAGTCCCAAAACTTCAGTTCTGTGGAACTGACTCTGTTGAGCCTTGCTGGCTGGATGGCACTCTGAGGAGAAGAGAGGGGCAGGGCTCTCCACCCTGGCTCTCTGGGAGGATAAAGAACTGATTTATTGTGGGAGACCCAAGACACAGGAAACAGAAGTTGGTTTCAGTTCCACAGAAATTATTCTTCTATTTGTTCATTTTTAGGAACATGTTTCCAGCCAATCTTGTTGAGGCCACATTCAAGCAGGTAAGTAGTTATATTCTTTTTCCTGATGAAAGATGAGCCAGCATCATATGGAACATGTATCTTTGTGAACACAATCCACATACAGACATGGCACATTGCTTTAGATACTGTTAGCACTTTCAGCAGTTAATGGGTCCCTTTCCATAGCCTCAGCAGCCATGGTGTCCCAAGGCAAAACAAAGAAGCATCAAACTCTCCCTAGTGTGACCAGAGAGGCGACATGCACAGCTGTGTCAGCTCCACCTCCACCTGAGGAGAGCTGGAGTCTCTTTAAGAGCTCCCAGTAACACCACACAAAGGAAGAATGGGATACCATGTTCAATTAAGGCAACAAAATAATGTGTTTGTGAATAATCTAATTACTCATTGGAATTTGGCCAGAAAACCTCATCTAAAAATTCTGAGTGAGCAAGAGGCATGGCTGTAGTTATTTCACCGGGGGGAATATTTCATGGGAACCTCACCTCTGGTGAGACAGAGAGAAGGGCACTCTAGGGAGTCATTCCCAATTCTGTCTTATAGGAATGTAGCTCTGTCAGGAGACAATGTGTTTGCTGCACAAGGGTCTGATTAGAGGAAACTCTGATTTTGTTATGCTTTTCCAAAAAATTCAACTACTTTTACAGATTTTAGCAGCACAGGGACAGGAGCTGTCATTCTTTTCATGCTTGTCCCTTTAACATGCAGCCTTGTTGAAACAGAGCACTTAGGAGATCTCACTAAACTATTAATTCCTGCTGGGATGTTAGAGTAAAAACTCTTTTGTTTTATTTCAGTATCGCACCAGGAGTATTCCCATTGTTAAATCCAACAAAGCCTCATCTGAAAGCACCACTCGTCGCATTATAATATATGGAGTCCAGGATGAGAATGGCTCCAACATCCAGAACTTTGCCTTGGATATCACTCCCCCTCCTGAAGTGATTTACAAATCAGAGCCAGGCACGAGTGACGGCATGAATGTGCTGGGGATTGTGATATTCTCTGCCACCATGGGTAGGTTTCAGATACGTTTGGTTTGTAATAATCCAAGTATCCATTTAAGAGAAAAGCATTGGGGTTGGGTTGCTTGGTTTATTGATTCAGCTTTTTAACTGTTTCTATCTAAACTTTGTGAGGGAAAAGGGCAAGACTGTTACAGAGCTGTTTTCCCAACCTGTCAAAGATAAATTTTCAAAATCCATGCAGTTCTGTTTTGTGTGCATACACTTGCATTCTTTTTGGTTTATTTTTTTCTCCATTATTTTGAGCTTTTATTTATGAACCATTTTTTGCTGACTGTAAGAAGCACTAATACAGGAGGCAGGACTACACCAGGTCAGATCCACGGCCCCTTTGCCAGCATTCTGTTCTACTCTCTGGATAGTAGAAAAATCTCAGAGTTTCGAGAAATTCTGCAATAAACAAGTCCACAGCAGACTTTCTTTCCAAAGCCTGAGAAGTTCATACACTTCTAATGCCCAGAGCTTCGGGTGTTGTTTTACAAGAATAAAGAACTTCCCACACTGCTGTTGGTTGCAGGGGCATCAGGCTGAGACACCCCTGGCTCCCCTCTCCTGGCTGGATATTTTATGAGTTTTAAATCTGTGGATCTTCTTTTTTTTTGATTAAAACTTCATTTTATTTTTGCTCTCCTGCAATGTTGAGGGTTATATACCATCTAGTAGCTTGTCACAGTGGACTGTAAGAGCTTCTGTGTGGCTTATTTATTCAGTTCAACTTTCTGGAGGAACTCATTGGTGCCATATGTGTTATATTATGTTTGTGGATTTGGAAGAAGAAATTTAAACAAACATGTCCTAGTTAATCATAAAGTTCTGATGATTTTTATAAGAAAATGCTGATCAGATTTTCCTTACATAAATTTATTCTTGGAAGTTAATCTGGTCAGCAGAGGTAGTCCCATAAAACATCTTTGCCTGGATTTATTATATTATGGTTCAGACCAGCACAAGGGGTCAAGATTCGAGCCTCGAATTAGTGGATTTGTCTCTGTTTTTATAGTTTCTCCAGTGGGTGGTATTCCATACACAACCCTGCTGGAAACTGGCTGTCCTCCAGTTTGTAGTATTTTTTAGTGAATTTCCAAAGTGCAGTGGCACCACAAACACAATTCCAGTCAGAATGTGTTGGATATGAATGAATTAATTACATGTACTTATTAGGATCAAGGGCAATTTTATACTTCTGAGCACAGAAGATCATTCATTGTCTTCCCAGAACTGAATGTGTGACTTTTATCATGTCCCCCAGTCTTGCTGGCCTGGGGCACCAGAGATGGAAGCTGAGATCTGGTTTCTCCCTGGTTGATGTACAAAAACTATAGTACCACTTCTGTCACCTACATCATGGTCCTGCTGGGTCACCTGGGACTGTGACAGCCACCAACAAACCTGAGACACCAAACCCTCAAACCCTGGGACTCCTCCAGTCTGTCATCTTGAACAAAGGATGCAGCCAAGCACTTATCACTGTCCTCAGCTTTCTGGACCCCTCCCCACAATGGAAGCAATAAGACAGAAGACATGTGGCTTCAATCTCTATGAAAGAAGAGCATCCTTCCAAAGCTTTTATTTATTGCAAAAAAATTATACAGGCCTTGGTGCTTTGCAGCAGTTTTGCCCATTTCGGTTGAGTCTTACTTGCACAAAGTTTTTTTTACACCAGAGAAAAAAAGCACTAGGCTGGGTATGAGTTCTTATTACAGCTTCCTTAAGGTCCTTGAACAGCATAAAGAGACAAGAACTTAGACTTGAGCTAACTGTCTTTTCCTGAAGCAGGAGGTGAATTGCTTAGTAATCTCAGTCCAGGAGTAAATCTTGTGTGTGAATGACTGGACTTCTTTGCTGGGCACGCATTAAAATGACAGGCAGAGTGTAAAGCCCTGATGCTGACTCAGCAGAGATGATGACAGTAGCTAAGCACTGAGACATCTGATCTTTTTGTCTTGATGGAGCACATATTATTGATTCATTACAAGGAAAATGTTTGCACTGAAAAGTACCCTGGGACATCAGTGCTGCAGACAGGAGGCCTCAGTCCTTCCCACTTCTCTGTCCCCCCATACCCACATGCCTAGGTAGGATAGTGTTTTAAAGAGCAAATCACAGTCATTCCTGTAAAATTAAAAAGAAGACATTTCTTTTTTTTTGGCATTATAGAGATTTAGAAGATAAGAGTCTATCAACTAGAAGAGCTGAACTATATTTAATGTCCTATTACAATATGAGCAACATGCCTAATGAAAGAGTGTTGTTTTCTGACCTAAACTTTTCAGCTTAGATGAATATTAACAGGCTTACAAACATCTTGAATGCACTGTTATTGTGAAATCCCTGGACAAGCCAGCTGACAGCCTCCCTCCCTGCCCCAGCAGGGAATTGCCCTGGACGTGAGCCGTGGTTCCCAAGTGCAGCTGTGGGCTCCACGGGCCAGAGCCCAGGCTCCTGCTCAAAGCAGGGACACGGCACATCCGGAGCAAGTGGCAGCAACACCCCCCTCCCAGCCCCCTGTGTCCCCACACAGCTCCTTCAAAGGCTGCCTCGCAGGGTGCAGCTCGGTTTTGAAGTGCTTCCTTGAGCAATTAACTCCATCACTTATAATCCTTTCAGGGAGGGATGGCAGATAATTAACTTTAGGAAAATGTCATCTATTTATATGCATTAATGGAAACTACCACTGTCTGGAGAATACATGGTTAGATGACACATCCCAGAGCTCTGTTCATTTCCTTTCTGAGCACTGGGCACACATGAAGGAGATTTACTTGCTTTCTTCTTTACTGGTTAGTCTTTATAGCAACTTGGCTTTTCTTCTCATAAATTTGCATTTCCTTACCTCCCCTAAATTTGCAAAGCCTGACTGATTATGAGGGTTGGTTGTAATTATGCAGACAGACAACTACTAAAAATAAGATGGAGACTTCATTATTAACTCCATTACCAGAGCAAACCTCAAAGCCTGGCTTTGCCTCCCAGGTGTCCCATGGGTGCTGCCAGGTTGTACACAGCACACAGGGGTGAGGCAGAGACAGATCCTTCCCTAGAAAATGTTTTTCAGGGGGAAAGCACTGGGGCTTTGTGTGAAGGCACCTGAGAAACTGAACCTTGATGCTTTTGACTGCAGGTATAATGTTGGGGAGAATGGGGAACAGTGGAGTTCCTTTGGTCAGCTTTTGCCAGTGTTTGAACGAATCTGTCATGAAGATTGTGGCAGTTGCTGTTTGGTAAGTAACTGTTTTTGTAAGAAAATCAGAATTTTTTTTTAAAGAGTAAGAAAATGTCAACAGAAGAGAATGTACAGAAATTTCACAAACTTATTTCCAGGGAAATAAATGAGGGTGAATGATCCTTAGTTTTGCAGAACCTCAGCATCTGAAGATGCACACACATCCTGTGCCTGGCTTGTACTGTCATTTTGAGAGGGGCACCCTCTATGTTACTCCCAAACAATGAAATATGGCATAGCTGGGTGGGGGTGTGCTGTATGCCCTAAGGGCACTGCCAATCCTTGGGCATGCCAAGAGGGATTATAGTACACCCAGCCCACACAAGGGAGAAGCACGAGGGGATGCTCCAGCTGGTATCTCCATTCCTTACAGCACTGCTGTAGACCCAGCCAGACCTGCCAACCCACCTGTCCCAAAGATCAGAGGAACAGCAGGTGACTGCCAACAACACAAACTATCAGCTCAGCACCTTCCCCACCCTTCAGAAGGTCCCCCAGTGTGCCCTAACCTGACATGGGGGGGAACCACTGCCAGCACTCAGCCTTTGTTTCCAGCTACCTTTTAATCTCAAGCTCTTTTGGCACCCATGGCTTTGTATGTAGCTGTGCACAGAAACATAAGTTTTCACAGAACACCTGTCCAGAGGGGGTTCAGAAACTATTCTTCTGCCTATTTATCTGCCCCAAATCAAACTCCCAGGCAGTCCAAGAGCATGTCTAATGTATGTTGGTGTTTCTCCTCTGTCTTCCAAAGGCAACATAAACATTTACTTAACAGCTTCCAATAACCATGAACAGTTATTATGAGCAGAGCTTAGGATTCATTCCCTTCCTTCCCAGTAGCTTACGAGCCTTAAGCTAAGAAGTTAGAGCTGCCTTCTGAACCAAAACATTTCCAAGTGGTTCCTGACCAGCATCACAACCTCAGCTGTGCTTTGGTCACACTCCTCACGTGTGAAAGAGGGGCTTAGTCTGACAAAACAACAGAACCCAGACAGGCTGCTGTGAGCTCTGCTCCAGGAGGGATTTCCCAGCTCATAGTGTTTGATAGGAGGGAGCTGCCTCCTAATAATGACTTTCTTTTTGCTCAGGTATTTTCCCTTTGGAATTGTGTTCCTAATTGCTGGCAAAATCCTAGAAATGGATGACCCCTCAGCCATTGGGAAGAAGCTGGGTTTCTATGCCATCACAGTGGTGTGTGGCCTGGTGGTGCACGGGCTCTTTATTCTGCCAATGATGTACTTCTTCATCACCAAGAAGAATCCCATTGTCTTCATCAGAGGGATTCTTCAAGCCTTGCTCATTGCTCTGGCCACATCCTCCAGGTATTGTAGAGTTTCTAGACAGATGAAATGACATATTTGCTATTGGGAACAGCATCCCTGTAGTGGAGCAGATACACCTGTATCGGAGCAATGGTCCGATTCACTGCTATAATTTTTAAAAACACATCTCTCAACATTTGGAAGTTCTGTGGCAGCCATTTGACAATAATGTTTGTCGCAGTTTTCCCTTGGTTTAAAAAATACTGGACAAAAATGTGTTTTCTTAGAGGACTTAAAAGGAAATAAGATTTTTTTCCATTAAAAAATATATATACAAAGTTAATATATATGAGGGACACACAGTTTGTCCAGACTGCATTTTTGGTATTAGCTGGGAATCTCCTCTTTCAGTCATGTGGAAACATTTTACCCTTTCTACTCATCTTAGTCTTTGTTTCTTGGTACATTAAGAAAAGACTGTGGTTGCAAGCTATTGTCCAGCACTGGAAAAGTATTCAGCTATTCTGCTCAAGGAATAGTATTTTTTGCATCCCTTTTAGGGAGGATGTACAATGAGTTTTAATTGTAGCTGAACAAAGGTACAATGAAAATGGGAAACAGCTTTTGAAAAGTGACTCCCAACAGGGATTAACTGGTGCATGAGATGTGGTTGAAAGGGCTGGAATTGCCTTGCATGGAGTGGAGACAGGAATAACAAAATAGCATTTCTGTGTAGCTGATACGACAACACGGTTTCAGGGCATCTGTGCCAGGAGGAATGTATAAGATTAAAAGAAAGGAGAGGAAGGAGTTATTATTTCACTACAGAAGGTATTGGCTTTCCAATGTGTTACATTTTACAAGGTGTTGCATATATAACAGTTTGCTCCAAAATGACCTATAAAGAGCAACATACTGTGAAATACAAAATCAAGGAAAATTACATGCTGGGTGATGTTTAAACTCCAATTAGGCTTAAATAATTAAAGGAAGCTTTTTTATTAGAACATAAAAAGTTTGTAGCTTGGGATATTGTCACATGCCCAGATTCAAGTAGGATGCTAATTTTGCACTCCAAGATGTTAGTGTTGGAAAAGGCTCATCAGGCTCACATTTGACACACTTGACTATCTGCCCTGCTCCTCTAGGAATTCTGTTTCTGAAGAACTCTATTGCTGACAACTCAGCTTTTTTAAGCTGTGTTATTCCATTCACTCTCTCTCTCTTTTTTTTTTTTGTCTAGAAAGAGATAACTTTTCCTAAAAATCTAACCTGAATATTTCTCTTTTTAGGAAAAAAAGAAAAGAGGAAATTTTTGTTCTTGTTTTATCTTTAGCATCCATAGAAGAATTTGTCCTTTCCTTCTCCTTTTCTGTTAAAAAGCAACAAAAATATCCAACTTTTTCATGAGTATGGGTACTTTTAACAAGGAGGGTTTAATAAGACTTATAAAATGTGAGCAAGCTCTTTTCACAGATCTGCACATCACAGGGACTGTCACTGCACAGTTTAACTTGCAGGCAACTTGTAGGATGCTTGTGGTTCATCTTAGAACTCAGCTCTTCCTTGGGAGAGCTGGACTCCTAGGAAGGAGCCCCAAAAGCCATCATGGGAAGGAGAGGTAGACAGGCTGATCAGGCACAGCTATAAAGCCAAAATCTCAGCCTACAGAACTGATGAGAGAGGTGTCTGTCTCTGCTGAGCCTCTTCAAGGTAAACCAATACTTGAAGGTTTTTTCAGCCCCATTTCCTTATCCCAAGCTGACATGAGAGTGTCCACTGACAGCAGGGAACACATGGGGAGTCCAGATTTCTCCTAAACCTGTGCTGGCTTTGACTTTCCCTGAGCTCTGACAGCTCCAGGGACATCAAGGGCTTAGAGACAGCAGTGTAAGGAATAATGACATATTTATAGGCCCAGAGAGGGTGTAGTTTGGGAACAGAGCTCTGGCACCAGCTGGCAGCTCAGCCTGTCAAGAACCTCCAGCAGGACTTGCTACCAGATTTAGTATCTTTATTGACAGGAGTTAATGTACTACTAAAGTTAAGGTGAATCCTGAGGAAAGGCTCTGTACATACGAATTTGAGGCTTGGACATGTTTGATGGATTTAGCTCTGTCTGTCCCTTCTTAAGAGTGTGTATATTTTGCAAATCCAACACAGGCCCAACATGGTTTCTAATGTTTTCCTGCTCAAATAGCAGTGCCTTGTCTAGAGAGAGCTGAACTTTTCACCTTGGTTGCTCTGAAAGGAATGGATACTGCACATAACTGAGCTGCTGCCAAAAGAACATGCACAAATAATTGGGGCTGGACAGGAGAGCTGCTTCTCCTGACAGTCAGCACATGTGTGTTTGGTTAAATCAGACTTGCCACAGGGGCATTATATAACACTCATCATGTGGGTATTGGATTTTCAGATCATCCTGGAGGAGAACAAAGAGCTGGTTTTAAGAATACTGATGTGTTTCTTGGAGATAATTCTGTGTCAGTTGATGCCTACATCTAAAGATAGAAAACCCCAGATCAGTGGGCTGATACTCGTTTCACCTGTGGAAAGCTTATTTTCAAAGCTAAAAATCAAACTACAAGCAGCAAAAACAATCCCATTTACAAAACCCAAGAATGTAACCCAGGGGAAGCTGAAAGCCTGTAAGCAGCCACCTCATGGCAATGATTTTACTGAATCTGAACAACATTTCAACTCACGTCCCTTAGTGAAAGGTTCTGTACCCCATTCTCAGTCTCCTTATATTTCTCCCAATTTTCCTGGTTTGTCTTCACTGCTTCAGTGAGGGGAGTGCAGCACCTGCTGCCACTGCCCACCCTGCCCTGCCCTGGGGGGTTCAGGCTGCACAGTTGGGGATTTTTCACTTACTGCTTTTGTCCCCCCACATCCCCCTGATCTTGTCACCACTTAGCACTCTCAAAAAGCAATATCTGGCCTAAAGGCAAAATTCTTGATTTTAGCTTTCCTCGTTCCAATGGCAAGAGGGAATTTTGTTTTTCTAGGTCATCTCTCCGTACCATTAATGAATTAAAGCAGCATCTTTTCAGTGGCACATCCCATCAAAAGAAGCAATTTTCATCTTCTCTGAAGACAAGTTATAAACCACGACTTTTTCAAGGGGTTTGCTGCTTATGAAACGCTGAGATCTTGGCTATTGCAGAGTGTAAATTGAAGGCAGATTTAGAAACGGGAGATGAGATCAGTTTGTTGATTTTTTGGAGCAAATACCAAAATGCATTTGAATGATAAGATAAACAGAGCAGCTGAACAGCTGCTCTTCCACAGTGACTAGCTGTCTTTGTGGCTCACACTAGTAAGAGCTTGGCCTGATCCAGCATTAGCTTATACTCAGTCTCTGCAGCTGCAGCATTTTATCCCAAAATTGAGATAAGACTCTGAAAATGTATTTTTAATTGTTGGAGTTAGTGCTGGGAAAAGATACCTCTCAGCTGAAAGCTTTAGGACAGTTTTTAAAAGACTTAACAGATTAAGATCAGCACTTCAGAGTGCACTTTTTCCTCCTAATAAATGTTAAATGTCAGGCTTTGATGTTACTGCTCCACTGTTTAACACTAAATAAATATCAATAAATAAAATAGCTTTCAAGAAAACAAACTTCACCTAATTTAACTGGAGAGGCAAATTAAAGTATTAATTTGATAATGTTTTTTATAATATTGAAATTATATATTTATATAACTCAAAAATTGCAGTAGGAACTCTTTTTTTTTTCACTGCCACCTGTAAGTCACCAACAGCCAAAGTCTTAAATAAGACATATGTTTTTCTGGTATGTGGCAGATGATACATAAATAAAAATGAACCATCATTGAACAAGACAACCTCTCCTGGGATGCTCCAAATCATTTTTGTCACCTGTATTCAGGGAAAGTTCATTGAGATGAAACAGGTGCTGAAAGGGTAATCAGGGATGTAAAGCAGCAATCTGTTAAGAGAAGACTTGGAAATCTGATTGGGTCAATCCAGGCTGAGAGAGAACAAAGTTGATTTCCAACATTATGTGTTGTAACAGCTGATTATGCAAGGAGAAATACATAAGGCACATAAAAGCAAAGTGAGTGTAAATTGAGAAGAGTACAACTAGATTGTAAATTGAATTTCTCATCTGAGCAGTGAGTTCTGGAAAGCCTTTCAGCAGGAGTCGTCAGGACAGACAGTTTACTGGCTCTAAGGATGCAGTGTCGTAAATTTGAGTGAAACTCTGTAGTAGTTGCCTGTGCTAGGAAGGTACAAGAGTTCATGACCCGGGAATTTGTTTCCTTTCAATATCTTGCACAATGTTTCGCATCATCACTGCACTTATATTCTGCCCATTTTCTTCTTTATTATAATACTTGACAAACAGCAAACCCATTGGCCTTGTCACGTGCCCTAGAAATTTGATTTCATCCAGCACAAAATTCAAAGGGAAGACACACCTGACTCTGAGATAGAGCACAAGTTTACAAGTTGAATTCTCGTACAAACAGTGTCACACATTTGGTTTACAACAATGGAAACAGATACAGATTTTGCTGTCTGTGCCATTGGTATTATGGGATTGTTTTGCACAATCTTTGTCACACCTCAACCAAACTGGAACATGTCAATCAGCTAAAATTTGCACATTTCACAGCTCAGCTCTCAGAACAAGCAGACACTGAGGTTTAATATTCTGGTATGTCAGAGTGTGGGCAAGGTGGAAAGGCCCTGTAAGATTACCTTTTTCTCCTCTTTGTCCCACAAAGAAATCAGACAGGGTTTTCTTATAAAAAAGCCAAATGGCAGAGGAAAGACTGTCTTTAAAAACAAGAAACCCTCCACAACTGAAGTAGCTGCAGGGAAGGAAGACAATGAATAGCAAATTAAGTAATTATTTCTTGGCCATGCCTATGGTTAGAACACCTAGAAGTGCTCCTGGTCTGCTCCTGGTTGCAGCTCCACCAGGGTGTTCAGTTCTACATTATCTGTGAGCTCCACCTTCATCCTCTTATTTTATGGTAAACAAGACACAGAGAATTTCAGTCATTCACAAAAGACTGTGTGTAAAATCATAGGCATGCCCAGAGAGAAATGACATCTCATGTGCAGTTAGGGGGGTTATGGGGTTAAGCTTTGATGGGTTTGTTTTTCAAACTAAATATTGATTAAATATTAGGACTGCCTGAATGGAAAAGTTTAATATACCCCAGTTATTTGAGGTAATCAGATTTCCATTGCTTCCTCGCCCTTTCAGTTTATTTCCATACTTAGAGAAAGACTTTTGTCCAGATTTTCAGGCAATGGCTGCCAGTTTGTAGTAAATCATTCACCAGTCAAGCTTTATAAAGTTATAGAAAACAGAGGTATCATAATGAAAATATCTTTTTTCTTTTGTGTTTCTATTGCAGGAAGTTTCTTTTCCTTTCCAAGCACTGTTACTTTCCTCAAACAATTGCTTGCACAAATACCAAATGACAACTCCTACTCACGGAAACATTTTTCTTACACATTCTTGCAAACTTGGGGTTATGATTTCAGAGTTTTTGGAATCCTTTGTAGGTCATTTGTAATGACTAAGAAACACTTTGTAGATCAAATGTGTTATCTTCAATTCAGAACAGCTAATGGCCATTGTAAGATTAGGTATCAGAGCCACATTGCTGATGTGAAGATCCCAACCCACGGTGACATATCCATCTGAAGTGCCCAAAACAATGGAAAGACACCTCTATTTCATGGATCAGGGCATGAAAATCACATGAGAACAGGACATTAAAGACACTTAGTATCATGATACCAACATTTCCCCTATAACTATCTTTTTAAAGAGGTAACTTTGGAATAATATTGAAGGAGTTTGCTGTATTACATGTATTTAAATAGTCTCAGAGACTGAGCAGTATATTAAAATTGGTATCACAACAAGGAAAATATCTTGCATTTGTATATTTTCTTTAGTGGTGTTACTTACTTTCCATACAAACTGATGTGCCATAAAAATTACTCACTCACTTGAATGCAGTTTAATTACTCATTGTACAGTGAATGTGACACCACATGGTAAAATGCAGAATGTTACAAAAAGACCTATAAAATATACAAATGAACATGTATCAAAGTGTTACAATTTAAAAATGTGTGCATCCTATTGAAAATGAGAAAATTTATGACCATGTAATATTTTATTAATTGTCTCAGTTTACGAAAACAAAAATCAGATTTCAGGGTATGAAATTCAGGGTTAAAGTTTTGAACGGATCAAGCTTTTTGTAAAATAAATACCTGTCAAACAGTCTTATACAATTCCATTCTATTCCACACACATACATCCCATTTACATATGTACACATCATTATAGAACCTGCAATTATGTGGTTGTTATATGATCACACAAGGGACGTGGGCAGACCTGTGCCAGAGAGGAAATGGGATTTTACATTCCCAAGTACAGAAGTTTGGTCTGTAACTTTTATTTTCAGGCATGCTGTTGATCAGATCTTTGCCTAACCCCTTGCAGAAATAAGAAATTGTTTACATATGAGGCGGGCCTGGAAGGAAACACTTTTAGAATCCATGAGTGCACAACAATTTTCAGAGATTCTACTATCAAGCTGCACAGTGTGTTCGTCTTTCTTTCATTTGAGTGTACAACATTGCCTCTGTGGGATTTCTGTCCCTTTTTTTCTGAAAGAGGGAAAGATAGAACAATATTTTTAACTTTGGGGAAGCAAAGTGCACTATTAGATATTCATTTATGCCTTTTTTAGATGTAACTGTCTTTATCCTTCCTCAAGCAGAGGAGCGAGTTACCTGGCAAGTGAGCACAAGTGCAGAGCAGTGCCCAGACAGTGTGAAATCCCCCCTGCCTGGAGAAGGTTTGCTACAACTCATTCATTCCCCAGAAATAAAAATAAATCAGCATGTGTTTCTTTGGTGTTCTGCAGCTCAGCCACCCTGCCTATCACATTCAAGTGCTTGCTGGAGAACAACCACGTGGACAGGAGGATCGCACGGTTCGTGCTGCCCGTGGGGGCCACCATCAACATGGATGGCACGGCGCTGTATGAGGCCGTGGCCGCCATCTTCATCGCACAGGTCAACAACTACGAGCTGGACTTTGGGCAGATCATCACCATAAGGTAATCCAAAGGTGCATTCCTCACAGAATGGTTGTTTTTAAGTAATGCAGAGCTCAGGGACTGCACAAAGAGAAATTGTTCTGCTCCTGTTCAATACAGGCACGTGGACAGCAGGAAATGTGCTCCTGTTGGAGGATAACCATCTCATTTGGTTATCTCATAACTAGGATAACTATCTCATTTAGTGATAACTGATCACTTTAGGACTGGGACATTTTACTGTTATTGCTGTTTCAAACACTATTTTAAACTTCAGGAAAGTTTTCAATTTCAAGCATGATTTGCATCTTTACACAAGAGGAAAAGGTTAAAAAATGCAAAACTAGAAGTCGTATTTCAGATAATGGGGAATAGTCTGTTAGGAAGCTCTTGGAGGATCAGGGGGAAGAGGGAAGGGGGACAGATGCTACTATCAGGGCAGGTTTTCATGAATATGTCATATCTCTCAGATATTTTTAAAATGTCTTCTCTGCTGCTTGTTAAAGCAGAAAACTTCATAAACAACCATGCTCTCAGTGGGCAGAGAGTGCTATGGCTGTGTACTCCATCCTTGAAAAGTCTGTAGTGGATCCAAAAGACTAGAAGATCCAGCTGAACAATTACTGCCAGAATAACTCCAGTGACTGCCAAAGAATCCCTCAGGGCCTGAAACCTGCAGGTTTCCAGCAGGGAACAAATGATTATAAAAACATTCCTCATAGTCAGAGCCTTGTGCAACATATTTGAGATGTGCTTATCTACCCACTCACTGACCTCACCGCTGCCCCGTTCACACTGCTGGGCCTTGTCTGTCTTCTGCTGGACCTGAAAACCTTCATGACAAGAAGAGGAGAGTCCTGAAACAAACCCCATGTGACAGCTGAGGTTTGCTAATGGGCTCCTGGCAAGATCTGGGTAGACCAGATGAAAAAGAAACAAATTGTACCCATATGAGCTCTTGCTTCAGGCTCGCGCTCTCTTTGAAAACTGTTGGAACGCCCCTGTGCTAAAATTTAGTCTTTTCTGATTTGGAATTTTGAGATTTTTTTAGCATGTAATCCCAAAATATGGCCCAGAGCATGAGCAGACATTACATACACTTTGAAGTAAAGAATGGTAATTTTAAAAATTAAGGAGGAGGAGGAGGAGGATGGTAAATGGAAAGAAGGTAAATTCTAGTTTTCTCTAAGCAGAACTCTATTTTATCTCTTATTTTCACTCCCCACATTAAGTGCTGGTACACAAGGACCAGACAGAGGTAAAACAGTGGAATGAAGATACAAATAAAGATTGGAAAAATCCAGAAAAGGAAAAGAAATAAAAAGACTCACTTACAAAAGAAGGCGGCAAACAGGAAATGGCAGTGGATCCAGTACCTCCAATATCTTAATCCAAAATCTGCCCCAGATCTTAGGACTTTGGGACCTCGAGATTTAAAATTCAAATATTCTGAGTTCTAGGGTATTTTTGCCAGAGGGGAAAAATGTTAGGAAAAAAAATCAGTCTACTTTGCTCATAGTTTGTAAAATCCAGGCTGACAGTTTCTATCAGTTTGATTCTGCAAACAAAGATGTAGCAGAGAAAGAGAGTAAAGATTCTGTTTTCATCAACTGAGCATATTATAGAAAGAAACATCTACATTAAGGTAAAAATGGAATGGAACAATCTTAGACAAATGTTCCTGGGTTTGCTCCCAATTAAGTCATGAGACCTTCTGGCCTGAACTGCCCTAAGAGGCAGCAGCAGTTCTGATCAGCCAGTCAGTTCATAGCACTAACAAAAGCCTTTTAATGTTCATTATAGTTATCTCTTACTCAGCTACTGAGCTTGTGTCCCTTCCTTTCCACCTACATTCTGTTACAATGCTATCAGGATGCTAAGCAAGTTAACTTTTTCAAAATGTAGTTTTAAGTCTTTCTTGTTGCCCATCACACTCACATGCAAATGTTTGGGGTTTTTTTCATTGCAGAAAAGGGCTCTAGTTAGAAATCCTGATGCTGCTGTACTGGTCCACTGTACAGCTGTAAGCAAGAGACTGGATCTCTCTGTGTTTCAGTTTCCATGTGGGTAATTACTGTTACCCTCATTTTCCATAGGAGGGTGATGACACTGAACTGCTTGCCAAAAGCTCTGACATTCTGGACCGATGAATGCAGTGGATTTGCAGTGTATGCACTTTCTGTCATTCTTTTACAACTGTCAACCTTTGGGTTTTGTCTTTCTGCTGGATGGCCTAGCTCTTGGAAGTGGCTGGATTGGTAGAAATGAATATATCCAGTCACTTTTGCTCCTGGAAAAAGGAATTAAATCCCTCCCCTAAAAGTAACATTATGAAAAAAACGTTAAGCCTGCCAGGTCCACTCTTGCCCTGGTCTCCCATTCAATTCTGCTTGCCTGGATGAAAAAATGGTGTGAAGGTCAAGTAAAAATACTTTCCAGAAGCTGAAGATGTACAGTCACATTCATGCCTGCTGAATATTTAGATCCAAGTCCGCAAAGCCATGTGCTGTGCAAGGTCTTCACCTTGGCCCAGCCTCTTTTCCCTTGGCCTCACCTCTCTGTGAGGGACTGACATCAAAGGCCCAGGCTCAGCCAGGCACGGATTTGCCTGGCACAGGGACTGCCCATGGTGACTCAGAGGTGTCTGCTGGGAGCTCTGCTACCAAGGGGGAAGCAGAGATGAGCAGTGCTGGCAGATTCATGGCACGCAGTGCTCTGTGGTGCCATAACCCACAAGGAGCTGACACAACCCACAGCCTGGCTGGGCCCTTTGCTCTGCACCTCTGGCAGTAACAGGTAACAGAACTGCCCCACCAGTGCCAAGGCTGTGAAAGCTGAGAGGGAGAATTTAGCCCTGGGCAGACAGTTTGGCCTGTTTTTGCTCTCACCTGGTTTGTGTCCACAACACACTGGCACTTCCTTGCAGTGGCTTGTGTGAGAAGGAGTATGGTTTGGGAAAGCTCCTGTAGGAACATGATGTGGCTTCTTGCAGAGCAACCCATCACTGGTAAAGCTTCTTCCTTTCTTTCTTTGTTAAAGTATCACAGCAACAGCTGCCAGCATAGGTGCTGCAGGCATCCCCCAGGCTGGGCTGGTGACAATGGTCATTGTTCTCACCTCGGTCGGGCTCCCAACAGACGACATCACGTTGATAATTGCTGTGGACTGGGCACTGTAAGTAACATTCAGCTTTTGAGGTTTCCATTGTGGCAACTTGGCTAAAAAGGCAGAGGGTCTCCAGGGGTGTAGTAATACAGATATATATAAAAGGCATAGCAAGTGATTATGTTGTTTGAAATGGTGTTAATGTAGCCTCATTAAATACCCTGCTGATGTGGACATTATATTGAAAAAGACACAGACAAATGAGAGAGAGTCTCGATGAGACTTGGAAATATGACCTGCATGGAAGGGCTGAAGAAGTGGAGTTTATTTGGTCTAAAAGCAGAGCAGGCTGAAGAGGTCACCACAGCAGCTTCTTACACAGATGAGATTGTCCTGAAGAAGACAGTGATCAACCTTCACATTTACAGGGAGGGAGGATGAAGTAGAACGAAGGACCTATCTTAAGTCAGATCCAGGAAAACTCAAAAGAGTTATTTTTATCTAGAAGGACAGTCAGGCAATGGAACTATGACAGACTCAGCCTGAATGTAATACTTGCCATGTACTGCAAGAGGACTAATAATGTCCTCCTTTTATCACAGATCCCGATGCAATTCTGTTCTTTCTGATTTCAAATTATTTTTTATTTAGTCTATATAAAATATATCTCCTTTAATACAGTGGACTTTGATCACATGAAGGTTTGAGTAGAAATGCGTTACAAGTCCATTCTGTTATATATCCCATTTTATTAAACTTCTAGCCACCAATTTTTTGTACGAAGAGCTGTGAGAAGAACTATTTCCTGTTAAATGTAATAGAATATTACTATTATTATCATTAATAGGAGTCATGAGTCTTGTGTTGTATGAATATTTTAAGACTGTATTACAATAGCCTTTTCCCTCTATATTGCTCAGTTTTTTGCCCAGCTCTTGCAACATCAACATTTCGTTGTTTTTCCAGTAAGTCTTCCAGCATATATGGGAATTATGCTTCTTTTTGTCTTACACAACTTTTCAAAACAACAGAGAATAAACTTTTCAGACTATAGTTCCAGACGGTATTAAAAAGTGAGCAAGGAACAGACCCAATTTTCTGTCTTTTGCAGATGACCTTTCAAACAAAAAGTATTTTTCTGTATTTCGGCACTTGGTGGTTTCAAGAGCCTGCAGATGCAAAGTGTCAACATGGTTGACATGATGAATATTTTCAGTATTAGTTTTGGAAGTACTGGAGTATGAAGAATGCTTAAAGAAGGCTGGTTAGATGATCTCACGAGACTGAAATACCCATTACAATGCACTGCAGGTATTACAACTCCTTTAGGTAGCCATAACATGTATGTGACCTTCATAGCTCTAGGTAGTGCTTAGAGACATGAAGAAAAGAATCAAAATGTTTCTCAGCTAATGCATTAAACACGACGTAAAAGCTTTGCATCTTTAATAAATCATCTAAAGCCAAAGTACCACTGCAAACATGTTTGCACTGAAAGAAATGCCCCAGCAGCAGGTTGGGCTCTTAGCAGAGAAATGTCAGTGTGTGCAGGGTAGTTCTACTCAGAGGTAGTGCAGACTGCTCCACACACACAGGAACAGGGAATACAACTGGTCATCAATGTGCCAGGCAATTAATTTTCTTAAGAGTTTCAGTGTGGCGCACTGTTTCCTCAGAAAAATCCTGTCTGCAGAAAAGATGCTCAGCAGAGCTCAAGAGGGAGTGCAAACTCTCGAGCTCTGCTCACACAGCTTCTTCTCCACCACGGCTGACTCTCTGCACAATCCAACATTCACAGCGCGGAATATCTTTCCAAGAATCACAATTTGATGATTAACCAAGGGAAAAAAAGTCAATGTTTAACAGGAACATTTATCAATATGTGCTGTAACAGTATTTTTCCCTGCTTAACATATTCTTGTGGGAATTTTCTTCATGGCAAAACCCAAAATCGGAACAGCAGGAATTCGAAAAATGGATTGAACAAACAAATGTAGGGCTGGGTCCTGGAGTCAACAACCACGTCCTGGTGTAGGCTGTGGAATATTATGGCTGAAGTTACTTGCAGTTGCACCTACAGCTTGAGTAACTGCACACACAAATAAGCTTTCATGCAGGAACTTTCCTGATAATTAAGCAGGCAACTAGATAAACATTTATATTCACCAAGTACCTGCCTGAAACAGCTGAAAAAAAATCAGTACAGAGTTTCAATTCTTTTCTATATTAAGATACAGGATCAGAAATCTGGGTAGTGTTGATATTGGACCATCACTGACTTCAATAAGCCAAACATCTGGAGATTTCTGAACCTCCATTTTATAACCTACATTTATAAATTAAGTTACTAATATGACACAGTCTTCAAATGTATATGTTTTTCTTGGAAAAGACGTGATTATATTTCAGACTTAAAAGCTGTATCGTCTATTGAAATCTCATCAGTTTTAACTAACAGATTCCAGGATGACCCAAGTTTAACACTTGTCTATGACAGCCACTTACTTTTGTGGATTTACAGTCTGAATTTTAATAAATTTATCTTTTAGACAGTGGGCAGAAGGTAAAGAAAGAAAGGAAGAAATTCCATACATGAATAAATGAAAAGTAGTTAAACTGTATATATACAAAGTACTGTCAAGCAGACACATTTAAATTGGAAAAGGTAACTGGAAATGAAGAATCTTTAGGAGCCATTGCACAGCCACCATAAGAGCCAAAGCCACCATAGCTTTTTCAGGAATGAATGTGATTTAAATATGGTCAGTGCCTGCTTGGTTTGTGGGTATAACCTTCAATAACCTTCTTAAGTAGCATTTTGGTTGCTGAGATTGGGACCTTGATCACTGATATAAGGTACTGGTTGTACTGGCTGACCTCTACTTTTATTGAATTAAGACATTTGCAGCACCAGTCTCCAAATCAGCCGTGTTACTGGACCTTCTCATGTACACTCAGACAAAAATGCAGTCGTGGTCTGCTCTGTTACACCTCTTTAGTGCCGATCAGCCGGCCTGTGTAGGGAGGCATCACTGTTCCAGTTAACTCAGTTACAAAATAAAGTGTGTGGCAGCACAGCACACTGAGCTCAGAAAAGGCTGGAAAACCCAGCTGAGCTGCATCATAGCTGGAGGCTGCCCCATGCCAAACTCCTCACTACCATCTCTAAACCTTCTAGCTCATAAAAGCAGCAAAACTGGGCTTTAGCTACAATTACTGCAGTGATGAAGGCATAGGAATGTACCCAAAGAGCCAACAACTTACCATGACCATTCCATTTTCCAGAGACAGGTTCAGAACAATGATCAATGTCCTGGGAGACGCGCTGGCTGCCGGGATCATGGCCCACATCTGCCGGAAGGAGTTTGTCAAGGATGGTGATGAGGTAACTATGCCATAAGCCAGGGTGTGCCAGCATGTGCCAGGCTGTGGCAAAGAACCTGCCAGCTCCCACATTTGGGTCATCTAGTTTATAAAGGGCATGTCAGAGACAGGACAGAATTGGGCACGTGCTGCTTAGCAGGTGGGGTGGAGGGATGTTTTTCCATGAGGTCATGTGAAAAGCCACTGGAGTTCCAGGCTGGCCAGCCAGCTGTGCCTGGCACACCAGGGCTGGGAGCAGGGAAGCAGCTGCAGTCCTGCCATTGCACAAGGTGCTGGAGCTGCCAGTCTCCCACTCAGGACCCTAGTCCTGACTGGACAGTAATTGTCCTTCTCCTAAAACTGTGACCAGTAACAGAGCAGGGTGACAAATGTTCTTGACTGCTTGTGTGTAGGGGGAGGTGAAGGTACCTATGAGTGTGTATATCCATAATCAATAAGCTCACATCAAAAGCAACTCCCTTGGGCGTTTCCAGCCTCTGTGTCAGCATCATCTGAAGCCACCACTGCAATCATTTTCTTTCCAGACTAGCACAAGCACATTACTCCATTCTAGACTTCATTCTCAGGCATCTTCATGCCTTTTACACTTAATACAAGTCCCTCACTACATCCTTTTGTTCTTCCTTCTCTGTACCTTATTTCATACACCACACATACCTGTGCATTCTGAAGCCCCCACCTCATTCCACTCCTATGCATTTTCCCCTTCCTCTTTGGCATCATTCAGTCGTTACCTGTAACAGGAACTCCTTCTCATGGCCCTCCTTCAAATCCTTGACAAAAGAGACTCCTAATTCCATGAACCCATGATGTTTGGAGGTGCTAATCTCCAACCATTTCAGCTCATAGCAGACTCTCACTACGTTTCTTCCATAAAGACAGAATAGTTCATGCAGGAAAGTTTCTTTATCGGGACTAATTTTCACAGCGTGTTTAATTTCTGTGCATCATTTATAGTACTCCAGACAAATAACAAAGTTTTATTTCTATCATTATTTCTCCCATTCTACAATCATTCTACTCAATCCCATTCTCATGCCTTCCGGCAATGTTCATTTAAAATTCCTCCTCTTTCAAGTTGTGCATAGAAAGACAGGCTGTGTCCTCCTGAAGTAATTACTGATGACAGGATTAGTCCTGAATATATGGGCTACACATACAGCTAGCTGCAAAAAAACCTAAACACACAGCCTAATGGTAAGGTATGTCACCCCTTACAAAGCCAGAAGTGTAGCCTGAGCTCCTGCACAGCACAGGCCTCTGACATTTCATTACCGTACTTAGAACTCAGGCAGAACTTAAGAAGAGATGTTTCAATAATATAAAATCCCTCCTAAGGGATTATTTAGTCATCTGTGATGAGATTTTCTTTGAATCATGCTCTATAACTGTATTAAAATATACTGCTGGTCTGCCATACATTTTGGCTGCATAATTTGTGCAGTTAGTAATGAATACCCAAAGGCCATATTTTCTCAGCTGCAAGCCCACCTCTCTTCTCTGCCAGTATTTACGTCTTACTTTCCCCATCAGAATCTGGTTTGATTTAAAGAACACTTCAATATTTAACTTATGAATCAGTTAATAAAATCCTTTTTATTTCTTTTGAAACAGTGCAGAGACAGGTGCTAGTTTATTGGGTTAGAAAAAAGGCAGAAGGCAACAACAAATGACTTACTGATCTAAGTAACTGCACTTAATAGCAAGCACTGCCCAAAGCTCAGCACTGAGAGTCTGTACCTTTTAAACTTAGCCCTGAAATTCTAGTCTCTATTTGCCCTTCTTCTATTGCTTTACCAATGGCATGCAGTTATTACCATAAGTTAAATTAGGGTAATGACAGAATTTGTGCTTTTACACAGAGACACCTTCACTTTGTGCAGATGTTGCAAAGATGCCTTAGTGTATATGAGAAACAGGTCCTGGAAGTCTATGGAGGCTCTAGATAATCCTGGTGAATGTAAAGCAGCCCACAGGCTTTCCAGTAAAAATTGTATCCTGTTGTATACAGCAATCAGTGGCAGTATTCCAGATCTTGATGCTTTTCACATAGGTGCCACTGATCTGTGAAACTAAGCCTGTTAACATCCATCAGATTGTGGCTTACCAGAGAAATGGCTGTGTGAAGACCATGAATGAATCTCGCGGACCAGAAACAGTGAAAGGGTTTCAGCACCAAACACCCGTACAAGTGGAGCAAGAAGAAACTCCTGTGGAGAATCACACTAAGAAATCCAACAGTAAAGACCACTGCACTATTGAAATAAATGAACTAGAAACAAATGTGTAACTGCTGCACTCAGTGGTATCTCACACCCCAGTGACATGATACCCAATCTCTACCTCACAGCTGGAAGAGGGACTCTTTGCCTTGAACAGGAATACGTGGAGTTATCGCCACCCTGCTTGTACTGGAGCTAAGAAACCAGCTGTGAACGTCAGGAAAGGCACACAGCTTGCAAGAGACATGGGCTTCTCTAGGTGGAAGATTTTAATAGCGAAAAATTAACTCATGGATGACTGCTGTTTTATTCTGCACTCATTGGACTTCAATAGAGTATTTGACTCCTTTGGCTCCTTTTTTTAAAAAAGCTTTTTCTATTTGACCCTTCTTGATTTTCTAACCAAAGCCTTTTTTTTTTTGTTAATCTCAGTAATTATGAACATTGTATTTATGTAGAATTTTTGCTATGTGAAAATGTTTCACCAAAATTGCTAAAGATACCAATTTTGTCTAACATTCACTAAATATAGAGTTTGTGCTTAGCTTTAGAACAGCAGTAAGAAAATCACACCGATTTCCTTGTTTCAAGGGGTTACATCTATTACTAAATAACAGTCCAAGCAGAGGGGAAGCCAAGTGTGCATTTGTGCAAGAAAGGGCATTAAGGTAACTCTGATGGGCAGCCTCCAGAGCCAGGCATTCAAGTGTGATACACAAAGAATTCCTAGGTCATTGCAGAGCACAGTTTGCCTTCCAAGTGCCAGATTTATGAACCTTTTTTTAACCTAACTCTTCAGTAAAGTCAGTTCCATGCAGATGCAGTGGCAGAGGCGAGGTGAGCCCTAATCCATAAGCACTGGTGCTAACGTGTCCTCTCCTGGAACCTATAGGCTGTTCTACTGTAAATATGTACAAACTCAAAGCTCAACTCATGAACCATGTGCTGCGTCCTAAGGGCAACTGAACTCAAACTGGAACCCCAGGATGCTGAGTGACAATGGGGTTTGGCGAGGAGTTTGCTGTGGAAAATGCCTCATTATTTCTCATAATCCAGTGGTTGATTTACACTGACAGTTACTCCTTTTCCATGATCTACTGGATCTTTCAGTTACAGTAAAATCTGCCGAGTATGTTTCCAATGTTTGTGATATAGGACATTTTTAATAAACCTGCCATTTAAAAACAGGCTGTCTGCGCACTTGCACTATTAGTGTCTTCTTATTTCTCTGCCAAAATGGAGAGTGGAAGTGAGGACACCTTTTGAAAAGTTGGGATTTGATCCAGAGATGACATACCAGTTCATACCAATACACTTGACATACTATATTTAGCTACTTGTGGCATGGCAGTTTCAGATAACGTGTCTGGTATTCTAATATGCTCCTCTCATCTAAAGAGAAAAAATAACCCAGTCCAAAAGGACAATTTCTGCATTCACAAGAGGCAGAAGTGCTTCATGCATATGATTAGTGCTTTTCCTGGGATGTGCATATTCACCTCTTCTCTGAGGGCTCCTGTTCAGACTATTTCTTATGTCATGCACTAATTACTTGCCTGAAAGCACTGTAGTATAGGTAGTTTAATTATCAAATAGTAAAGCCAGAAAGAACACACATAGTCTCCTTTGTCTATAATTCCTCAGAAATTATGTCTTAATTTGGAAACAGGTACAGTTGGTAACTATTTTCCTGATTTGACCCTATAGTGAAAACAACAAACAGAGAACATGAAGAATAGGGAAGAACTGAAATGATTCAGAGGAATTTGCTCCAGAACAAGTCCTGTAATGGACCCGCACTATGGAGTGGCATTAAAATGAGTGATTTGGGAGAGCAGAGGCTGCTCTGGGCCTCTCTGAACAGGCAGAAGCACTGACTGACAAACACAACATCTGATACTTTTCACCTCAGCAGCACTGGCAGCTCCAGGAGGTCCCCTTCATCCTTCCCCAGCTGTCCATTCCAACCTGCACTGCCTCCCCTCCTCTCCCAGCTGCACAGACCCAATTATTTATGAAGCCAGACAAAGAATCAGATGAGAAGTATTTTTAATTCAAACCAGTTCACATATGTTTTTTAGCACAGTCCGAACAGACAGTTGTGTCAACACAAGTGAAGGGGTGACACAGGGACAAGATCAAGCAGGCAGGGATGAAGCAGGGGAAGGGCACATGGAGAGGGCAGGATCTCTGCCTGCCAACTGTGCCCACAAGGAAAACACAACATAAAGTTTCAACTTCACACAGTCAATTACAGCTACATGAAGTGATAGTATAATCCTGCCAGTCATCCATCAGTTTACAGTCACTTTGCATAGATAAAACGATGAAGAAAGAGGCCAAGGAGATCCAAGATTTGAAGTAAGTAGTTCCAAGCTAAGTGTTTTTGGAGAGTATGGCCAGGCACCATGCCAACAGGCCATGGTCTGCCAGGCAGAAAGTGCTGCTGGCCTTACCACCACACTCTGCCCCAGCCACCTACAACCTTTGGCTGACTACAAAGTGCAATCCTTCTGCCTGCTTGCCTGAGACAGTTCACTTGGTCTGCCACTCTTCAGCATAGTCATGTCTCAAGAGGTCTAAGTCAACTCCAGAGCTTAAGAAGCTGTGACTTCTACAAGGGGAACTTTGGATGAGATAAAGCATCAGAGACCAGACGACTCAGTCAGTTGTGCTGCACAAGTCCTACACAGCAAAAGAAACCACAATTTTGCCCATTACTCTCTGGCAAGCAGGCAATGTGGAAGTCTCATGTGTGAGGGCATATTTGTATGTCATCAACAGGCTGTTTAATAGCTTTCTGCATTCAAATGCTATTCAAAGAGTGTCCAGTTCTGCTTTGCAAATTTGAAATGCATAGTGGTTTTTACATTATAGTGTTTGGATCTTTAAAACTCAGGGGTTACACCAATATGTGCCTCCCATTCCTCCATTGGGAGGAAGGCAGTGGTCCAGTTTCTCCCCTGATCTTTATCATTTGGGGTATGAAATGCTGCTAAGTGGAGGCCTAAGACACTTGGGTTCTTTGTTCTGGTGTATGTTGGTTGTGACCTTGACTGGAGCATCTGAGTGCTCCTGCAGTCACTGTACTGAACACAAGGCACCACTGTGAGCTGGGGAGAGGCAAACACTGAAGTTATGAGAATTTTTATGGTAAGTTTTCCTCCATTTAGCTATTTTCTGTGCCTCCTGGTGTGTGTTGTCAAGCAGCTTGATGCACAGTGCAATTAGGAGAGCAGTAGGTTCCACAACATATTTGTATGCATGGATCTGCTCACATTTTCCAGCTATAATGGCATTTCCTTTCAACAAAAATAACAAAGCTGTTGATTATCAAGTTAGAGTGCAAGCTTTCTGTTGGTAAATATGTTTCTCCTACCTTCTTCAGAGCACAAAAACAAACGTGACCTTTATAGTCTCAAAACTTTTATATTAAAAAAATCAATCAATCAACCAATCAATCACTAATTACAACAGTTTGCATGGAATACTTTCAAGCATATGTGGGAAGAACATATTTCTTAACTGGCAACATTCAATCTTAGTTTGAAGTTGCCTCCTCCTGCTAAAAAGAAAGGGAACTGAGCCAATTAAATTACACACAAGGGAAGAGTCTCGAGGAGGGAGAGAAGATAATTAAGAAGAGTGGTGCATTGTATACAGCTATGGAAGAAATAATTTGGGAAGCAACCCAAATTAACGCATACTTATCAGAGGCGGTTGTTTTATGCTTGTTAATTTGCAGCTGCATTGCTCTGATGATACTACTGAGAGGAAAGAAGCCACTCCAGATTGCTGTGGCATGAAACATCATTAAACACATATTTAAACAGGTTTCTGAGGATTTTGTCAATGCCAAGGAAGTTTTTGAAGTGTTGAATTGCTGTAATAAATACTTGTGCAAGAATTAGAACTGGGAGAAAGAGACACAACCAGAGCATTTACACATCCCACTAACTCCCAAGAGTTTTTGGCTGTCAACCCAAACAGGGAAGTTTATGGAACTAATAGTTACACATTTTCTCAGCTAGTCTTAATTGATTCCACTTAAATGACTTAATTGCACCTAAGCTTATTTGTGCCACCTGAATGTGCATCCGAACATACAAATAAGATGATCTAAAATAAGATGATCTAAATAATTAGCCAAAACATTAAATTGTAGATGCCCTCCTTGCTCTACCAGGAATTCTAAATCACTTAAAAAACACAGTAAATGTGTAATGTCCCCACCTGATGAGCTCTTGCTTTCAATTCACAACAAACATTAATTTTAGTCCCTTTGTAACAACAGAGAACTGATTTGTAATACTTTCAAAGCAGATGGAAAGCTTCATCTTCCAGCCAGATGGACGGTCTTGAAAATGATCTCAGTCCTTTCTGTGCTTTCCATAAAAAAGAGGTAACTACCAGCAGAAGATGGTTGATGTGTGCAAGCAAAATGTGTCACCTGGGAATTGAATTTGGAAAACTCCAGATGCCTTTGATCTTGCCCAACACTAAGTACTCCCATATCTGTGGCTCTGCTGAAGGCCCAGGTGTGTTTTTACAGCAAGGCAGCTCTTTCATTACAGACACAGGGGCACTGAGGAATTGCTGCTGCTCCCCTCCAGGCACTGAGCTGGCCCCAGTACAGCCCTCCAGCTGAGGACTGAGTACTCAGTGAGGAGACAAAGCAATGAAGGTTTTGCTACAGGGATGCTACTGTTGTTTATCTTGCAGAGGGAGAGCATGTCCTCTTGCAATAATAATGGCTGGAAAATATCTGACTTTGCTGCATTTGGAAAAGACAAATTTAATGCATCCATTCACTAAGGGCCGAGCTGCAAATGAAATTCTCACTTTAGCCTGTGATTTCATCTAAAACTAAGGACATTATAGGTGCTCAAAATTACATTCCTCGCTAAGTGCTTTGGAGCATACTGATTGATACTTCTGGAATTTATAAGAGGGTTTGTCCCACAAAATCCCAAATGGATGAGATCAATAGAACAGGAAGGGTAGTCACTGCTTAAGGTCAGTCCGTTATTCACTCAGACTTCTCATGTGATCTCATGGTCAAGTGACCACAGGAATGCAGGGTTTGCTGCCCATCCATAAACAGAGAAAAAGTCCTTTTCTGATTCAACAGGGTGATGCATGGCAAGGATAAATGAGCTGAAGACTGAGACAGTTATGTAACACATTAAAGAGGACTCATATGATTACCTTGGATCAGCCACTTCTATCTCTCTGGAAGCACAGGATCAGCACTCACAGTATTCACAGATTTGCCAGGCTTCTGTTTTAAGTGACAAAACCTCAGATTCCATCATTTACAAAGTAGCAACAGTTGCATCCCCATTGCCTGGAAGATGATATACAGGAATGGATTTGGCACAGCTGAGATTTCTGGCAGATTTGTATCACAGGATATTTTAGAGATTTTACAGGCTGTCACCATAAAATCACAGCAGTCTGTTACTGAGACAGTGGTATTTTGGGGAATGAACAGAGAAAGCTTCAGAAAGACAAGATGGGGAGTATTGCTAGGGGAAGATGGAGAATGTTCAACCTCTTCTCCTGCAATAGAATCAAACATCCTTTCCTTGCTGGCTCCAAAATGAGAAGGTACCAACAGCTGGAGATGTAGGGGGGAGCAGGGCATCCCTCTCCTCCCAAAGCTCCTGCCTGTGGAGAGCCACTAAAGGCAAGTCTGCAGGTATCCACAGGTATCCCTTCCCAGCTGTCCTTCCCTCCAAACCAGCACAGAACATTCAGCCCAGTGGGAGAACAAGCAAATGTTGCTCCTGAAGTCATTACAAAACTCCAGACTTCCCATTCCACTGGGAATTACAGATGTGCTCAGGTAGGTCACAGCTCTGCTTTTCAGGCTCCATCATAAGAGTTTTTGTTCTGCAAGGCACAGAGTTCTGCATCTGTTGCTCTGAGAACAGCCACCTTTCAGCACAAAGAGGTCTCTGCATTTCATTTGGGAAGCAAATGCCTGCTGCTGTGTTTCTGCACACAGCAACAGCTGAAAGCCAGGATTCGACCCACCACATAAAACTCAGTGTTGCTTTTGAACTTTCCTAATAAGGATTTAATATCTTCAGCTCCCACCCACCCCCCCCAAAAAAAAAACCCAGGTATTTTAATAAGATGGAAAAAGAAGGAGAAGCAAAACAAGAAGTGTTTTATGTTCACAGATATCTCGCATTACATCTGCTACAAATACTGTATGGGCTAAACGGCAAAACCAAAAGAAAAATGAGACTGACCTTGAGATGTTTCATTATGATTTCATTGCTTCTAGTGGTTTTATTGGGTTTTACCACGAGGCTATTAAAAACATGTGGAAAGTATACAGAACTAAGTCAAACTGAGCATTTTTAATCATAATCTTCCATAATCTTTTTTTCCATTGAAATACTTTTAATATTTTTTAATATTTCATGAGATTTCTTGAAAACAAACTTAAAGCACAGAGATTTGGGTAGTCTATACTGCTAGTTTAATGAGCAAATATATTATCTTTGCTTTAGAATAAATCATCCAGTCTTCCCGATTTTTTTTTTAATAGAAGAAAGCATTTCTCTGACATGAAATCCTTCCTAACCAAATATCTGGGGAAGGAGGAATCAGGATGGACAGGAAGGTGTCAGTCCACCACTGTGGTTGGATCAAGCTCTAGCAGGAAGGGCTTTGAGTTTCATCCCACTGCTGCATTTGAATTAAACACACCCAAGTCTGCGACAAAGAAGAGGAAAGATGTAGAGTGCTCTGTAAGTTATCAAAGTTAATTTTAATCCTGTATAAAAGATATATCTTAAGATTTTTTTAAAGCTAATTTCTGTGCTGACTGTCAACAAATACACAATTATATCCCAAGTAATAATAGCATAAGTATCATTAATTTCTTGTATGCAACTAGAAACGAGAATACTGAAAATCAATATGAATTTTTATCAGAAGCAACATTCTCAGCAGTATCATAATCATATGCTAAAACAGATTCTGGAACTTTCATGGGGAAAACTTGAGATAGCCTGTACAACTGTGCATTAAAACAGTCTTTGCCTGATTCAAAACCATTTAAAGAGGGACTTTACTCATGGACTGTTTAATGTCCTTGGATACTACTGAAGAATTTTTATGGAAATACTTTGTATACTGGATTATTAGAACACATTTATCATCCATTGCCTACACATATATCTCACAGCTGGCTGACTTCACAATAGCAGCATGAATCAGAGCTACAGGGCACACCAATATTTTCCTCACTAAAGGCAATGGAGTTCTTCAGGGAATTTACTCACTGTTCTTGTATTAGCAACATAATAAACCAATTACAATGACCTCCATAAATTAATCCCATCAGAAAAAGAAATATCGAGAAAAAACAAGGCTAAATTCATATTATATAAAACTCTATATATGTTTAAGTTTTGGGGACATCTGTTCCCAAACCTGGGAAGCAAAACTCACCAATATTAGAGTATAATGAAATCAATTACAGGATATTGGACTATATCATAGAAGCTTTCCAAAAGACAGCTTCCCATCAAAATATACTATTTGTAAAGTATTTTATTATTAAATAAGAATAAATTTGCTTGGGTTTTTTGTAAGCAAAATCTGTAAAAAAGTTAGTGTGCTCAGTCAACATGGTGGCAAGCAGCCAAACAAGATAAACTCTTACTGATCATTAGGAAACACCGTCAAGCGAGAACAATCAAAAAGTTTTGATCAGCCCCCTCCTGCCTCCCTGCTCTGTGTAGATCACTGGGAAGCAGAAAAAATGGCAGTGGGGTCCCTGGAAGGAGGATACTTCCCATTCTCGTTCACTTTGTTAATGCAGGTCCATAGCCTTCCTCCTGCATGTACCTAACACCTGCTACTCAGGTCCTCAGCCTGCTCAGGAAAAGTCCCCTCTATCCATCTTGCACAGCAGCAGAACAGGGGGTTTGTAGCACAGAGGCCTCAGGAGCAACCCTGCCAGCCCGGCTCCTCAGCACCTGTAGGAATTGGAGGATCCTTTCCCCAGCTGCCCTTTTAATGTACAATCCTGCAGGATTTATGAGCTGACAGCCCAGAGCCCGTAGTGAGGGGTGCAGCTGCCATCCCCCCCGAGCAGCCCCACAGGGACACCATCCCATTCCAGGGACTCTGTCCTGCTGCCAGAGACACTGTCCCACTTCAGGGACACTGCCAGGGACTCTGTCCTGCTGCCAGGGCTGCAGTCGGTTCCTCAGGAGCTGCTGCCACTCCCACAAGGGAGGCCTTTGTAGCCTTGCCCACCACATCCCCATTCAAATTTCATCCAAAGTTTTCCTTTGGAGGTTTCTTTAATTTATTTTTTTTTCACAGAATCACAGATTCATGGAATGGTTTGGGTTGGAAGGGGAACTTGAAAATCATCCAGTTCCAACCTACCTACCATGGGCAGGGACACCTTCCACTAGACCAAGTTGTTCCAAGCCCCGTTGTTCCAATGTGGCCTTGAACACTTCCAGGGATGGGGCATCCACAACTTCTCTGGGCAATCTGGGCCAGTGCCTCACAGTAAAGAATTACTTCCTAATACCTAATCTAAACCTACCCTCTTTCAATATGAACCCACTCCACCTTGTCCTGTCACTATACGCTCTTGTAATCTTGCCCTGTCACTATACGCTCTTGTAGTCTTATCCCATCTTTCCTCATTTAAAAAAAAAAGCTTTTTAACTCATTTTCTCCTCAGAAGAATATCTACATACTGCATAAAGCACTTCTTTTTCATTAAATATAACACTTAGACCCCAACCAACATAGCACGGTGTGTGAGGCCCTCGAGGCAGAGCAGGACCCCCCTCATCACACCACAGAGTCGCTTGAGTCCCCACCCCTCACCTGCCTCCCGTCCTGCCCACATGGCCGCTGGAGTCCCCACAACTCACCCCTCTTGCCAGCCGAGGCTGGGGACAGCGGGATCATGGTGTTCCTTCCAGAGGGGCTCACAGGGATGCCATGTTGGCATCGGGAGAGCCGCGGCCTTGTGCCACCTCCCTCCCCAGAGAGGAACCGCCGTGGCCCGGGCCACTCCTCCCTCACAGCCGGCGGGATGGCGCCTGCTCCTCTAGGAGACTTTTTTGCCCCTTTGGGACAGCAGGAGGAGCCCTCCAGTAGTGTGAACGTGGAAAGCAGAGGAAAATGGGCTCCCAGGATCCAGTCTGACCCCCAGCCCCTCACAGCAACCAGGGGAGGCAAAGGGCATAACGCTGTATGGGGAGATAATACCTCTGGGGAAGAAACAGCTATCCTGGGCCTTTCTTCCCAGAAACACCCAAACAACAAGCCATGGGGTTCCCCGAGGGGAGCCGTGTAGGGCAGGAGTGAGGAGAGGGCAGGAGTGGGCAGGGAGGAGGCGCTGGGTGCCCCATTCCTCATGAGGGAATGGCCATGGGGCAAGGATCCCCAAGGAAGGGGGATGAGTGGCAGGATGTGTGGCCATGGGGCGAGGATCCCCAAGGAAGGGATGGGGGGGAGTATGACTGGCTATGGGGTGAGGATCCCAAAGGAACAGGGATGAGGGGCAGGATGGCTGCAGAATGGCCCATCCACATGGAGACACAGATGGGTTACATGCCCACTGTCTGAAATAAAAGCTCATTATCCAGGGGCTATTTTTGGCACCCGATTAGTTCTTTCTAGCTCACATGCTGCATTTGTACTCCTGTTGCTGTGAAAAATCATAGCTTGGAAAAATCCCATTTCCCCCTCTTTTGTGCAGTATCCTCTGTAATGAGGAAACATGGTTTTTAAAAGCAAAACAGCAAATAAACTCTTCCATACAGACCACGCAGAAATACCAAGCCTGTGCAAATGCATACTAAGGGATAAAGTTGCCAACTGAATGTTTTAGCCTTCAAGTTTTCACTATTCATACATCTATCTCAGCCTTAAATCTATCTTTCTCTTTCCCAAATCCAAGCAATTCACAGGAAGAAATTTACATGAGAACAACATTTGTGTTACCTCTTTGTGGCCTAAGAAAATTCCAGTTTCCCAACTCTCATTTTCACTAAAGAAAATAATAAAATTAGAGCCTGTTCATGGGTCCTGCTCCACCCAAGGTTGGACCTTTGGATTACGGCTACCACCCACAGTCAAAAAAATATGTGGGCTTAGTCCCATGGACTTCTGACTATTTCTCAACATCTTTCATCAAGCATCTCACTCCTTTAAAAGAAATAAACTACCATTTTGGTTTGACAGTATTATGTCCAATGTCATAGGTGCTGATGATACCAGGTAAGTGAGGAATCAGGCCTGTGGTTCTCCCTCATCAATCTTTTACACAACAATCAACATACATTCCTCTCCTGGGGTTTTAGGCTTTTACTGGGAAAGAAGGGTGTCTTTTTTTTTTTTTTTCTGCTGGAAAACATTGTCCTATTTAAAGGACAGCATGCATTTTTTTTGAAGTAAACTTGGATAAGAGTTTCCTAACTCTGCCTGGCCTACATGATACACTCCTTCAACTGTAGGTGGGTCTCCTTTGGCAAAGGCTGCTGCTTGCTAAAGAAGCTTAACAGTGTATGTATCATCCTGACATTTTGGGCCTGACCTACAGGTGCTAAAATGTACCTTCACCCTGCATTCACTGCATCAGACTCTCAAGGGATTCAAAGGGAGTCTGAGGCACCTGACTTTTCACAGAAGTACAGTGTAAGGGACAGAAGTTTAAAGATAATAGAACAGTTCTCCATAAAACTGTGCAAATCTGCATATTCTCAGCTTGTTCAGGAGTTTAATCAATTGCTCTGTTTCACCAAAGACTAACAAAACTTCCACTGGTGTTTGCTGGAGATAGTTAGTTGACTTGAGCTACTTCTGTAAACATTTTATGTAGAAATCTATCCCAGCAGTCAGGAAGGCTATTTTATTGCTCAGCTGTATAGCTGCTATTCAAAAATATGGGGGTTTGCAGTTCTTAGGGCCAAGCTTTTATTTTTTTCAGGAAGAAATCTTTCCTTCTATGATTGATGATTTTGTTGAATTGTCTAAGGTAGGAAACAGCTTGAAATTACTGTCATGTGCTATGGGAACCAAAGGGAGAGTGTGGAACTAGATCTCCAGCAGGAAAACAGCTGGTAAAAAATTGAGCCAACTGTGTTTCCAAGTAAATCCTGGAATGCAGTATGCAAAACAACATGTGTTCAATCAGAAATCCTCAAAAGAAAAGACCATTTCCTCATGCAGATTAACTGCCTCAGATGAAGGACATTATAATCAACTAAGAAACTTGTACCTCTGTGGGTCTTCTTTTCATTGGTTTCCTTATTTTCCATGACTCCAACAGGAGCTGAAAGTACTCGACACCATAAAATAGGTGAGGTTTTGAGTACAACACCAGGCACTGTCTCCAGACTTGAACTAAACAAATTTCTCTTGACACTTAACAGTTTTCTCCCAAGACAGCCCACGCTCACTTATCTCTTTTACATCACTAGTCTCACTCCTGACTCTCAATGAGAATAAGATATACTATGTAAAAAATTCAACCACATATATTACACTTCACACTGTCACTCCATCCTCTGATCATACCTTTAGGGACATTCACACAACTGCCACATGGGCATACAAGAGCAAACAGAAACTTTAGCAAAGCTCTGGAAGGCAGACATACAGATTTTATATATATATATATTCACAAGAGCAATAGTTTTATCTTAAAACCTTTCTAAAACAGGAATATACTGCAGGCTTTGGCAGTAGAGATAAAATATTATGGGATCCAGCCTTATTTTGTTTTTCTCATCCAAATATACACATTGTTATAACAGAGGAATAGTTGCATCCAGAATTATTAGTGTTGCTTGATGACCAAAATGCCTCATACACTGCTCCACACATGAAACTACTGCAAATATTCATCTTGCCTGATCAGCAACAGCTTCTTTGGGTGGAGGAAAAGAAGCTTATACATGGTTCACTTAAAATGCAGCAACAAAAATGGCATTTGAAGGCATGTGTTGAAAACAGTCCCATATTACAGATGGAAACAGTGAAGGAAGAGAAACAGAAGAAACAAAAGCCAGCTTTTGTGAGTTCCCGAGCAATCCCTTATGATCCTGGGTCTTGTATAAGATGATTTGGAAGCTTTGGAAAGGCATTCAGGGTCTTTCCCTGAATAAGGCACTGTAACACACTGTCTTCCATGAGCCTGGCTCAGTGCCACAACAGTTTCTGCGTAATTCATTGCACGTTCTGCTAAGTGTTCTCTGTATATCTATATAGATATATACACATAGACATATATGTAATTTTCCATATGTTTTCCTGCAAAACAGAAAAATAAAATAAGTTACATAATGCGATACAGAATTCAGAGTAAGATAAACTTAGTACCTGCTAACATGTCACACGTGTCCTAAACTAAACCAGACATACACTGATTTTGAAGTTATATGTACTCTTAAGTCTGCAAATATAAATTATTTCTTCCCTCACAAAGTTTTCATACAGCCCAGCCTCGAGGTCTGGCATTTGACTTTCCAAGTAGCTTCTGCCCTTTCCAAGCCCCATCATCTTTTAAGCGTATTAGCACTATTCCTAGCAATTCCTTGTGTCACTCTCCGTGACAAAATGTTGATTAGGGAGAAAGCTAATTCTCTTTTTCCACTCTTAAAGTTTAAATCTCCAGAAGTAAAGAGTAGTCCTGAATCTCATCATCTTTGAATATAAGATGCTTAAGAGATACATTAGGCAGATCACTATTCTTATGAAAAAATGCATATTCTTCAAACATTATTCTCCCTTTGTCTTTTCTTCTGCAGTTGAATATAAGAGATTCAACTAGAAAACCTATTCTTTCCATAACAAATATACCAAGTATAGCATTATTTTCCCACTCCAAGCGGTCAGTGATTTAAGTACTGCTTGAGACAGGTTGTAATCTTAATGCCATGTTTAGCAGACAGTGGGTCTAATCTTACTTTAATTTGCATAATTTTTTTAATCCATTTTCAGCTCACATGGTCTTCTGCATCAGTAAGCTTTCTAGTTTGTTCTTTGTTTTCCTTTTGAACTACCTGCTTAAAAGTTATCATGAAATACCTTTTCATTTTTTGTTATCCGAATTAGTAAACAAGGATGTTCATATTTAACTATTGTGCCTGCTGTGGCTATAAGCAGAAGCCACTATGAACAGTCCAGTGCCTCTGCTAAAACACAGATATATACTGACTGTTTCATTTTACAAAATAATGTATTTTCAAACCTTCTTGATCTGCAATTCACAGTCATGTTTTAGTGGAAGTCTTTGAGTCCAGGGCTCAATCACCCTTGTTATGCTTTAATCATATGTGTAAATTGGAATTATTTGCACGAAAGTCTTGAGAATTGGATCCTTGAACTACAGTTTTTACCTCCCACATGGTGTGATAGTGTGAGTTCACATTTTATCTCAGTTCTTCTTCCTCTTCCTCATCTTCCATTTCCTCTTCTGAATCATCCTGATTCTTTGAACTGTTGCTGAATTCAAGGTTCCCTTCAATATCCAGTACCTGTAAGTGCTTTAGGTTTTGGAAGGTACTTTCTTTCAGTGCTCCAACTGCAATCTTATTAAACCTGTAAACAAACAAAAATGCCCTTCTGTTAAAATAAACCCATTTTTTATATCCAACACAGAAATGAGGAGACTTGGAGGAAGCCATTCTGCAGAGTTCCTCTAACTTTACACTGACCCAAGTTACTCTGTCTTTACACCGACCCACAACAGTGCTCTAGAAGTGCTGGCTCCTCTGGATGGGGGAAGGAAACAAAATCATTATATTGGAATTCCTCCCCCACAAATTCTTTCTCTTGCTATTCTGCTTCCTCCTTCCCAAAGAGGAAAGTCATCTGCTCCATAGCCCACATTTCAAAGTGTAGCTTGATTTTTCATGAGATTCTCTGTCACCCCTTGATACCTTAATTCTTCACCCACAAAACTCAAAATATTGGTACCAAGTATTCCTTAGAAAAAAAGCAACATGCAGTAATTTTTCAGCTGTTATTTGTGTTTCCAGGAATACAAATAAACTAATCTGCAGTTTAAGAACCTCTCACATTTACTGCTTGGTCTGTGACTTGTGAACACGATTAAAATCATATTCTGTCTAATATTCCATATGTATGTTATTGTTTCACAGTGATTAATAGTCTCCCATTAAAAAATACAACTTAGCTTGGGTGGAGTTGCCTCCTAAATATGTTAGCAAAACTGTTTTGCAAATTCCTTTCTTCTTTATATAGAAATATAGAATGTGGTATGTGGTTTCTGGTTCACATCCAAGCATTCACTAAAATCTCATAAATGTGAGCAGCTGAATAGACAGACTGCTCTAATTTACACCAGACTTTGTAATTTTATTTGCCTGGTATGGAATCATTCATCCAAAAAGGTATGCTCCAGAGTTATTCAGAACTACAGGGCAGTTTAGTTGCATACAGACAAAATAAGACCATATTTAGTCTTGTGCAGACTGAGCTTTTTGAACACATCCACTGGATCAGTTTAATCCAATATTCTATAGGGATTCATAAGTTACTTCTAATAAATATTTTCAATAATATGCCATCAGTTTAAAACTGAATATATTACTGGGACAGATTCTTGCTTCACTTCTTGTGGTATAAAGCTCTGCTTAAACCAGTTACATTACTGTGATTTTACATTACATGTAAAAAAGGTCAGTATCTGTCACCTATAAAAAAAAGTCCTCATCCAACTGACAGAGTGAGAAAAAACACCAGCAAAGCTTCTAATCTTAGTTACGTAAGTGCCACAGTTGTAACTTGCCACTTGTTTCTGACAAAACTATCAAGGGAATGTGCACAACTTCAACATCAGTGAGGGTGTGTGACTAGAGGGGGATTTTGTCAAAATCCAGGGCCAACAGGCCCAGGCAAAGCTGCGCTCCTATAAGTGGGCTGTAAACTTCTGGCTCACAGTTGAATATTGGAATATGACACAATATTAAACATTAATTTCCCAGAATTACTAACATGCCAATCCATTCTAATAAGCACAGAAAAGACAAGCTCTCTGAAGAGAAAGAGCTTATTATGTGTATCCGTGTCTTTCCTGAGCAGATGAACATAGCTTCCTCACATATTACTATAAAACAAAGTTGCTCATTTAGAAAGTTAGCATTTTTAACACTTCCTAAAACGTAAGCAATTATGAAGTGGACAAAGAAGAAAATAAATCTTGTGTGCTTAAGTGGAAACTTGACCTTACCTGAGGTAAATCCCCTTTATTTTGGGTGTGGATTCAAAAGCATGCTCTGAAACCGTTGTGATCTTGTTGTTCTGGAGATACAGATATTCCAGAGATTCCGGCAGGCCCAATGGGATGGATGTCAGCTGGTTGCCAGCCATGTCTAGTGACTGCAAGGAAGAGACAACCAGTGGTCAAATAAATAACTGAATTTAAATATTAGAAACAATCCAGAAGATATTTAAGTTTGAATTGATATTTACTATAGCATACACTAATTTAATCTACCCCTAATTTGCATCTAGGTAAGTGTGGCCAAGACAGTTCTACTCTCTTACACTGCTATTTAGCATCCTGATTTCACATCAGACATCATGCTGGTTTGTTTTGGAGCTCCAACATTTCTTTATCTCTGTCCCCAGGCTTTAAGTAAATTAAAAACAGGCTGGGTTTGAGATATGCCTGAGAATTCCTTGGAAGCTGCTACTGCAAACACTTCCCTGGCTAAGGTTAGGGACTAGGTACAGCTACACATAAAAACATCTGGAAATATTCTAACATGGAGGGAGACATCAGGACTAAAGGTTGTTATCACTCCTCTGTTTAATTTTATGCAAGAGAATGGATCAATAGCAGTGTTTTGTTATCCTGTATTGCAGCATTTTCATAGCACCAAGCTGACACACACTAGTTACACACTATTCAAAGCTACACTTCTGCAAACAACATGATTTCAGTGTTTTTATCCCCCACATAATGCCAGTCTGGCAAACAATTATCATGGAATCATAGAATCGTTTAGGTTGGGAAAAAAGCTTTAAGATCATTGAGTCCAACTGTTAGCCCAGCACTGCCAAGTGCATTATGTAAAAGTGTTGCTTTGCAGTTGCAGAAAGTCTCCAGTGATTTCCATGGAAACAGTGAGGACTAAAGCCTTTACTAAGTACCTGCACGATCAGGATCTTATGTGCTGGTTATCAGTCAAATACATTCCAGTGCACCAACTCAGAAACCACTCGCACAGTTAAGCCCTTAATGATAAAAAATATTCAACTATAACTATAATGAAAACAACTAACCAACAGTAATACTATTCCAAAGAAAAGCACCAGCCAAAAATGCACCAGTAGTCCCACAGAATTTTAAGTGTGTGCTATTATCTGAACCTTGTTTGATGTGAATGGGGTTTGCTGTGGGGTAGGTCCAACTGCAGGGCCAGTGTTTGATTCTCCAACGTTACTTTGGCTTGACACTGAGGAGTGACAAGGGAGTGACAGTAGAATGAAAGTGCCATGAAGTAGCTGGAATGGGCCCTACAAGAATAAAAGCTTATTCCAACCAAGTCAAGCTGCCTAACAGGTCTCATGACCCAATTTTGTTTGAAAATAAAACAACCTACATTTTTATTAAGTTACTGGAGAAAAACAATCCAAGCATCTGTAATTCTCAACAGCATCTTCCTTCCAGACTGCTTTTCATGTTGGGTATATTTGCATGCACACACACTCACACACACATAAGTGAGGCATTAAACAAAGGCAAAGTGTATTATTAAACCATGGATCAAATCTGCAGCTGATGCAAACCAACAGCTCTGCAGATACTGTTGCTGCATTGCTGATTCATATTAACTGAAAAACAAGCTATTGTTTAGTCCCAGAAACAACAGAAAGGGAAATGTTCACACAGATTAACGTTTGGATTGTCTGAACACACACTGGGGCCAGTGTGACATATGTTCCATGTCCCTTATCCCTGATCTGCTCTGAGATGTGCACTCTTTGCCTGCACAGTGACCATATGAACCCACAGTGGCTGCCATATGACAAAGGTAATACCTTGCACTGCAGGAAAGGGGCTGTTGCCTAAAAGGAAATGCAGACAAATCCTTCAGCCAGTGTAACAATTGTGAAAGGTTATCTTGCACAGCACAAATCTGATTGTTCCAGCCTGCCTTATGGTTTGTGTTTCACTTTCTCCAACAATTAAGCAAATGAGAAGACTGCTGATTGAATCCAGACCTCCTAGCTGCTATCCAGGTGCCTTAGCCAGCTGAGCTGCTAAATCCTACAGCTTGGCCTGTCTGACCATAAGCTGACGTGGGGGCTTTGAGAATTAAGAGTGTTTTTGTTTATGCATTCCTTCCTCCTGCTGTCTCTATTCAGAGCTGATTTTAAGTCTTTTGGGAGACAAGCTATTTGAAAGGCCTAATTTCAGTCTTAATGACAACATTCACTAATGTTTTTCTGAAAATATAGGACACTGCTAGGGTTCAGAAACAAAGCTGTCTTTACATTTCCCAGAACTAGCAGTACATGTTGGGCCAATGCCCTGGCCAGCAGTGGGAGGTACCCACCTCTGGCACAACAGCACATCATTTCTATCTAGAAACAGAGTGTGTAGCTCTTACAATGCAAGCCCAGAACATGAGGACCAAGCACATCTAGTACTGGTGTTATGTAGTTTGGCTTAGGCAGACAGACAGGGACATCAGCATCAGTACAACAATTAGAGAAGGTGGTGTTTCTACCTGGAGACTGCTGAGTTCTCTCCAAGCTCTTGAATAAATTGAATTTACTTTCAGTTTATTGTTGCTCAAATACAGTTCCCGCAGTTTTGTCATCCCAGACAAAGTCCCTTTTGGGATGATGCTTATCTCGTTTTCCTTCAGCTTCAGGACCTGCAAGTTCTTTGGAAAGCCAAAGGGGACTGTGTGGAGATTGTTTCCAGAAAGATCCAAGGACTTTAGTTGCCTCAGCTTACGGAAGGCCTCCCGATGGATCTGGGGACTTTTGAGCTTGTTGTAGCTCAGGTTCAGCTCTTCAAGGAAGTAAGTGGTAGCAAAGTCATTCCTGTTGATCTCAGAGATCTGGTTATGAAGGATCATAAGTGTTTTCACACGCCGGGGCAGCCCACTGGGAATCCTTTCCAGCATGTTGTTGTACAGGTGGACAGTGTGCAGCTTTTTTAAGCCCTGGAAGGCTAATGGGTGAATCCCTCGGGCTTTTAATTTGTTATTGTGGAGCAGAAGGTACTCCAGGTTCTTAATTTGGGTTAACACATCTCTGTCAATCACCTTAATTGCATTCTTCTCCAGGTGGAGGAGGACGATGTTTCGAGGTAAACCACTTGGGATTTGTGAGAGGTTATTGCTGGACAAATCCAGGTATTCAAGACTGGACAATTTCCTTGGGAAAGAAGGAAAGAAAACATTCTCCATTTAGATTTGGCAAGGTGAAATGATAACCAACTTCCCCTAGGATTTTACAATCTTTGCTTTAGTGTCTTTTTACCCAGGACAGCTCCCACTATTGATTGCCCTTTTTGTCTCATGGTGTGACTGATGTGCACAGCAAAACAGGGAGCTCCTGTATTGCCATTAGGGATTCAGACTAGGCACTGCCATTGCTCCCCAGCCACACCAGCCAGAGGACCTGCCACAGTCCACAGACACCCAAACTGCCACTGGGCTGAGTTTTGCAGTCACTGTTCTCTCATTTGACACCACAGATAGCAATACATGAGCAAGTTCAGTGAAGAAAGACCATGAGGAAGGTGCCACGGGAGCGCCATCAGAGCACAGAATTTAGCTCTTGGTTTCACGGAAACGAAGCCTGAGCAGGAGTAATTTCTGTCTCTCTGAAAGGATATATTGAAACTGAAAAACAGGTCTGCTTTTTTGATGATGAAATGTTCCTCTTATGAAAAGCAGAAATGCTAACTCAGTGTCCTGGGCTAAGGTAGTGAACTTCTCCTGACCCTCCAGCATTATGGAAGTGAGTTAGGACTAGAGCTGCTTTGTGTAAGCTACTGAATCTGGATTCCATGGTCTCAGTTGAAGCTAAATTAAATCCTCAGTTCAACCACTTATACCAACTGGATGTGGATCAATGGTGTTATATGCCAGGACTGAGGAATCCTGGATTCCCTGTATTTCAAGTCACTGTCTCAGTTCAAAGATTCAGTCTGCATGGCACTACATAACCCACTGCAGGGGACTAGGAAGTGTTCAGGAAATGTGAGAACTAATGCATTACAGAAATTACGTACTGCTTACTACACTGCTATTCACAGCTATCCAAGCATTCTCTGAATGAACAAATAGAGTCTTTGGGTAAAGAACTTCATTGCTGCAATTTGTAAGGTTTTCCCCAGCTTGGGAACTTCTTAACAGAGATTATATGTCTAACATGACCTGGAGGTGGACTCAACACAGATATTGTGAACTACTAAGGGAGGTTTCTGGGAATGGGAAATGGAAAAGGAAAGCACGGTCTGATACATTTTCATGTCTGGAGATCAGGAAAGTTTAAAGAACTAAGTTATGGGCAGGACCAATTCTGTGGTCTGGATTTTCAGGTAAAACAAGCAGAGAAATAACTGTTAACTTTTCGAGTGCTAAGTCCCAGGCTAAATTTAGGACAGCCAAAGGCTATTTCTGTTACACCAGTTTGTAGCAAAGCTTTTGCAGCCATCTGGCTATTGAGCAGCACCATTGCATCCCTGCCTGCTCCAGTCCCCTGCACTGGGGTGCAGCTGGGCCAAGTGAATTCGCAGCTCTGTGTCTGTGGCTGCTTTCAAGTCACCTTCACAGAAACTCAGAAGTGGCTTAAGCAAAGATGAAGGAAGGTCTGGCCTTAACTTCCAGTGAACTGCCCTAGAAATTGGAAAATCCAAAGCAACCTCAGTTTTGACTGGTTTGGAAGAACAGAGACTGGCTGCCAACATTGTTCCAGGTGACTTTACCCAGAGGGCACTTAGTACCTGGTGTGACTGGGGCTGTGGCAGTCAGAGGGTGGCACAGGCTGATGTTCAGTGTTGTGTCTTTCATATAAAACTATTCTGCAACCACTCACTCAGACCTCTGCTTTTGATGGCAGCATCTAAGATTTAGCAGTGAAATGCACAATGTCATTCAGCTTTTAATAAATTTGATTTTTATGATGTCCTTTGTTCAGTAGATGTACAACTGTACCACAGGAGGCACAGACACAGAGGTACAAACTGCACAGCTCGGTCTCACCAGAAAGTTTCGTTGTCCATTCCTTCATTAGACAAGTAGTTGTTCTGTAAGTACAGCTCCCGCAGACCTGTGAGTTCACTGAAGGCTCCTTTGGGAATCTTCTCCAGCTTGTTGCTCTAGAGCACAAAGCACATTACTTGGCATGAATCAACTCAGGACATTCAGGTTCTGTTCCACTAACACTAACACAGGCAATTAACCTTCAAAAGGGTTATATTTCAGGGGGCATTATAATCCCACTGAAGAAATAAATACAAATACTAGGCTGCAATAATACAAACTATTTTTATTGATTCCCCATGGAACCTTTGGGCTAAGAAGGCAGAATTTGCCCTGTGCCTCCCAGACAGTTTTATTTTGCATTCATAGTCTTCCACCTATGTGCAATGTATACTGTAATTTAGGCAACCACCTCTGGAGTTTGCTCAGAATTTCTAGGTCTTGTAAGACAGATTTCACCATAAAGAAGAATTAGGCTGGAAGCTGGGAATCAGCCATCCTTCCAGCATTAATGTCATTCCCAGAGGTACAGTTCCTGTGTTTAATTACTCCCATGGCCTTAGTGTGGCTTCGGAGTAGCCAGCAGGCAGAAACAAATGGAATATAAAACTAAATGCCACTTAGAAATTCTATACAGGAATTCTAGGAAATATAAAAGGATATAAAAACATTGACACTGAACTTGTTAAAATTCCCTTGATCCACATACACACAATAATGTGATGGACAGACTAGACCAGATGCATGTGCCAGCTAATATAGATACCACCACAGATAGATTTTGGCTCAGAGTCTCGATGAATAGTAAAAGAAAAAAGATCTGTCACATCATAAGTACATCTTTCAGACACTTTTGGTCCACTATTGGCTGTCTCTCATTTCCCACTGTCCTGGTTTTTTCCCAGTCAAAATACCAAGGTAAACGTAACTGCTGTAACAGTGCACTTGCAAATAAAACACTCATTTCTCTCCTCAGCATCTGTGCCCTTAACACAACTGGGGACAGCAGGGAAGGAGACAAGTTCAAAGCATAATCCTCAAAGTCTGAGATCCCTTCAGGAGACAATGATTACCTATAAATGTCAAAAAAATGCAGGGGACTAATAAGTTCACACTTTGCAGAGAAATTCCAGTGATTTAAAGGATCAGGCTGGTTGCCTTTACTGCTCTTCAAGCTGGAGAAGCCTATTCTCTAGAAGACTTTAACGGGAATTAGTGGTGAAACCTTCAAGGGAAAAGAGAGTTGGGAGGCAGCAGAGAACTGCCTAAGTGCAGGGGTTGATAACAGACTCCAGCCTAACCATGTCCAAGGAGCTGTCAGCACTCAGAGCAGGCGGATCCAGGGCTCCCCACCGCTGCAGCTCTGCCATTGTTACAGGGCTGGGATCTCCAGCACAGACAGGATGAAGCCTTTTTATCAAAATCAGATGACATGGAATTAAAAATGCTGGAGAGCAGTTAATACCACAACTTCTGCTATTGCACTGTTGCTGGACAAGTTGTAGCAGTAGAGAATCACTGATCCAAACTGTGTTGTCGGAATTGCCAGGTCAGTAGCAAACAGGAGACACTGATGGGAAACAGCGTCTGTGTGAAAGGAGTTAGTGAGCATAGCCAGGACATGGTGGGTAAGCAGCTTCAGGAAAAACAGCACTGGTGGCAAACTTAACCAGGAGGTCAGTCTCTGGATGGCCATGGAGAATGACCCACCTTCTTGCTCTAATATATATTAATATCATTATATGCAAGGAAGAGACCAACAGTGCAACCACACAGGCATTTGCAATACGTTACCCTGAAAACACAGAAAAGCATTTCTGTCCCCTGTGAGCATCCTGTGTTTTGCAAAAACGCACTGTTACTCATGGACAACAAAGGAAGGACATGGGAGACAGCAACTGTTGAGGATATAGCAGAGGAGACTGAAAATGGGCCTGGGGATGTTTCCAAGTGCACTGGAATGGTTTGGCTGTGTGGGCTGAATCCCACACAACACAGCACTTTGTCACAACCCTAAAGGAACACAAAACTTTGTTGTCATTACCTGTAAGTGTAATTTATACAGTGCTGGAGGGAGATTCTTTGGAACATACTTCAAGAAATTGCTGGACATGATGAGTATCTCCACATTAGCAGAGCCATTGAACATGTTATCAGGTAACCCAGCATCTGAAAGTTTGTTGTTATGAAGATACACAGATCTATTGGAAGGAGATAAAAGATGAAGTTCAACAGACAGTAAGATCTGGAGTTGTTTTTTTTTACTGAGAGAAAGCTGTTTAAAACTAAATTTCAATCTTTTATTCTTTCCTTGAGTTAATTGGATTTGTTTTTAAAATGTGCCCTTTAATTTAGCAAGGCTAGATGCAACACCAAATGGTTGGTCCCAATACTCTCTGAAATTTAGGTCTATTCAAAATCCAAACCTGCACATGAATACAAATTTCAGTTTCTCTCCTACTCCTAGAACTCAGAAAGGCAAAAGATACCGACAGAAAGACAGCAGATTTAGTCTGGAAGAATTTTGTTTTTTAATGAGCCTTTGGGATTGAGAGAAATGGGGTTTCTTATTTCCCTCTGATCTTCCTACTTTAAATCTTTAATATTCACAGAAGAGTTTTTCCAATCAGGTTTTCATAAATTGATTCATTGTTTCTTATACAGCTTTCAATTCTGTACAAAACAATGGACCCCTCTGAAGTTATTCCTGCTTTTCACTGGCTCAACTAAATGAATTCATTTGACTTCTTTTTACTGACTTTGATTCCCTCTCCCTTTCCTGTGTTTACCCCAAGATGCAGCAGGCAGCTAAATTTGTAGAGACAGGTTAAAACTGCAAAAGAGCACAGTATCAAAGTAGGCTTTTTCAACTTGTACTTGGATTCTCCACCAGTTGCAGAAAACTTGGCAACGTCCTGCTGGAAGGAAGGAAAGGCTCAGTATGGAAATACAATCGTGTGATCACACACTCCGGGGAGTTCAGAGCCACACTGGAAATATTGTTTACCCTGCATGGTCAGCTGTACTTTTAGCTCACAAATATTTGCCTTTCTGAAAACCTTGCTTTCCAAATCATCACTCTGAGACCATGAACTCTGCTGGGGGCAAATAAAACAACAGAATCAACTGTGTTAGGATTTTATATCAGCAATCTTGGAAATCAGTGAGTTCCTATTCTGATTAAAATTAGTGTTGGTATAGGAGAGTGTGAAAATCACTTCAGAAGAGTCAGTAATTTCAATATGAAGTCAAAACACAGCAGCTTCTGCACCTCAGATTAAGGAAGAAAACATGTATAAATGTAATTTCTTTCATCATGAGATATTGCCAGAAATCTGTGAGTGACTCAGCCTTTTTAGGTTCCAAGAGCCCAGGAGACAAAAGGCCCAGTAAGTGCAGAGGAGCTTCAGCTCCCAAAGAGTTCAGTGGGAATGGAGAGTTCTTCAGTTCATCACAGGATCGGACTGCAGGGGCTCAGCTGGGTCAGCTGCTATTAACTGCTTCCAAACTTGGCTGCATAAATTGCTCCCAACAGAGTTTGGAAGGTCTTTGCAGGATTTGGATGGTGCAGTGTCCATACAGATTACTCAGAACCCCTTTGGAAAAGCCCCTGTCTCCCAGGAGGTGGTCTGTGTGCATCTGAGTTTGGGATGGGCCAATGTGCTGCTCTGGATCCAGCTGAGCAAATCCCAACCTGAAACCAGCAGAGACTTTGACACCAGGTCTGAGGGTATGAGCCACTTCTGAAGGTGCCGAAGGGCTAAGCTTTCCTGGCATTGAGTTATACTCACCTGCACTCAGTACTGCACTCTCCACCCCATTTTATTCTTAAAAATGAACGGGGTCTAATAAAACTAGAGATTTCTAAACATTAATCTCCATTTTGAGAAACTAAAGCTGTTCTTTTCAATTCTTAAGTGACACACAAATGAAAGGGGGACAATTTCATTTTATATATGCAAAAGTGTCTGGCAGCCAGTAAAAGCCCTTGGAATGTGTTTGTTTGAGAGAGTATTTGATCTTTCATGCTGAGAATAATAAACAGTCAACTTCTCTCCAAAAAACACAAGTGGGCAATGACATGGTTTAGCCAGATAGTTTCTTATCACCCACCAGTTGTATCCAAGCAGTGGCAGAACACTGTTGTTTTACTTCTCTGTCCCTTACCTCAATTTTGGTTTCTGTCCAAATGTGAGCCCATATATCTTAGTGAGATAATTGGCTGCAAAATCTGCACTGATCAAGGCATTTGGGAGGAATTTTGGAGCCACTGTTAGCTGGAAAAGAAGTACACAGGAGAATTCAAATTAAATGCAACAAGTTTTAACCAAGTACTAGACAAGCAGTAAAACACTTGCAAATTTATCTTCTCTAAACAGGCAAAAATAAATTAAACTGAATGTGGATTGCATGAACGAAAACAAATTGTCCCCACTCACTAATCTCTCCAGGAAGGAGACAGACTTTTGCTCTAAGATATGAGAATGTTTGTTTTGGTTGGAAGAGTCCTGTCTCTTTTTGGTGGAAGAAATCAAGAGATTGTTATTCAGAGAGCAAACACTTTGCTTATTATTGTTCCTAATTCCTCAGTTTGCTGTGCCAAGAAACTCTAGCCCACCTCACAGTGACCTACTGCTTACTCTCTTCTGAAAGGATATTATGGAGGGTGACTGTCATTTCATGTATCTGTGCCATTGCATCCATTTACAGAGATCTTTGCAATTTAGGATCCAGGTTCCCAAAGAACAGGAATGCTGGGTTATCAGAAGGGACTTCAAAGCAAAGACCTACTGTACAGTGACACTTTGTTCAATAAACAAGTGATGTATCAGAAAATACAGAAAGGTTCTGTCTCCAAAACTTAATAGTTGACAACAGGTATAGGATTGAATATGTTTGCTCTTGGTCTCTTGCTGTTTTTATCAGGGATTTTGAAAAATAACACTAGAAGCACGTGCACCTGAACAAACTGGTGGAGTGAAGAGCACTGATCAAAATAAGCTCAGTTTTACAGAGCATCCAGATAATGCAATAGCCAGGTTCACTGAGTGGCTGTTAATAGCAAAGTTATTCACCTGGAAACCAGGAATACAGGTTACAATCCAGGCTGGAGGAAAGTTTTCTGGGAAGCATAAACCCATAGATTTTTGCCTGAAGATTAAGCTCTTGAGAGACAAATTAGTAATACAGTGGTGTAACAGAGAGTCCTTGAGCACAGAAGCAGAAGGCACTGAGTTGCAGTGGGCAAGTGCAGTCCCTGTGGTTACAGGTGTTCATTGCTGAGACCACCCAGTATTTTATGTACACTCTGGAGGGCTATGGAGAGAACTTTTCTGGTGAGATACTGAATTCATTGCCATCTAAAGCTTTGAGATCAGGACAGGAAACGGGGACGATGAAATCTGCCTTCTAGCTTGAAGTTCATGGGATCTGTCAAGCTTTGTCCTCACAGCTCTGTTGTGTGAAACAGAGCCTGGTCCTTTCAGCCAGCAAGGCACAGCAAGACTCACATGAGGAGAAAACATATTTTTCAAATTTTTATTACCATAAAACTTCAATTGGTTATGAATGATAGTGTAAAACCAAAAATATTTAAAATATGAACACTGTGTGAGAGAATAGATACTTCATTGGAGAACTGCCTAACCCAAGTCTTAAACTATGTATTTATCTAAAGGGTGTCTACACCCATCTAGTGTGTCAAGTGTGCATTGATGAACTACAGCCATGAACTTCCAATTTACTGGACTCATAATACAGTCCTTTCTTTAAAAAAGATGAAAGTAGGTTATTTACTGTTCTTCATTTTCAGCTGTCCTGAAATATCCATCCTTAGCCTGTCTTAATTGTTTAATGGTCACAAACACAGAAAAGACCTTTCCCACAAATCACACTCCTGTCAGTATTCCCAGCTGGTATGTAAGCAGTGGAATTAGGCATTTTGCATATTACTGCAGTTGCCACAATACTGCTCTTGGCTTTATGGCAATGTCTCGTCTCCTGATGTGGGAGATGTGGTACCAGGGAACTGGATAAAGGCACTCATCACTGACTAGGAAGGTCTGACAGTGCCTCAAATAAGTCTCTACTGTGACATAATAATATTGAGAATTCAGACAGAGGAAACAAGACTTAATCATTTTCATACAGGGTGGCACATTAAAGCTTTTCTCCAGAAACATGGTCAGTTAGGTCATAACTTCTATACAAAACAAAGGGCATGGCTCAGACATGTGGAATGAGAGACATCAGAACCACAAGAAAGAGGAAAGAGAAAGAGAAGTTTCATCCAGAAAGAGTATTCACTTGCTCAGGACTTTGCTTTGGCATTTCAGCACTTGGTCATGAGACTGATTCCACTGGTTGACTGCTTGAAGGATTAATGCTGGATTGTTATAAGTATTAGCAACAATGAGGTTGACTGAATAGCTTTGTCCAGTTTATTGCCTAACAACCTGCATTTCTCCAGCTGCAATTTCCTTGCAGCTTTACTGCTGGACCTTCCTTTCCATATGGCAGAGAGTGTTTTCTCCACTGTTAACTAATGAATTCAGAAGGTTAATACAAAAGTTTTGAAACAAGTTTTCGTGCTTAGATCAAGCTTTGATATAAACAGAAGTACTGGATCCAGGTGAATCCTGTATCACTTTGGGGATATGAGGAAGTGCAAAACCTTCTGTCACCAACTTATAGGAAATCATGACAGCTCAGGACCTGGTCTACAGTTTGGTGAAATAATTTCTTTACTGTGCATTCTATATGAGAGATACAAAATATGAGAATGGGGTGAAAAATTAGAAAGGAAACTACAGCATCCCTTCTTTCCTTGAAGTACTTGTCACTCATAACCCACAGAAGGCTTTCAGTGTATTACATTTCTTTTCTCTGACCATCTATGCCAGTTTAATGAAAGTTGATTTAGCTACATCTGATGGGATCACAATGGAAGATAAACATGCATTAAGATAATCCATAAAACAAGGAGCAAACTACCAGCAAATCCCTGCTCTCCTCCAGACACCGCAGTAACTTGATCTGCAGTGTTTCCTGCAGTTTGAAGCCAATCTGGTTTGTCCTGGCTTGGGATTTATAAAGAAATGTGTTATTTTTGTGGGTCCACAACTTCTCACTATAACTGCTTCTGACATTCGCTGATGTTGGCAATTTCTTTTGGGACTCTTTTTTTCTCTGCCACAGAGCCAGAAAAACCAAACACTTTGTTTTGTCGCACAGGGAAAATCGGAGTGCAAGGTTCTGGAATATTACTCACAGTCTGGCTTGTTCCTTTTTATGGGGTTATTAACTGCCAAGATTGTTACATGGAAATGGTGCTTGAAAGGGAGAAAAGAACACAATGTTACTGTACTAAGGAATGGGTTCTATTCTCAATCACTCCATACATTTCTGTATGGAGTGATTCTGGATGTGTCTTGGCCTGACCGAAACCTAAATGGGGCCACATGTATTTAATGAAAACATCAAATGGTCCCAGATTTTAAGAGGATAATAACATATATATACAGACATAAATATATATATAGAGAGAGAGGGAGGGTGAGATGGAAAGGCAGGATTTTTGTAGACAAAGAAGCTCTGTCTGATGTTTTAACTTATATTTTTCTGTGGTAGCCCAGTTTCTTCTGTAACAAATATTTGTGGACAATCACTGGGGATAAAGAAAGCTATAATGGTAACCACCCAGATGTAAGGGTATGTGAGAAGCTATTTCATTTCCTAGCCTTGGCAGGAAAGATGGGCTTCTGTCAAGACATCCAACTTGGGTCAGTAACAGGAAAGCACTCAGGATCTTCTCCATTAGAAAAAGAAATTCAGCTCCTACCCCTGCAGCTAAAAGAATAAATTAATGACTGGCACATTTCACTGTGTGTGGGTATCCTCCCCAGTCAGGGAAAACTGGATAGCCTTTGACAGATCTTGATGGCTCAAACACAGGTACTAAGACCTGTTTGTTCACAGATTTTTCAACCAGCCTCATCTGATGAGACAGGCAGCGTTTCACACCATTCCCTCACAGTTTATTTGCATACAGGCAGAAAACAAATCTGCATGCAGCTGATCCAAAGCCTACTCATGACAGTGGTAACTCATGCACGCAGGGGCTCTCTGTACCTCCCTATACAAGGGAAGCCTTCCACCAGTTGCACAAATAAATAAGTGTTCAAAATATACCTGCATGTGTAGCCTCTAAATTTTTCACATATTGATTGTCTTGACCTTAGATGACCCTGCATTAGAATATCACTTTAGCACATTTTGCTTATTTAGTATGTACATTTTAAAAGAATTGACAACTTGGTCATTTAACTTCCAGAACCAACTTAGAAAAGAACTCTGAAAGGCTTCAAAGCCACTTACCTTATTGTTTGCTAGGTACAGGTAATTCAGGTTCTCCAGATGTTCAAATGCTTCCTCTGGCAACCCTTAAAAACAGGAATAACTAATCAGTGACACTGGCACCTTACTGCCTCTCTGAGCAAAAATACCAGGGGGCAGCTTTCTCCCTCAGGTATCGTTCATGTGAGATTGAACTACTTTTTATGGCCAATGAAACAATCTGGGTCACACCTATTGTTGTTATTTTTTTTTAATTAAAAATGCCACAAAACAATACTGGCCGTTAAGAGCAATGGAAGACTATTAGGAATGTTGAGCATACAAGGTTTGTGGCCAACCCCCCTGGCAGGAGTCAGGGGCAGAGCTGGGCAGACCCTCTGTACAGCTGATTATCGGTGCTCGCAGCAACCACACTGTCTGAGCAGTTTCTTTTGTAATTTGCTTATGATTCCGCAAATCTTTTTTCTTGCAAGGGCATAATCTGAGGTTGCTCAATGAATGGATCTGATGTATGACTACATTGCCAAAATCACACCAGTATCTGCATGCCACAACCCTTCCCTTGTCCTGCTCCCCACAGCAGAAATACCCATCCGCACAGTAACCAGCTCATATCTTATCCTCCCCCAGTAATTATTAATTTTCAGCTGAGTCACTCCACATCCAGCTGATCACACAACCACAATTGCTGTCACAATGGAAACACTGCAAGTAACACTTTCACCTGGCACTGAGATAACCAGGAGTCAAAGGTGAAGCCGTTTCCCATGTCAAAACACGCTGGAAACTCAGGGCTGCACTGCAGCTTGTGAAAGGAACAAGAAGGCCCAAAGGTAATAATGTCAAAGGCTGAACCTATTAGGCACAGCCTTCCCCATGCTGTGTAGGAGTGCTGTGCCTTGGGGCCCAGGGATAATGTTCCCACATTCTCAAAAAAGGCTGTCCTCTGTCATTGCAATAAGGAAAGCAAGAGCATTCGGATCACAAGTTAATGTGACGCACAACAATTAGATCTTTTGTATCCCATATCATGCTTTCTTACTATTTACTCCAGTTCCTGAGTTTCTTTTGCTTTCCTTATTAACTCCTTGTCAAGTTTCCCTCATAAGCATATGACCGAGCAAGGAAAACCTGCCTACAAAAATCAAAATAGTTTTGGAAGGGTAGAAATGTCCTTATTTGCAATGTATATTTGTATTTATACCAAATTCAATGAGGACAGAACTGGACTGAACTACACAAATTGACTGCCCAGACTGAACTGAACAAGGTCAGTCAGGAGGAAATCATTGAGCACGTGGAGGTTTCTGGTTCCCCAGTGCATTGCATGGAAGAGCCTGTGGGACCAGAGGGAGTTTCCTGGATGAGGAGATCTCACGCCACAGCACACAGAGCTGCTGCCAGGTCTCCTCCTGGTTCAGCAGGGCTGCATTCTTGTACACTGAGTCTTGTGTTTCAGATGATAAAGTGTCTCCATGATCTGTGTGATGGCCAAAGGAGTGAGGCTTGCAGAGAACCACTCCAACCAAGTCAATCCATCACTCTGTGGCTTTCTTTATCAGGTGTCACTGGTGTTCTGGAGGCACAGGCTCTGTCCACCCCATGGCTCTGCCAGCTCACCTTTTGAAGTCAGCCTGTTGTTTTGCAGATTGAGAGTTTCCAGTCTGTAAAGACGAGCAAGTTCTTCTGGAAAGATTTCTTCTATTTGGTTATTCTAAGAAAATGGAGAGTATTAATCATCAGCAAAGTAATCCAAGAAGGATCCCATTAAACCCAGACTGTGAACTCCAATAAAATCTGGAAGTGACCCCATCATGCCAAATCACTGTCAAGACTTCTCTCTGTAATGAGCCAAACTCAAATATCAAAACCAAGACATCCAAACCCAGCAGCATTGGAAGATCTGAACTTCTGCTCATCCCCAGGAATACCTGTCTTATGCACTGGTAGCACACAGAGTGAGATTGTGCCTGGCAAGGCCCATAATCCATCTGCCAAAGCCAAACCTCGTGGCTGCAGCACAGCAGCTGCTACAAGGTTGGCATGGTGGATTTCCAAGTTTATCACTTCTGTTATTCCTGGGTTGTTTTAAAAGCCACTTGTCACAGAAAGGGAGCATCAAACTGGGCTCACTTTCACTAGTATCACTGTCAGGGGTGACTGCCATCAGATTTTCATTAATGTGCTGACTAACATTTTGACTATTAATGAGTGATTCTATTTTAGGATTTAAGGGATCAGTTAAGGTCCTGCTGTGCTGGAAGCCAGGCCAGTGCACAGAAAGTGACAGCTGCTGCTCCAAAAAGCTGCTTTTCTTTTGGCAGCAGAGGCAGGAGCCATGGCTAGCACTCACCTGGGACAGATCTGCTGAGGAAGGTGCCAGCTTACATTACAGTTTTTCTAACTGGAAAGCTCTGAACAAAATCTGCATTTCATTCATTGGACAGAACTGGCAGATAGGAGCAATAAACCAAAAGCAAGGCATTGGAAATCCTGGAACTGCTGCCACTGCTCAGAGGAGGCACAGCCACAGGGCTGCCATGCTCTGGCCCTGCCACACCTGCAGGTGTCAGAGCACTGCCATGGAAAGGACACCTGCCCAAATGCTGGTCATAGGGATCAATTAACTAACAGCAGAGCATGGAAACCTGCTGACAGTCCAGGACATCCTGCTTCTTCTACCTTAAGCTGGAATCTCACAACCTTACGTGTCCTTATCCTAACAAGACATGAGATCTCTGGAGTGGAACCGTTTGCTGCAGGCATGATACCAGTGTCCCTGCCACAGGCAGTGCCACTGGGAGTGAGGGACGGCACTGGCTGTGTCACCCTGCTTCTTGCTGAGTTTGTGTGCTGAGGGAGAGATGGGACACGAGGGAACACGGGCTGGCCCTGTGTCTGCATGGGTTCACTGTGTCTTCAACACCTCGACTAACAGGCAATGCTGCCCAGAAGCTTCTCATCAATGAAGTAACTTAGCCAATCCTTCTCAAAGACACCTGAAAATGAAAGGCCTTCACCAGAAATAGTAACTGTTAGTTCGGACAAAAATTCTTCTCATGAAGCTGTGAGAGACTAAGGAGAAAAATTTTGTATCTTTTGCCCTCCCTGGATCTGCGGGGAGAGAATTAGTGCCGATAACCAGGCGCATCCGTCGAGCTTAAGGCCCGCTGCACCTGCTGCTCCCTGCGGGCAGCCGGGGCGGGGCTGAGGGGAGCGGGGAGGAGCGGGATGAGGGTGGGATGCGGGCACGGCGCGCCCTTACCTGCAGGGACAGGTGGTTGGTGAGCTCGGGCAGCAGCAGCGGGAACTCCTTGAGGTCGATGCCGCCGCAGTCCACGACGCCCTCCTGGGTGCAGCCGCAGTCGCGGGGGCAGGCGGGGCCGGGCCGCGGGGCCGGGCCGCCCTCGGGCTCGGGCTCGGTGTCGGTGTGGGCGGCGCAGCCCAGCGCCAGCAGCGCCGGGAGCCCCAGCAGCGCCAGCAGCGCCCGGCCGCCGGCCGGCATCGCCCCTGCGGGCCAGGACAGCGGGTCAGCCCCGGCACGGCGGGTCAGCCCCGGGGCACGGCCCGGACCAGAGCCCGGCGCCGGCCCCGCTCTCCCGGGGCGCCTTCACGCCCTCTGAGCACGGTTTGGGCACCGGGATGCGGGCCCCGGGCACAGTATCCCCCACACCGGCCCCAGTTCCTCCGGTTATTTATTGCTTTTTTCATATTGAGAAACGCCAGGTGATCCCGGAGATTCATAAAATGTTAGTTCAATGTGGCTGTCGGTCTCACTGCTCCTCACAGTTTTGCTTAGGAAGAAACTCTTCTCGTTATTTAAACAACACAAAGACTGGACAAGAGTGACTCTCAGAGGGGCTGCTACACGTGCATGGAGCAACAACAAAACCTCATGGCTACTGAAAACAAAACGGCCTTCCTATGGATTTTGGACAGTGCTGATCTGAACCTAAGAGGCCTGGCTCATGTTCAGCTTTTATCTTTCTGGCAGCAGGTTAAAATCCAAACAGAAGTTGGATATCGACTGGAGCAGCCAGCTGGCCCTAACCCAGCCCCCTCAGTCCCATTTGTTGCCCTTCTCAGATTTCATACATAAAGGTTTTCAGTCAGGGCTGGTTATGGCCTGCCTTTTCTCCTCTTGGCTATTCTAATCAGAAGCATTCGGCAGTGATGAGACTTACTTAGGCTGATCTTTTAAGGTGAAAAGGCACAGTGGATTCATGACATGAAATAACCCACATGCCTTCTTTGCCTCAGAAACAAGAACCTCCCAGAGCCACGCTGGCAGCTGTCAGAACTGCACATCTCCATTTACACCCACTGGGCTTTGCTGCTTTGCACCAGGGGCTCTCACAGACTTTGGGTGCTTGGGGAGCATTGGACAGATCCTGCTCTCAGTCACAGTCATGAAAATCTTAAATAATTTCTTTAAACACTGACTTATACTTGAAGAAATGGGAGCAGGTGGGACTACAGGGCAGGGCATCCCAAGACATGGATGGTTTTGCTTTGGTCCTGGTCTTTGCTACAAACATGCTGGGTGATTTTAAGCATTTAGCATCGATCCCTCTTCCCCCTGCTCCACTATTTCACAGCTTCCATATAGCTGAATAGCTGAATATAATGAAATTAATCTCTTTTATAAAACATTCCTTGTATGGCAGCTAAATATTAACAGTGAGATCAAAACTGGCCATATGAGTATGCCAACAGTGGATTAGTAAAATCTTTAGGATTTGGTGACCTAATCTCAGAAAATATTTCAGAAATCTTAGAGAAAATAATCTCAGAAAGTATCTCAGGTCTCTAACAAAGTATTTTCCCTATATATCAGCCTACCCTTACAGATACTTACAAAAGAAACTAAAGAAAAAAATCTTTTATATGCAGGTCCCAACCAGCCCTGCTGTAGCAATACAAACACAGTTACATCGTGGTTGGTACTGGGCTCTATAGATTTGCAACATGCTGACTTTTCCACATATGCAGCTGAAAGGATGTTACCAAATTAACATGAAATATTCTGTCTATTGCACAATAAAATTTCAGAGGCAATCTCACCCCCTTGTCATCAATACGCACACTATTGTCTGCTACAATGCCTTTGGAGTGAATGCTGCTCTAGCACAGGGAGACACTTTGGATACAGGAACATCTGTGTACATCTGGAGCGCAGGCAGTAAAACCAGGCATGATTGTGATTTTTAGTTCAAAGAAAGTCTGAGGTAACTCGCTCCATTTCAACTCATTCCCATGGGTCTGATCCAAAGCCTTATTAAGAAACTTTTCTAAAGGAGTAGCTCAAAACCCACCAGAAACAGTCCTCTTCCCTGGCTGTAGGTGGGCTTTGGATCAGGTCCTGCCACCCAGAGACTGAAGGGACCCTGAAACCAGCTCAGGGGCTTCTGCACTGCATCTTTCTGAGTCCAGACAGAACTGGCACCTGCCCTTTGGTGCCCCACAGCACCAGAGACAGGGTGCTACAAATGGCACAGTCTCCAGAGGTAAACTGAAGTTTTAGGAGTTACTGAATGCTTCTCAGTGACTACAGTTACCTCAATAAACAACAGAATCCCTTTCAAAGTATCTCATCTCTTATCTGTTATTGTCCACACATTCTCACAGGACACACACACACAGACAGGAAAAACATCCACCAAATGGGAGGATTCTCCTTCAGAATCAGCAGGTTAACTGAGTTTGTTACACTGAATATCCCTGCTAAAAGCTGCAGCTGAAAGGCAGACTGCTGCTGCAGGTTCTGACAATCCAGCTTTTAAAACAAATAAAGTGCTGAAAAACTCACCTTTGCTGTCAGAACTCAGCTGAATGGAGAAGAACGTTTCTGTTGCCCCCACAGGCTCCCTCACTCATGCCATGTCAGTGACATGCACTGAGCTCACAGTGAGTCTCCGCTTTCCAAGCCAGATCCTTTCCAGATGTGAGCAGCAGAATTAGAGAGAGCAACAGGCAACCCTCTACCAACGAGAGCCTCCTGCACTTCCCAACGAAATCGGAGAGGAATTTTCCAAAGTCACCATATGGGAAAATGTGAGTAGGAAAGAGGAAGCAGCTATTGACTGAATATAAAGACTTGGGAAATAAACAATCTCCCATTACTTTTTGTCAACACAGTTTGCAGGCTCCGTGAGGATGCCAAAAGCCAGCGTGCTGGAATTGGCAGAGGAGAACAGAGACGGTTGTGCTTCTGCATTTCCTTGCAGGAGACTGGAGCTGCTCTGGGACTAGATCTTTGATTCTAGCTGCATTCAACCCAAAATCTGAATCCCACGTGGGAATGTCCTCCCATTCTCTGGGGGTCTGGTTCAAATTAGCTACGAGTGACAGTTCAGCAGTTTTTCCTGCATTTCATCTCCCTCCCCTTTAACTCTCCTTGGTTTTCAACCTATCAACTGATCTTCAGGGACCAGGGATTGACAGGCTGAAACTACAGATGTTTTAGAGGCAAAGTCCCCAAATTTGTTGTAACACCCCATCTACCCAATCTCTTTTTTATCTTCTAAGCCCCACATTGCAGCACTAACATCAGAACCTTCCATCACACACACACACACCCCCATTCAGCCCAGAAGCCTCCCATTCCTTATTTCCCCCCCTCTTGGTGAAAGCACAGAAACACCCTGTTGATAACACAGTATGCTCCAAGTGCAGCAATACTTCTAAGAAAGCAACACAGCTTTTTGTCCCTGACAGCAGAGTTCCTATTTTAAATATATAGCCACCTGTTTTGTGAATGCCCCCAGAGCTCCAAACAGTACCTCCACAGAACCTGCAGGGGATCTGTCCTCACCAACAACACGACCTTCTTGCTGAATTCCAAAAAAAGGGACACTGATTCTTTCCTCTCCACTCCAGCTGAACTAAAGCAATTAAGTTATTTCCTCCCTCTCTTCATCCAGGCTTATATCAACTGGAACCGATCCCCCTCTGTGCCACGTGGAAGTTTCAGAAGTTATGAGTGGGAAGTGTGTTTTTACTAAAACAAAAATAAAAACAAAACAAAGCTGACTGCTTTTCCTTAGTGATTCAGAGGTGCAGGACACCTTTTCCTGCTACCCTTTCTGTATTACAGTACCCTGAGTCCATACAACAAAATGTAAATAGTTTTTGCAGAGAGGAGAAAAACTCTGCTTATGTTGGGGGCCCACCCCATCTCATCCCAGTCTGCAGAGAGAAAGGAGGAGGAGGAGGAGGGGGATCATCTTGCTCACTACTGATGCCAGAGCAGCCCACAAGGGAAAGGAAGAGAGCAGCATCAGCCTTCCCTAGAAGGGCATTTTCATCTGAGTTTTTGTTGTGTAAGTGTAGTAATCAGCTGTCAGGTAGCATACAGAGGTAGTACAGGACATTGTGAAGAGGGGCATTGTGCTTCCTTTAATGGGGAAACAGAGGCACCCAAGTGTCAGAGCCAGCCCAGGATTATCCATCAGCACAGAGCCAGGACTAGACACCAGGTATTATCTCACACACAAAGGTAACACACACTTACACTGTGCTACAAATTACCTATACGGGCATTTTTTCCAAGCTTTCACTTCTTCCACATCTTACCCTCCTACATCAACGTATCCCAGACTCACAGTTTCCTATCTCCAGGCCCAGTGCCGCATTTCCATCATCCAGCTGGAGTCCAACCTATCTAAAGGCATTCTGACCCACCCCTGAGCCAAAGGCTATGCCCTGCCACGGCATATGGGCTCAGCAGCCACTGTCTCTGTTCATTCACTGCAGCTTTCTGGAGCTTCCAGAGCAAAGGACTCCCACTGCAAGACTCCCAGCACAGAATCAGCTGCAGGAAACATTTCCAGTCAACTTGAGTCTTTGCATTCTTGCATGTTCCCTGCTGCTGGGTGTGAGTGGTGCCTGCAGCCTGCATGAAGAAACATTTTCAGGTTTAAAAACTGAAGACTCAGTTTAAACTTTGGTACAGTTACTTCTGCGGATCACAGATGGCAGAGAACCAGGTCCTGGGGCACCCAACTGCTGAGGCAGCTGTGACAGCGTGTGCCACAACACACCCAGTGCTTTTGCAACGGGCCTGGCACACAAGGCTCTGTGCAGGGCCCAACCTCCTGCGCTGCCCCAGCGGAGGTCAAGGACAAGCTTTGCCAACCCGAGCTCTTAGATTTCAAAGACACTCCTGCAGACCTCAGTATCAGCCATGTCCAGGGCCAAGCTGCAGTAGGCAATATATATGAGACCTGCTCAGCTCTGACTTTGCAACTACTGCCACTGTCCTAAAGAGATTACAGGCTAAATTTAGATGTGATATGATTAACTCAGGTAACAGACATACAGTCAAACAACAGCATGGCAGAGAACAAAAGGTACAAGCAGCTCTATGTAGAAGAGTGGTTCTGCAGGCACCAGCTCACCTGTGATCAGCATGGAGTGAGGCAGGAGGCATTCAGGAGGTGGAAGTTACAAAATGGTCTCTACTCTCATCCTTATTTATCTGCTTAAAACTCTACAGAAATACTGGGGTTGCTGAGGTGACCACTGCTATGTGCTGATATCGTGCCTCTACTTGAAAGGAGAGAAAAAAGACCATTTAAAATTCTTTTAAGTAACTTGCCATCATTTGCTTCAAAAATGAATAATCAAAACACATGAAATAAAAGGGGTTTTGTCTCCAAAGCAGGAAGGGGAGTACTTTTCAAACCTAAGAATGCACAACAGAGCCTGGCTATGAGCCTATTGGCATCTGTGTCCTGATCTCAATGAACTTTAAGATGTCTGTTCTCCCAGAGGATGTTTAAAAAAAAAAGAAAAATCCATGACTGCTTTTAATCTACCTGAAATATGGGCTACAGACACAGCATATTTCATACTTGTTTTACACTGTCCACGTTCCTTTTAGCCTGCTGCAGCATTAGTAGGATATTTCTGTTCCTGTATGGCAGTATAGAACTAATATTTCCCAGAAAACCCACCCAGGGCCGTATAAAACCATCTGCTTTCAAGTTAGCAGTGAATTCTTCTTACAGATACAGGGCACAGAACAGCTCACACTGTCACTCCAACAAATTACGCTGCTGTTTATTTAAGTAATAAAGGCATTTGTTCCAAACAGTCGGGGCTTTTTCCAGCATTTGTTCTCCACATGTGGTTTGCTTCCTCAAGTGTTGATTTTTCATAGTTAAGGGACTTTTCCCTGCCTTTTATCCAGCAGGCTAATTGCATTCTTACTCTTTTCTGTCTAACGAGAGCTGACATGCAGCTCAGAGCTCTGTACAACAGGAAGCCCTGTATTTCCTGTTCCAAGGAGGTAAGAGTTTAATCTGACCTCAGATGAATTGGACATATGGGAAATGGACAAAACCAGCCTCGTGATTCAGAATTTTCTTTTATCACGAGAGGGAAGATGTAAAGTCTCTTTACCCCATCCTTTTGCAGCCTGAAATGATCTACTGCCCAAAAAACCAGCTCTTTAGCCCAGCTGTCACCAGCCATGCTCAGCTGGTCACAATCTCCTCACTCTGAGCAGCTCATCCCTCTGCTCCTCACCAAAGGGATCCCACAGTACCTTGGACCAGGACTTACTTTCCACAGGGAAAGCCAGGATGGTGCCCTTTGCCAGACTGTCCATTCCCCCTCTGACACCTGCAGTTCTGACCACCTGTACTAGACATGGATTACATTCCCCAGGGAGTTATTTCCAGGGGTCTGGACAGCCCCACACACCAACCTACAGCTGCAGTCCCTGCTCCCCCCAGGCTGCCTCAGCTGCCCATGGATGTGCCTCATTTATCCAGAGAGCTCTCTTGCAAATATCCCAAATTCAGAATTTTGCAATGAATTCCTATTTGTTGTCCTGATCAACACAGAAACTGAGATTTCTTGAAGTAGCACATTTTCTTTTGAAAAGGACTTTCTTCTAATGACTCAAACGTAAGAAAAGCAGCAATCACACTCTTGACACCACACCTATTTTCAAAAGTAAGTGTACTGCTCTGCATTGAACCTATGTGTGATCAGGCAAAGCAGGAGGGCTGAAACACAAAACTCAAGTAAAAGTTTAAAAATAAAATCTGTGCTCCAAAACCAAAACATCCAGTCAAATTCCTGCAAGCCAGATCTGCTGAGTCAGGCATCACTGTGCTCACTGGCTCCAACCCTGACCAACCATTTGCTTCTCCTGCAGCAATGAAACACATTTTACTTTTTCCTTTACAATGAACATTCCTATCTGCAAGAATTAGCACAAATTTTACAGGAGAAAGTAGAGGTAAGATACACCTCTGGCTGTCAAATGATGAACACATTTATCATGGCTGGGAAAACCCCAAACCAAGAGCTGCAAAGGGTATTCACCAGAGGATTTCAGATGGAGAAGAGGGGCTTGATGCTGCCTGGTCAGCAGAGCATTAGGGAGCGAGAAAGAAAACTTTTGTAACAAGATTTCTAAAATGGTACAAACTTAGGTAATGCTTTGACTTATGCAAAAAATGAGTAACAGAACTTAATAATGGCAAAGACTGTTCTGCATCACAGAGCTTTGCCTATTTCCTCATGATGAACTGGGTAAATTATTTTATCCACTGTGAAATGTATTTATTCAAAGTTATCATATTCTAAGCCTGCAGAATGTTAATGGAGGGCCTGATGTTTTTAGAAAAGACCACACACCCCCCTCACTCCCAGAAAAATCAGAGAACATATTATATTTAAAAATTACTCAGCAACTTACAACACAAAGGTGCTGAAAGTGAAGAAGTAATGCAAGACAAATGTCTAAATAAGACATTAATTGGTAGACGTGGTAAATATGCAACTTTGTCCTTTACTCCATTATCTTAAATCCTGCAGGAGAAACACAGGACTGACTGATTCTCTCGCTCGCAGACTGTGCTAACCCTGCACTGCTCCCTCTAGCTACTGCTGCTGGGAACTGAGCATTTCATCTGGGATTCTTTCTGTTACAGTCACGTTTGCAAGGGCTCAAGCCTGAAAGCCCCGGGCCTGTACAAACCCAGAGATTTCTCTGACGGCCAAACTTGTATATTCTCTCACTTGGCAGCAAAGAAAGTTATTTTTGCACATTTTTTTCTCTTAGTATTTCTGTGCAACTTTTCCCCTACCCCTCTAAAAAAACTACCTCAATCTGCAATTGAGCACATCTTACTTAAACCATTATTGGCATGGACTCCTATTATCTATGTTAGCTTGTTTACACTTCAAAATTCATTTGCTTCTTTAATTAAACAGAGGCCAAAAATACGTTTGTGTTCAAAATTCTTGAAAAAGGCATGTTTTGAGCTTGCATAACAGACATCTACTCAGAGCTCTTTGGTAGTATCAGTGATTCAAAAGGAGGAACAAACTGTTTTCAGTACAAAATTATTGCTGTAATCCCGTAATTCCCCTTTATTTGAACCCTAAGCCAAATGGCAAGAACTTAGAAGAAAAGCAGTGGGTGTATTGACAAACATTATTTTATTGAGAGCTGACACTGCTTTAATTGGAGACATCACTGTCTGCTCCAATCCTTTGGATAAGTCAACAAACAGTACCCAAGAGAAAATCTGATTCATATGAACAGACTATATTTTAAGAAGTTTACAGTGGAGCAAGGCCATCTCTGTCCTATTTAACAGAAAACTAATGCCTTGCAAAAGAAGATGAACAGTGGGGTGACAAATGTTGATTCATCCACATATTAAAGCCCTGGGCTGAGCACAAGAGCTGCAGGCAGGTCTGAAAACCCAGTGCCTAGACCATAAAAGACAGTAGAAATTCAGTATAAATTAAGCATATGGAGCAATAATTAAGAATATTTCAGTTTCACATGGCAGAAACAAGCACTGAGTCAGCAGGAAAGAAATGAGCCCCCAGTTTTAAGGGATCTAAGAAAACATAATCTTAAAACTAGGAGTAGTCAGAAAAGAAACTGGGGAAAGAAAAATAAAAGCAGAAAATGCTCTTGTATCTAGAAAACTTTTTAACAGGACAATGGGAATGCAGCATATAGGAAGGATACCAGGAGGGCCAAAAGGTCACAAGGGTGTCTCCATGTGACATAGTTAAATAGAATGTCCTCTTTGAGCTGTGAAGCCTGATGGTGACAGGGCAAGACTATAAACACCAGGAGTCCTCTGAAAAAAAAAATCAAAACCCAACAAACCAACACCATCAAACATTAAAAAAAAAACAAGAACAAAAACCTAAGAGGTTGTCCTGGTTAGAACGGCTGGGACCAATTCATCCCTGGATGGGTGTAACCCAAAACTGTGTATTCTATAGCCTCCATGCCATTTCCCAAAAACTGCTGTCAGTAGAGGCCTGCAAGGTGGGAAGATGTTCCTGTACCCTTTTATGGAATTCCCCGCTCTGATATCCTTATATGGAATTCCCCGCTCTGATAAGAGGGACTGAGCATCCACATGCCCTTTCATGGAATTCCCTACTCTGAGGGAGGGACTGAGCACTCCCGCCTGAACTGGAGAGTATATAACTGGGAGTTTCAGAGCCTTGGGGCTCTCTCTCGTGGGACCCAGAGGAAGACAGCAGACCACCGCTGCTCCCAACCAGGCTGAGACCACCACCCTCGACTGGACTGCAATCACCACTTCTGACCAGACTGCAGCAGCTCTCCCACCAGCAGGTTTATTCCCTCTCCCTTTGCTTTGGACTCGGGGGGTGGGCCAAGGTACACCACTTTTGTTCATACCCCAGGGTGCTGGGTTTGTACATTTGGGTTTTGTGGATTAAAACCAATTGTCTGTCTGTATAATTGTACTTATTGCATTATTTTAATAAATTGTTATTCTGACTTATAAATCTCTCTTTTGAATTGAGTTCATTTTGCCTTGCTGGTTAACTTTTAAACCAGCACAGAGGTATAAAACTGCAATGCAGAAGATAAAGTTTAATGCCACATGATGTGTAGGTACAGAAACTCATGACCCATGTGAAAAAAGCTGTCCAAGGATTCAAAAAGGGGCTGGATAAACTCCTGAAAGGCAATCCAGACCTATCAATTTTGGCTCAAATTTGTGAGCTGGGAAAAAAAAGTACAAAATTACAATCACTGGCAGTTAGGAAAGTACTCTGAGTAAACAGATGTTTGGGCCATCTTAATATTCCTTCCAAGCTATCAACTGTCGGAAATCTAATGGGCTACAAAGATTTTTGGTCTTATTCAGTAGTAGAGTCATTCTTACTGCTCAGCAACATTGGCTATAGAGAAGCAGAATGATTGGCTTGAATTGGCTCATTTTTATTATCACACAGATAATATGCTGAGTTGCAAAGGACCCATAAGGATCATTGAGTCCAACTATGATTTTAGTTAAACCAGGGAAGTGGAAGTTTCATAAGTTCCTCAGTCATAGCCCACATGTGAGGATGTGAGATGTGTCTGCTGGGCTGAGATGTAGTTTATGGACTTTCTACTGACAATGCCTGAGGAGGAAACAATGGACATCTGCAGGCGGCCCTTGTGACAACCTGAACAAAACAGTCAGTTCAGCACATTGACACGAAATCCATTTTTATAAATCTGAGCAAGAGACACACAGAAGAACAGGAAAAGTATATTTAATTTTCTATTAAACTTCCAACCAGAAAACATTTGCCCAAAACAGAACTTAAAGCTTTTATGTTACTGACAAGAATTTCATCATGATCAACACCAGATTTTGTCAGGAGAAAACAGGTAACATATTGGTTGTACTCCCTCTCTGCTCTCCTAGCACACGTCATCTGTTTTCAACATTCTAGTTCCTGCTTACTTCTGGATATTTTATTTCTTTTTTAATTCCAAAGTAGTAATAAGAAAAGTATTTTATAGCAAATTCCTAACAGTTATTCTAAAAAACTGTTGCTAGAGATCCCCTTTACAAGACTATTTTAATGTAAGCAGCAGCAAATTTGTTAGAGTGGAAGTCTGAAAGCATTTGTATGACCTGCTATTACAGCTTTTAAAAAATGCAACTCACTCAAGTGATATGCCAAACTATTTATAATTTTCCTCACTTCCTTCCCAACTAACCTGTACAACAGAAAGCAGCCTCATTCAACCCTAAGTTTTATAAAATTTTTCATATTGATTAGAACAAAAACTGTCACAAAACCCCACCACTATATCATTTGTAAGAGTTAGTGCCTCAAGCTTAGCCATAGAGAAACTGATGGAATTTATGAAGAGAATTAAGGTCTCTAACCACAGCATTTAGGTGAGAGAGGTCCAATCAAACCCAGTCTGCTCCATATTATTGATAGTGTCTAGTCTCATTCTACTTTTTTGTCAAGAACATCAAATACTGACTATTTACTCTACTGAGCTCAAAGTTTAGCTTTGCCTGGCTGAAGCTGTAGATTCTGAAGTTTCATTGCCATGCCCATGTTCCCAGAAATCTTCAATTTGCCTTGAAAGAATGCCTGGAAAGAAAGAAAGAAAGAGTCTGTAAAATGCAATACAACACATTACCCCAAATGCACCCCCCCAGAGAGTTACGTATGCGTGGTTTGATAATTCCAGCAGTTCTGGCAGACACCTCACATCCAGGGATAAATGCATTTTCTGGCACTAGAGGGTAGAACAGGAAACTGAGGAAGCTGTATTCTTGTATTTGTGACACCTAAACTTGGTATTGCTTGTTTCTTGGATTATCCCAACCCTGGATCTGCACACAGAGCAGGGCACAACACTCCATGTTTTGGTGCTGAGTGTTCATATAAGACAATTGATTCATTCATTTGCAGATCATAAAGTCACAGTGTACAGTAGATGCCACAACTTATTTCTCAGCTCAGATTCTTAACTGGTTTTGTTACTGATCAATTCAATTTTGCAAATTTAGTTTGTGAAGCAGAGATGCAGAAGATTTTGATTTTTCTCCTCCAGACCTTGTAAAAAGGTGAAGCACATGCACTAAAATATCCAAACTGTAGGTGTAAAACTGCAATTGCTTCTGAATTTTCTACCTGTACATTACAACATTTCTGTAATGTATTTTACCTTCAAACTTCTCCTAGACACACTTCAGTTTGTGAAAATTCTTATTTACCATGTGCTTAGCAGACCAAAAACTTGAAAGAATGTTACCCAGAGCATTTCAAATTTGGAAGGACAGCACATAAACTTACACATCTGCTTTACTCATACACTACGACTGCTTTTGGCACACATGAGGAATTAAAAAACCAAAATCAAACAAAAAAATCCAACTAATCACAGGCATTCAGTGGATTAATCTCAGTTTCTGTTTTTTTGGCATCAAGATCACTCCTTACACTAACGCCAGCTATGAGCATAAAGCCCTCCAAACAGAGGCTCCACATTCCTCCCTTCTTGTGGCACACTGCAAACCCTGAATTCCCCCTCTTCTCTGCAAACCAGGAACTATTACAGCCCCTTCTGGATTACCTACAGGATGTCTGAGATAGTGGGTACCTGTTCAGAAGAGCAGAGACTGTCTTTCTTGATTAATCCTACAATGGCCAATTTGTTTAGACAAGGTCAAGAATTGTCATTTTTCAGATCAGCCACAGCAGTTTTGGACCAGGGGATTTATTTAAATAATTTCAACTAAACACATTCAGAACTAACAAGTCAGTCCTCTTATCATCCCATGTTTGCTGCACTTACTGTCTGAGGATTCATTTTGCCAGTCATGAGTGCCAACAGATCCGTGTCAGCCATTGTGATTGTACAATCTGCCTTCTTATCTGCAAGGGAAGAGTTGACTGTGAAGATTCAAAATGAGAAATAAAACAGTAATAGAAGCTGCAACCCCATGAAGTATCTGTTGATACTACAGGTTAACAAAATGGTACCTAAGTACATCCAAGAGCCATTATAAAATAACAGCCAGAGACCAACACTGAAGGAAGATGGACCTTTGTGAAAGCAAATTTATTCCTTGAAAAGAAATAATACTATCAGACAGAACGTTGATTGCAAGCATTGACAGTTGCCTTTCAGTTTCATCAAGTTTAGATTTGCTAGTATTAAGATAAATCAGAATAGATGAGTTTTCCCTTGTGACACTCTGAAGATATTCATTACTGACATTTCAGGCATTTCCTGTCCTCTCCTCCAATGGGAACAACATGTGCATTCTAAAAGCACCCATTTGAATTAATTCAAATACAGAAGTTTTTATGATCTTCTTACTAAAAATAAGCTGAAAAATTATTTTAATAAGCTCCAATATAAAGTGGTATATATATACCAAAGGGCTAAAACCTGCACACATCTTTTCCTATACTCATCTTATTGTTAAACTGAAATATTTGATAAACTGTGCATGCAACAGAAAACGGTGCCTTTCTTTTTGTAATTACTTAGAACAATGAATTTCCAAATCAAATCCCCTGTCCTGTTTTTAACTAAAAGGTTTGTGATGCAGGTTCATGGATAGATGAGATTCTGAGGACACATTCTTGTCTTTGTTTTTTTATTTGCCTTACTGGGTTGTGTGACTTCTGACATGAGCCAAGACACCTTCATGGCAAGGGTACAAATCCTGTGTTTCTGATACTTTTATGGGGTTCCTCACCACCCCTCAGTTTGTGTCTCATTTATTTCTGTCTTTTTTAAAATGGAACTTGCAGTTTCTGTCAGCTGGTACAGCACTGAAATCAGTGAAGTTTTGTTGCTTAACTACCTGCAGAGAAGTAACTTGACAAGACAGACCAGCTCACCACCTACCAATGTCTCCAACAAACTCAGAAATATAACAGCTGCAAATTACATTTCTGGCCCAAATTTTAAGAGGTGAGAACAACAAAATCCCCAAGGTTTGATTTTTACTTTTTTATTTTTCATTCTGACTCCTGTGAAGTCTACGACAGATCTGCCTGGAGCCTCTAAGACAATACACAATTATTTCTAGATAGATTCAGAGTAGAAGACATTTAACTCTTGGTCCAAAACATCCTGGATGAAAAGTGTCAGCAATAAGAAAAGTTTAAAATTAATTAAGGTAGCTCTACATAATTTTTGCTCATTAAAGCTTAAAAAGAATACGAATTTATCTCCATTAGTTTTATGTGTTTTCTATAGTTGATGTAATACAGGAGCACTGACCTGAATTGACTGCCACAGAGCCTTTACCATTTTTCACATCTACTACCCAAGTTGCTTCTTTCCCACCAGGACCATCTTTTATTTTGAAGGCAAAAATTCCACCAATTTTCTTGACAAACTGCTCTCCTTCCTGTAATGACCAGGTAATGTGAAAGTTAGTAATTTACTTCAACATAATTTTCAGATAGTTTGAAATTAACAGAAAGTAATTTAAAAACCTTTACCATTTCTACTAAGATAAAAGTATCTGTTTCCCCCATTAGTCATCATTTAAACAACCATCAAAAAAATCTAAACTAACAAAAAACTCAAACTATGACTATCTATATTAAAATCTATTAAACTAAGAAAAATTACCACAGTCCTAACAGCCTTGTCCTGATGGAAGTCTGACAAAATGTGATTTCTTCCTCTAATCACACTTACAAAGGAAGCGCCCAACAGCAGACACAAAGTCTCTTGTGTTAGCTAGCAAGCTCTTCACGTACAATTTGAACTTGCCTTCACTGAAATACCCTTATGCAGGTAGGAACTATGTGAAAAAAAGTAATTTAAAATCATGGCACAGGTAGAAAGGTTTCTGGCCCAGCAGAACCAAATTTGTACCATTTGTTTCAATGAGCAGTGCTGAGGAAGTGACAGATGTTACTTCATTCCCATCAGGTTTCACACACATTGTTACCAATTAAAATCCTGTTGTACGTAAGAGAATAAGTCAAATACCTCTTGGAGCTTCTTTTCAATCTCTTTGAAGACCAGTTGTGACTTAAATCCGTCCAGAGCTGCGCTGAGCGGCACAGCCGCAATGCGGCCGCTGCTGCAACAAAAAACATTAATTTATGAACCTTTAATCACATCTTCAGCATCTTCAAATCATCATGAACAGGCCTAACACCAGCAAGAAACATGTCAGCAACACAGAGCGACTCTGCTATCAAAGTGAAGCTTGCTCTCTCATGGGCTTGACAGCTTGAATTACAATCTCATCAAGTATCAAGTTTGTGTATGAACAGAATATTAATTTTATAATGGAAGTAAATAAATAATCTTATTATTCCTGATTCTCTGGAGCAATCACCCTGCATGGCCTGACAGCAGCATGAAACTCTTCATTTCTGCAGGGGCACACAGAGCCAAGTATGGAGATGTCCAAAGAAATGGCAATTCAAGCAGCAGGAAAAACACGTTTACAGTTATTACCATCTCTTGGCAGCAGAGTCCAAAACTGTAGTCAGAGCTGGTATTGCTGAAGTGACAGAATTGCCTAAGAAATGTTGCTGGAGCTTACTGGTGTGGTGCTGACACTGCCCCACAAGTGTGAGGCAATAGTGGGCACTGCCATCAGAAGGAGACACATCCAATTTACTAATAAACCAGGGCTGTACTAACAGGGTGCAAAATTTGTAAGGTATTAAAAAAAAAAACAAAAACAAATAAAAAGCAGAACTGTTTCAAAAACTAATGCAAAATGGATCAAGTGCTGTTGCCATTCACCTGGATGCACATTCCTGTCAGCTCTTGCTAAAGCCACAGGCCAGATCTGGAATCAGTGGTTAGTTCTACGTACATTGCTGTAGCAAACTGGTGTGAAATATCTCCAGAAACATGGAATTTCACCACCTTTCCCTTAATTACACAATGCACATCATAAATCAGTTACGTAAGAGGTGTCTGAAGAGATCAGGCTCTTTCATTCCAAAGTCTGATATACATTAGTGCAACTCCATGTCAGGGATCTGCCACACAGAGCCTTTGGGGAACTAAAGGATTTTAAGCCTCTTCAGTGTAACATGAAATGAGCCCTGCTAAGGTTTCTCTGCTTTGAGTTGTACCTAACAAAGTATTTAAAAAATTTTCAAGACCAATGAGAGTGACCTGAGCTGTAGTAAATTAGACTTTATTTCTTCAGGAGAAACGTTATATCTACATGCAAAGCTCTTCCTGACAGGAAGGCACTACTTCTAGCAGTACCTCAAGGTTAAGGATATAAAAATAGCAACAGTTTCTCCGTTCCATAAAGTTACAGTATTTTAAAAGACAAAGCTCAAAGCAGTGGAAAATAGTACATTCCCTGTAACAGTCCTTCCCCCTCTGATTTAAAACTGTCCCAACACCCACTGCCCAGTTCTGTGAGCAAGTCTGAAGAGAATCCATGAGAAAACATTCTTCCTCTATCACACCTATTTTCTCACATGGGACAACCTCTTTGCGATCACAGAAGTGATTGGATTATCACTCCTGACTCTGTACTACAAAAAATACGGCTGCAGCCCTTCCAAGCTTCTCTTGTCACCTCTTCCAGATTATATCATCACCTCCCAGGACCTGCTCAGGTTTAGCTAAAACAGACATTAGAAATATGAGTTGGGAAGGAGGGGAATATTTATTACTGTAAGGCCAGTTGATAAATTTTGCTGTTCACAGGTTTTTAGAGCAAATATAAAATATTGGCATCAACCTTTAAAAGCCTTTAAGTCCCACAAAGAGCAGCTCCATCTTTCTAAGCAAAGTTGAAAGTAAAAATGTAAAGGGAATTGTGTATAAAAAGTCTCTCCTGAAATTCTAGTATAATACAAATTTTGTTTTCTCTCCATTCCTGTCCACCTCAGCACAGAAGTGTAGCAGAGTGCAGACACCTTTGTAGCAGTGTTCTCCTCTCACTCTGAAAAAGGCTGCAACTGCAAATGCTGTAGCCAGGACTGGTCCAGTAACACACCTGAACTCTTCTGAGTACTCACAATACCACATGGAACACAGCTAAGAGCAATTCTTCAGGAAGCCAAACTAGTAACAATTTTAGCAGTGGGTATCTCTATTCCCATGGATGTCTTGCTGGTTTTAGCAGATGCCTACTTTCAATTAATTCATTTTGATGTGGCCTGTTTTGTTCTTGGAAGGGTTTGTTTTGTTTTGCTGACTTTTTTCTCCTCCAAACATTCGACATTTCCTTAGAAACAGTTGCATGGCCCATTTTTAGGGGCCAGTTTCCTCTTTTCCATGACTCCCAACTCCGAGTGCACGTTGTTTACCATACACACTCTTTTCAGTAACTCCCAACTCGCATTATTTCCCGGACACAGGGCAGTGTGTGAGTTACAGCCTCAGCAACACCCGCACGGCTGCGGCTACAGAAGAGTAACTGAGCAAGTTTCCAGCGAGAGCAAGTTTAGTTAACAGCGCACTCTCTTCTTTGCGCAGCAGCACCCAAAACTCTAAAATAACCAAGTTCTGAGGCACAAAGCCACGGGGGAACAGGGTGAGGGGCAGGAACGTTCCCGCAGCAGTTCGCCCTCTCTCACCGTGCGCAGCCCAGAGGAGCAGGGCCAGGCCTGTGCGGCGCCCCGCGGTGCCCCCGTCTCACCTGTGTCCCCGCGGGAAGCCCATGCCGAACAGTGTCACCACGACGGCCCCGCCGAGCCCCAGGTTGTGCTGCAGCGCGACCTTCGCCCCCGGCACCTGCCGCCGCCCCGCCAGGCCGCGCAGCTGCCAGCAGAGCTCCGCGACCTGCGCCAGCCCTGAAACATCGAGCGCAGAGCCGTCAGGGCATTGGGAAAGTTCCTTCCCGCCAGCGCGGGTGTCTAGAGATAGATCTCCTTGGGAGGCACAAAGGGAGGAGAACCCCTTCTCATCGCAGCCCTGACTCTGGGATTACTTTTACCCTATTGTTCCATCAGCTCTTTCTGCAGTTAGAGACCGATTCCACCACACGCAGAATCACAGGATCAATTAGGTTGGAAAAGACCTCTGGGATCATTGAGTCCAACCTAAGACCCAACACCACCATGGCAACTAGACCATGGCACTAATGCCACGTCCACTCTTTCCTTGAACACCTCCAGGGACGGTGACTCCACCACCTCCCTGGGCAGCCCATTCCAAAGCCCGATCACCCTTTCTGGGAAGAACTTCTTCCTGATTCCAACCTGAACCTCCCCTGGCACAGCTTGAGGCTGCTTCCCCGTGTACTGTCCCTTGTCCCCTGGGAGCAGAGCCCGACCCCCCCGGCCCTACCCTCCTGTCAAGGAGTTGCAGAGAGCCAGAAGGCCCCCTGAGCCTCCTGTCCTCCAGGCTGAGCCCCCCCAGCTCCCTCAGCCCCTCCTGGTGCTCCAGACCCTTCCCCAGCCCCACTGCCCTTCTCCAGATATTTCTCACGCATTTCTCCTTCCTTCCATCCCATCCCCTGGACAACTGCATAGTCCATTGGGCAAGACAGACAAGGAATCTGCATTTCATGGACTGAATTTAACATATTGCCAACTGAAACATTATGAAGAAGATGAGTCAAGTCAAGGAATTTTATCATTCCAGCCATAGATGAGAATGAACAGGTTTTATTTACACTCTCTCAGCCTCAAGGAGTGAGTGTGCACAGTGGTGCAACCTGCCCTGGAATGGTTTAGAAATTTAATGACTCTTCCCCCATCCCATGGCAATAGAGAGGCAAAAATACCAGTAACTACCTCTACATCTGTCACTGGAACTGACAAAAAACTAACTCAAACCTGGCAATGCAACACTCTCATCCTGTTAGACACCCACAGGCTCATTTATCTGCAACCTTTTTTCTCCAAAAGTTTCCTAAAAATTCCCTCTGCCTCCATCACCAACTGTATATTATCTCACTGTTACAGCTGTTTAGATTAAGGTTTGCTGTTTTACAATGTTTCTTCTTCTCCAGTTTTCTGACAATTTCTCATTTCCAAACAAGGAAGGTGAATTATCTTCACAAATCCAATCACATTTTATCCAAGAGCCAACTCATTTGGTAACAAGCACAGCATATTACAGAAACCAAAAAAAAAAACCAAAACCAACAAACAAAAAGGAAAAGCCATGCTGCTGGTAAATGGTGACTAAGTGAGCTTCTGTTGTAAACATCAGATAAATATTTTGACATGCAGGACTTAACAGATATGGCTTCTAGTACAGGCTATTCAGAGGCAGTAGAAGCCTCCAAGATCTCAAATTTAAAGGATGACATAATATAAAAACAGTTATTCAAACCACATTAATCAGAAGCTGTACTATTGAGCAATTATTTAGGAAAAAAAAAAGTTTAACTGTTTGCAGATTGCTTTAGTAACAACAGAAAAAAAAAGCACCAAAAATTAAGTCAGTGCTAATGGTCAAATTCACATAGGTTTGAGCAATCCTGTGTGGTGAATCTGCCTTAACACTTGCATTATTTGGAAATGAGAAACTGGAAAGAAGCTCTGGAGCTGATGGTGAGGCTCTCATGTGTCAAGCACCAGTGGGAAGCCCCTGCCTGCTCAAGGGCTGCATCTCCTATTTAAGGAGTGTGACTCAATGAAGTGTCCTTGCTTACCTGTGGCACCAAGAGGGTGTCCCTTTGAAATCAAGCCACCACTGGGATTAATCACCCATTTTCCTCCATAAGTATTGTCTCCTCTGTCGATCAGGTCACATGCTCTTCCTATAAAAACAGTATTTAGGTAAGAAAAATGGTCTTTGTAAGTGATTTGTCAATTCTGCTGTCACTTACCAGAGATGCTGCATGTCAGGCAAAACCCAGGAAATGCTACAGCTCATATTTCACAAAGAGCCAACTGGAATTAGCCCAACTACCTTAGTGAAAATTGCTTATATCACTGGAGAAAGTGGAACAGGGAAGAGAAGCATTTGATACAAAAGTGGTTTTTAATCTGCTGTTGAATTGTTTTGTTGATATACAGTATTTTGGTATAACCAATATAATGGAGCTATTTATTACTTTGTTCATGAAACTGCAGTGATAACTATGTCTTTTGTAAAAGAGTTGTAATTTGTGACTCCCAGTACATGGGAGGTCAACACCAAGTTGGACACAAGCCTTTGCCACAAAGCCTGCATTAAGACATTAAGATAGTAAATAAAACCACTCTTAAGACCAGTGCTTAGAATTACTCAGCTTTCAAGACTACAGACAGTTCTCCCTTTTAACCAAGCTCTTATTCCTATATTCTTGCATGAGCTTCTTGGGCCCACATTATTACTTTGAAATCTAAAAAGAATCTGCCATGGTTCCTGTACTTATAACTTACTTCTGCTACTAAGTGAGAACACCAGGTTAGTCTTGCACATCTGAACCCACAGTGTGGTTTATGCCCTTTCATTAATCTCTATGCCTAATTAATCTACCATTGCAAGATGAGTTCCATATACTATTAAGGTCAGACTGACTAAAGATTGTGAGACCTGCACTGTTAAATTACCATGCACAAGACTTATCAGGCAAATAAGCAACTATCATCAGGATTCTTCTGTATCAATTAAAGAAATGAAGCTAAAGAGCTTAATGTACCTATTTAAATAATGTCAAAAATTTACCATTTTTGCTGCAGATACTATAAAAATATAGTAAAAATTACAGTCAAAAGCAACCATTCAAAGGCAAATATTTGAAGACCTACAAACACATAAAAAGTCTTCTTGGAGTTCCACGAATGTCTCTGTCTTGGTAAGAAAGCTCAGACTCAATATACCACCTAGTGCCAGAATATGGTATTTTCTCAAAATCAGTTAAAAACATATTAGAGAAAGATTATGTTAGATGGTAATTTATGCAAAGCAAGAATATGTTTAAAATTTCAATATATCACAAACTGAAGTAGCAGTTCAAAAACCTCTTCAGTAGAAAATTTTAATGGTTTGACTTACATATACAGAACTAAACTCCACTGCCACTTAACCAGTTGTAAATCCACCCACTTCAGTGACATTACACTAATCTGGGCAGATTGTGCATTGTTACCCAGTTGACTTTAGAGGCATGGTCACTACTTGCCAACATCGCTGAGGCAAAGATGTTTCAAAGATCAGTGACTTGCTAAGGCCCTCTATTGGCAATTCTTGTCCAGTTTTTATCCTCTTAAAAAGAAATACCTAGATGGAGATCTTGGGGTAGGTAAGTAAGTAGCCCTGAAAAAAGGGCATAATACTGAGATCACAGGAGTCCTTAATTTGGGTATTTTTAGTGCTTTCCACTTTAATAAAACAATGATGTCCATTGATGCTGTTACCTTCTGGACAGAGTCCCAGAGCTTCGTAGGTAAGGAACTCATTAACTGAGAAGCAATCATGAAGTTCAATCACATCAACATCTGTGGGCTTTAGGCCTGCTTGTTCAAAACACTTCTGTGCAGCTCTTTTAGTCATGTCATAGCCAACCTGCCAAAAGAAGGAATTGTAGGTTAAAATAGCATTAAAGAAGTACAGCTCGCCATTTCATGTCTACACTTAATTTTAAACATGCTTCTATATATTCTGTCAGTGAAAGTAACCCAGAGGAGGTGGTATTCTGATTTATTTTAATGCATCACGTATCAGAGTTTAATATTTGTACAATATGAATTGTATAGAAAGAAATGATACATTCTAAGTCTTATTGCTGGTATGCAAATACTTTCTGGGGAGTATCCTCTATTTTCTGGACCTTGCTCACCAGCCACATTGCTCCTTTGTGTGTCAGACCAACAGCCCTGCAACAAATCCTCAAACTGTCTTGTTCCCTTTTTCTATCAGCCACTGACTAGGACTGTATTTTAAACCTAAACAGAACATGACTGCAGCAGAAAAAAAAACAACAACAAGAAACCATAAACCAAAAAGCCCAGAAGAACCATCCCAACGAGTACCAGAGAACACAGAATTGTAAACCTACCATCTTCATACAACTGTTTTCTTCAAATGTGCTTGGATAATCAGTAGCCATCACCTGGGCTAGAATTTCCACAGCTTTTGGCTGCAACTTATGCCTTTTCACAAACTCCTCATTAGCCAAAATTGCAGCTGCAGCACCATTTGATGTTGGACTGATTGAAAGAAAAATAATGATGCCATTATTCTAAATTAGTAATGTAGATCTTCCATAGATTTATCTTTTAATACAAAGCAAAAAAAAAACAAAGAGGACAAATTAAGACATTTCATTTGGCTGAAACTATAAATTCTAACAAGGTTTATTGGGCACTTGCAGTAATATTTATACCAAACATTTGAAAATCATGACATCAAAATAGAAACGTATCATACAGGTTTTTCAATTTAGGAAAAATCAAAGCTTCTACTTGGCTATAAGCAGATCAAGAGTGTATAGGAAACGCTGAAGAGAAAAATCAACACTTAACAGCAATGGCTGCACATGAGTAAAAGATGCAGAATTATGTGAGAACCCCAAAGTATAAAACATATTTCAGCTCATTGTATTGCACTGTGAACAAGTATCCAGTGCTTGGTCATGACAGAGTTTCCACATTTGTTTTATCTATAAAAAGTTTTCCTTAAAGTCATCTGTAAATTTTAATTTACACACAAACAGACTTTTATTTCAATAGATGTCCCACCATATTTGTCTGAAGATCAAGATTTATTTCACTATACAAAGTCCTCTCCTTACCAACACTGTAAGACAGTCAAGTAATCAAAAATTTTGCGAGATTGCAGAACTTCATCTAATGTGTACTCCTTCTGGAACTGGGAATACCTGAGGACAACACACAGATGCCATCTTAGTTTCAGCACTAGACATACTCTGATCACACTATTAGGCAGCTATAGAGCTGTTTTTACTACGTATAAGGCATTGGATGTAGAATTTATGCTGGAGAAAATTCTCATTCCATAGTAAAGAATATACTCCATAAAGCATTTCTAAAAATAGTAGTTGGTGGTGCATATATTTTTTAACAAGGGATGTTCAATACAGGAGCAGAGCACACAACTCACGGGTTGTTGGTTGAATGGCTGTGATTCTTCCATGCAATTTTCGCAAAGTACTCTGGATTTGTCCCTGAAAGGGGAAAGAAAGCTGTGTTGAAATATTCTGTTTACCCAAGCAGTGGTAACATAACAGTTTAAATATTGTGTCATAAGCATCTGACCTTTACCAGCATCTTTACAAGAGACTCATTATTATCAAGGCTTTCCTTAGAGCTCAACTTAGGTCTTAAAATTACATAAAGACTACTCAACATGGTTAAGTTTTAGCTAATAGAACAAGCCTTTTGGATATTTAACAGTTACATAAAAATACAGAAAATAAGTGCATTTTATTTGATGTATTACCATACAACTGAAACTTGAATGCTCATCTTCCTACCAGTGCAAAACAGCTGCAGTGAAATATTAGAGTCTAAAATTTTTCCCTATAATAGTCTAAGAATAAGTGCAAGTAAAAGATGCACAACAGTCCATCCTGTTACCTTGAGACCAATTCTCTTATCTGCTGAGGGGGTAAGAAACAGCAGTGTCAGCAGCCTAGTTCAGGGTATTAAATCAAACACCCAACAGCTTTTCCAAGGAATTCAGTCCCAAGCCCATCCACCCATCCTAAGGCACAAGCTAAAAATGCAGGAAGTTATGCAGCCTGATTGCTCACACAAACCATACCATGAGCACAATCACCAGACACTCTGTATCACAGCCTTAATTCTGTCTCCTGATGGTTTTGTTTGCCTACACATCACCAGCTGTTCTGTAGGGAACTCTTTATCCAAATGTATTCCCTCGTGTGTGAGCTGTAGATGCTGCAGTTGCAGTACTTGGGTAAAAGAAAGGATACTGAATGCTGCCATTTTTTAAAAACAAAATCCTAATATATTATTTTAAATCAATTCATTAAAAGAAGACAATGAAAAAATGTATTTTAACATACCATATTTCTCCATATGTTCTTTGCCAGCGCTTGCAAACAACTGAGGTGCCACTGGAGCACTTGCTAAGCCGTATTTATTTATCATAATTTCCAGATGTTTGTCCATTGGATTAGTTCTGTCTGAAAACTAAAAAGAACAGAAATAGTTATAAAGAGAAATAGTTACCAAGAAAGTCATAATTTCCTTTTCTCTACAACATCACACAAAAGTGCCATGGATTTCAAGGAAAATAAAGGTTTTTCTGATCATTTAACAATTCCACTGGACAGTCACTTCAGTGACCTGTTTTTAAGCACTTCTAATTTCCCAACTAGAAAAAAGAGTAAATAAGCAGAAAATGCTTAACATTATAACCACTGCACTGATTCAAGGCAAGGATCACTGCTATGTGATTTCTACCACAGTCACTATTTTCAGCAGAGGACATTGGGTATTTTTCCCCTCACTTCAAACCCTATAGTTAATATGGTTTCAAGTTATAAAATTAATTGTATAGTAGTATTTTCAATGAAGCTTAGATGAAATATTGTAGAGCATGTTAAAAGATAACCCTTGCTCATTTTTATCACTTGTTAAACGTAACATTTCTCACCCAAACCTCTTGCATATATTACCAAATTTGGCAGTTCTGTAGTTAAATGACATATGGTCTCTAATACTGTTTGCCATAAGGCAAAATATAAACAAACTCCCACAGACTTCTCCAGTAAAACCAAAGAAGAGTCAAGAAGCCCTCAGGTTTTGGGAAAGTGTGTTAACAGGTCAACTGAGTAAGCATCAAGCCGGAAGACTAAGATTATTTCTTTGATTTGCTGTGTCATTTTGAGGAAGACACTTCAGTTACTCAAAGCTTCAGTATTCCATCTGGTATTTTCATTGGTCCCTATTAGCCCAACCTTTAACATAGTCTTGACAAAATACTAGAAGCAGGACATATTACACAAAATTAATTCTAAAACATTCCATGCAAAATTTGCACGTCAGCTGTCATCAGAATGATAAAACTCATTAAAAGTTTCTGTGGATCAAAATAAGGGTTTATTTTGTAATCACCTACAGCAACATCATGAAGCAACTGGGATAAATGAGAATATGTCTCAGAGAGTGAGGAGGTGTAACTCGCTACAAACACAGAACATATGAAGTGTTTCAGACACTTACACCTGTAGCAAGAGATCCTTTTGCCATCCTCTCAAAGCCAAGTGCCAGAACACAGTCTGCCAAACCTTAAAATAAAATTTGTGGCCATTTAAAGCACAATGTGATTATAAATGACACTATGTACTAACAACTATTCAATTATAAGATATGTACACAAACACCTCCCAGCTGCCCTTCCTCCTTCCTTCATTTTTGAAAGGGAGTCAAAGTGGAAATGATATTGATACAAACATATTGATACTCAAGAATGAGAGATCACTACAGGATTTGGGTTTATTTTAACCATTTGACAGCAATTATCTTAGACAAGCAAGCACTTATGTCTCTGCTACAAATACTAGAATAATCATACAGTGTTACTATAGTTTTCATCAGCATTTAAGTGCAAGAAAGTATTAAAGTCCATAAAGGAACTGCAGAAACAGAAGGAAACGCTCATCTATCAGTTCAAAGCAGTCTGTCACAAGGCATTGCTCTTCCCCTCCCTTCCAAAAATGTGTTAGTCAAACACTTGTGTTAACTTCAAGTTAAAAAAAAATTAAAAGCTAGGCTTTTTAGCAGATTCTTCTCTCCTTTTCCTTTCATAGAAATAGAGACTGTGTTACCCAGCTCCAGAGCAAAACAACTCACCTCCTTCTACTAATTGTCTGGCCATGAACAGAGCAGTGGATCCAGTGGCACAGTTGTTGTTGACATTAATGATGGGAATGCCAGTCAGACCCAACCCGTGGTAGATGGCCCTCTGTCCACAGGTAGAGTCACCTTCAGAGAGAAACACGACATTAAAGTAAGGTACAAACTCAAACTCCACTCACAAAAAGAAATCCTGCCATATATATGCAATGCTACCACTTAAACTGTAAACTTGAACTTCTGAACTGTCCCCTTGAGCGTGTCTGCCAGGTATCCACAGCAAAGAACCTCAGAAAAAAGGTGAAACTCATCAGATTTTAAAGACAGAAGTTTGTCCTGCTTCTGTGATAACGGGCTTCTGTGATAAAGGGGCAGAAAGGACTTAGAGGTGCAGCTTGAAAGCTGCTCTAGGTATCACAGCTGACTGACCCTACTCCAGTTGCCATAATACAGCCATTAAGAGAGAAGAAGGAAGAAAGTAAATGCAAAACTCTCAAAACAGATTCCCCCATAATACAAAGCTTATGGATGGGAATCCCCCATACTTTATCCACACAGATGTGGATAAATTTTATCCACACAGATGTCTGCAACTGTCATGGATGTCACATCCCAATCAAACATTACTTACCATAAACATAACCCACACACGCCTGCTTCACTGCTGAGTAAGGAATCCCAGCATCAGCTAAAGCTGCCTGGCCTAAAAAACAGTTACAAGTTGAAAAAAACAAATTAAAATTGAAGGAAAAATAAAGCAGCTCTCACAACCATAACAAGCAACCCTAGTTGCTGTAGTACATAGCAGTATGTACAATTCCCGCATTCAAACTAGAAAAAGAGAGTTGTACAAATTTGTTGTTATATGATGCAAATGGTTAATATAGTCTTGTACCTTAACACTCATAAGGACAATTTCACACTGTTTTGAGTTTTGAACAAGTTTCTTTATCAGCAAATTTCATTCAATCAATTGTGTTCCTGCACAAAGGTTGTTCATCCCAATGAAAGTATGTTTTGAATACTATAGCTAAGTATTAAATTATTTAAGGGTCCAAGCCAAATTTAAACCATCCTGCTGACTTCAGTGTTGGAAACAGCGAGTTGGACAGGTCAGTTATGGATTTTGTGAAAGTGGTCTTTTCTTTTTATATGTATCTAATTACTGAACAGCAGTTGTTCCTTCATATGTATAATAAAAATATTAACTGTAAGACTTAAAATAAGGATCAGCAATCAAACAAAATGCTTTATTATTAAATTACCTGCTTCCTTAGCCATTTCAGGATAATCAGCACTGTTCTCATTAGGCTTTGAAAACTGACAAGAGGAAACAAAACAAAAACAAAAAACAAATCACAGTGAGATTTAATATCTTTTTTGCTCAAATTGGTAAATTTAAAAGCTTTGTATTTAATTTGGAAGTCAGCTTTAAATAATGCAAACAATGTAATTTAATTGATCCAAAAGTGTGTGCACAAAACCTTTACAATTCCCAAGTGCTACTGCCAAATCCAGATAAAGTAGTGGCACTTTATGGAAGCTGAGGGCCATTTTTGCTCAGTCTTAAAGAAGATCCATGGCTGTGGATATGGACAATAACCCTGTGCAAAGCCTGTGGGTGGGACAGAGAAGAACTGTCATTGTCACTGATTCATCATAATATATGATATCATAATCTTCACTAAGACTTTGAGAAATACTTCCCTTCCCCTTTATTTTGTTCTACTCCTATTTGTAACAAGAAAATGCTTGCTTTTTGTACAGAATTTATCATACCTCACCCCTCACCACTGGAGTAGAGATGGCATTTCTATTTTCTTTGCAGTGATTCATTAGAGTCCACCACAAACACATGTGCTCTGCGTTTTTACATCACTAACAAAAAGTGTCGCTGCTAAAAAAAAGTCTTCATTCTACAAATTATCTGACATTCCCTGTGATTATATAGAAGTTAATTTTCTGCCTCCTTCTGCTCTCCTCTCCAACTCCAGTCTTTTGCAACACTTTGCTGTACTTTCTGTAGTGCCTCCTTCCATTTAGTCAGAGAACCTTCATACTGAAGGTCATAAAAAAAATCAGTCAGCGAGTTGATCATTGTAAAAGTCTGTTCCTTTAGCTTTTGCTCCTCTTTAAAAATCATCAAATCATTTAGGTTGGAAAAGACCTTTAAGATCAAGTCCCACCATTACCCCAGCACTGCCAAATCCACCACTAAATGATGGCCTCAGATGACTCCACCACTGCCCTGGGCTGCCTCTTCCTGGGCTTGGCAATTTCTATGGGTGAAGAAATTTTACTTAATCCTAATCCTACTCCTAAACCTCCCCTGTGGAAACTTGAAGCCATCTCCTTTTGTCCTGTCACTTGTTACTGTGGAGAAGCGCCCCACACGCACCTGCCTGCAATCCGCTCTGAGGGAGCTGTGGAGGAAACTATGCTTGCCGCTGAGGGACCGGGTACAGAACTGCCCAGGAAAGCCCCTCGGGCAAGGCCAAGCCGCGGGCCAGCGGCTGCGGTGACAGTCTGGGGGCACTGTGCCCACTGCAGGTCTGTGGTATCGACCCGCTCTGCGGGTTCACTACGTTCCCTTGGCCGCGCTCCCGCCTCCCCCTCACGCCGGGCGCGGGCGGACTTTGCGCGGCGCCGCTGCCTCCCGGGCCAGCACCGCACGGTTCTGCCCCGCCAGGGCCCGCTGAGGCGGCGCCGGGCGCGGTGAGGGGCTTCACCCCACCGGGGAGGGAGGGAGCGGACGGCTCCCCCTGCGTCCCCTCACCGCCCCCAGGGGACACCCGCCGAGCCCAGCCTGGCCCGGGCCGTTCCCCCTCACACACGCGGTGCCGGGGAGGGCGGGGGGCGGTACCTTGGTCATCCCGACGCCCACCACGAACACCCGGCGCTGCATGATGGCAGTGTGACCCCCTCCTGCTCCTCCTTCTCCTTGTCCTGCCGCTGTCGCCGCGACCCGCGGGCCCTCAGCTACACTGAGGGACTGGAAGAGCGACGGAGGCGGGCCAGCGCCGCCACGCCCCTTAAAGGAGCGGAGGACCCGGTGCGGCCCCGGACGGGTTGGACCCATCCATAGCACAGCCATGGCCATCCCTAGGGCCATCCTTGCCTATTCCCCCGAATCTCCCTATCTTGTTGACTCATCAGACATTCTTCCAAAGTGGAGCTGGAATGACGCAAGTCTCTTCGTGTCCAGAGAAAGGCAACAAAGCTGGGGAAGGGTCTGCAGAGCGTGTTCTATGAGCAGCGGCTGAGGGAGCTGGGGGGGCTCAGCTTGGAGAAAAGGAGGCTCAGGAGGGACCTTCTCTCTCCCTACAACTCCCTGACAGAAGGGTGGAGCCAGGTGTGGGTCGGTCTCTTCTCCCTTGTAACGAGCAATAAGACGGGAGGACATAGTCTTAAGCTGTGCCAGGGGAGGTTTAGGTTGGACATCAGGAAGAATTTCTTCCCAGAAAGGGTGATTAGACATTGGAGTGGGCTGCCCAGGGAGGTGGTGGAGTCACCGTCCCTGGAGGTGTTTAAGGGAAGACTGGACATGGCACTCAGTGATGATTCGTGATGGACTCGATGATCCCAGAGATCTTTTGCAATCCAATTGATTCTGTGATTCTTTTCCTTCAGAGATGTCTTCAGGTCCGTCACTTGAAGGAATCATCCTCTTTTCCTGAAATGCTGGATGGGTTCACGGTGAAAACTGAACGTCTGACCTTCATCAACCCACCCTTCCAAGAGTCCTTCCCTTTCCCTCACGGTGCCATCCTTGAGGATCTCCACGGCTCCGTCACGGGACGGAAAGGACGTCACCTCTTGCCTTCCACAGATATCCAGGCGGCATCTACCTTGTTTTCCACCGCACGGGTCCTCACTTGTCACAACCCTTCCGCTCCAGCGGGCTGTCACTGTGTCACTGACTCCTCTAGGTCCTCCTTAAAGGCGGCGCGGCCCGTCCCGTGCCGCGGCGGCCCCGCGGCCCCAGAGCGGCCATGCTGCGGCTGGGCCGGGCGGTGCCTGCCGCGCTGCGCGGGGCCCGCCGAGGGACCCCCGCGGCCCAACCGCGCCGGGGCGCGGAGGTGCTGGTGGGCTCGGCCGGCGGGGACAGCGGCGGTGAGTGCCCGGGCACCGGCGCGGTGACCTGGTGCTGCAGGGAGGGCGCGGGTTGAAGCCAGGTCGTCCGTCGTATCTTAGCTTTCAGTTATGCCTTGATACTTTTTTCCGAGAACGCTCCTGCCAAATGAACAGCTAGATGCGTATTCTTAAGTTATGTGTGCAGGAGAGCTCAACACAGCAAGTTCTGGTTTGCGTACCTTAGATTTTTCTGATATCAGCAATGTACAGCGCTAAAGGTAGGACAGGACCTGGGCATGTCTGTGCACATTTATGCATGAGAGCCAGTAAACAGCTTGAGTTTTGGTTCAGATTGCCAATGGATTTACTTTCTGTGTAACTATTGCAAGAGCTCCTAAACAGCTCTTGGTAGTTTTGCTGGTTACATACCCGTGAACAGTTCCCACAGCTGTGTCTTTTGCTGGTGCTGCTGTCACCCGTGTCTGTGTTCCGGGGTGACACATGTCTGGTTCAGTAGCTGGCCTCTGGCACAGGCAAAGGAATACACACGTGCAAGGTACAGCTGTGCACCTACAGCAGCAGCAGCAGCATCTTAGAACGTTCGTGCCTGGGAAGTGAGCAGAAGTCCAGCCAAGGAAACAGGATAGATCTTTTTTTCTTTCCAAAGCACACAGAAGCCATTGGATAATAATTTACAAGTCACAAGTGCAAGGGAGAAGTTGATACATATGTTGGCCTTATTTTTCTGCCTGGACTTAGAAATTTTTAGTGGAGTCCTTTCCACTGATGAGCTTATTAGGTTTAAATAAAATAGAGCAGCAATTTCCTAGTGGTTCTGGAACATGAACTGAGAGTGACCAGTCTGTGCTGTTCTTATGCCAACAGCAATCCCAAGAGAATTTTCTTCACTAAAGAAATGTACTTGAACATGATAAGACTGTACAATAAAAACTAAATTAAGTAACATTCAGAAGAGAAATCTAAGATGGATCATTTAGTTTTTGGTTTGTTGGGTTTTTTTCCCCATTTCTGCAATGATTCTAAGACGTGTTCTTGGATGTAGTGTTGATTTTTCAAAGTCTTATAGTATTTACAGTGCTGCTGAATTTTACAGTTTTTCTGCATAACTGGGTTTTGTAGACATGGTGTGCCACCTCTGCTTTTCAAATAACTGATTGGTTTAGAAAATACTTTACATGCATTTTCAGGGAAGAGAAGATGCAGCACATGCAGATATTGTTCCCAGTTGAATTACTGTGTCAGAGAACTAAATGAAGTATAACTGAAATTGTCTCCTATTACCAAGGTATTGCTGAAATCCTAATGAACCGACCCCATGCGAGAAATTCACTGGGAAAAGTATTTGTAAACGAAGTGAGTATGGGCCTGGCCTGTGTGTTTGGAATTGTGATCAATAACCAACTGCAGTAAGAACAGTTGTAGGAAATGTAAAACAAAATCTTATCCCTTGCTGAAGGTCAGTGGGAGATGGCACCAGGGCAAGGCAGGTTAGCCCGGAGAAAAAGGGATTGTAATAGTTACTGCAGTATCTCAGATGTGGACTGGACAGAGATACTGGAGTTATTGAAGTTAGCTAATTTAATTTAATTTAACTCAGATGCAAGTTAATGTCCTTACTTGTGTAATTACAACAAAAACATACTCATTGTCACACCTTAGCAGGTGATCTGTTTAAGGATAATACATCCTAGAGGAAGTCCAGCTCATGCCTTGACAGGAAGGGGAATGAGTTTAAGGTACAGCAAAGGTTCATCTCTGAGTGGAAGGAAAAAAGAGATGGGGAAACACATAATTCTGAGGTTGTCATGGAAAGATCCTGCTGGTTCCAATTACATGATTTCCAGAAATATCATGGCACCTGCAGGGCAAAAAGAAAACACTTGTATCATATATTAGGAGCTTGCTCTAATTTATGCCTGAAGTTTTTTCCCCCTTGTCTGCCCTCCCTCCCTCGTAGCTGTTCAGTGCCCTGGAGCAGCTCCGCTTCGATGAGAAGGTGCGTGTGGTGGTGTTCAAGAGCCAGGTGAAAGGTGTGTTTTGTGCAGGTGAGTAACAAAGGCTCTGCAAACTGTGCTCAAAAAACATGATGGCTCTTGGGACTGCGATCAGATCAAGCAGAAAATGTGTGCTAAAAGAAAAATAGGCATTTTTTTGTGTGGCAAATAACAACCACATTGTTCTCTCAGCTGTCTGTCTCTTGGCTTCCATGATGAAGATGTGTGTGACAGAGTGAGCCACACAGGCTGCATGGTGCCACTATTTGTTTTCCATTTCTTCAAGCACAGGTGCTCTGGTATTGGAGTTCTTGTTTCCAGTTTTATGGATTGTCATCCTTACACACAGTGGTTGGTGTTCCTCTGTGGAATCTGTGGAAAGGGCACAGAGGAGCACCCCCCACTGCTGCAGCCCAAGTGTCCACGCTCCGACTTCCTCTGACCTTACTTAACCTCTACAGAATGCTGTATTTCAAGACTTCTGAAATGAAGTGGTCTGTCCTCTGAGAGGGGCAGGAGGGAACACAGTTTGGATGTCTTTTCCTGGATTCTAACCTTTCTCTCCCTTATTTAGGAGCAGACTTAAAGGAACGTGCAAAGATGGATGATGCAGAAGTTGGACTATTTGTTAGAAGGCTGAGAAATCTCATGGATGAAATAGGTAAAGGATTATTTCAGTTGGAAAAGTTATCCTAGACTACCTGTAGTGAAACATGCTGTAGGAGGGGATAACCAGCAGGTTATCCACGTAGGAGTTGCTTCCCAGATGACTCCAGCTTATGCCTGAAACAAAGATCTGATTAAATACTAACTCTCCTGCTGCCACTCCCAGGACAAGATGCATTTCAGTACTGCCTTACCCACAACAAGAGCAGTGCACACACATGGGTGTAATAAATAAAATACCTGCTATGGCAATGCCTTTATATCCAGTTCTGTGGAATCCTAGGGAGGCAGTGCTAGACGTGAGCTGTGCTGGTTGTCCCACTTCCAGTACACGCTCTGAAACTCTCATGATATCATGATATGGCAATGCCCTAACAACATGGATTTGAATCTCTGAATAGATTTGCTAAATGGATTTGTGGAATGTTTGGGTTTGTATCTACAACTCCTCCACTCCATCTTTTTTTCTTTTTTTTTTTTTTATTATTCTGCTCTCACTAGAGAGAAAAACCAAAGTGAAAGCTGATTAAAATACCAATCAGAGTTGCAGTAATAAAAAAACCCACAGGAGCATTCAGGGAGGGGTGGTTACAGCACAGAACTAGCACATGTCTGAAGTTTGCATCCAGCTCCCAGAGTATTTGGAAAGGTATCAAGCAGCTAATCTCCAGATACATCATGTTGCCCAACTGTGAGGTAACAACAGTGTTTACCAAGTTCAGGAGCCTTGGCTGACAAAGCACCAGAAAAACTGATCCTCGTGACAGTGACTTGAGACGGTATCTTTGCTCTGACTGTTGAACTGCAGCAGCTGGACATTGATGTGATAAGTTTGCAAGGAGACAGTTCACCCTGTTTTGTGTTGCAGTAGAAAATGAGTTCTTGGGCAATTTTGGACTAAAAGCTTTAGAGTTTAAGGACTCAAATTCCAGAAGAGAACTTCTGGAACACAAGTGTGTAACCTGTGCTGTGTTCTGCAGCTGCCCTGCCTGTGCCCACGATCGCTGCCATCGATGGCTACGTGCTGGGAGGGGGACTGGAATTGGCCTTGGCCTGTGACCTTCGAGTGGCAGGTTGGTGTTGCTCCATGTAGGAATCATCCTGCAATCAGTGACTGTATTTTAAAGAGAACTTACATGCTTGAGAATGGACTGTTAATGGAATCCAGAAGCTTGAGAGGAACTTAAAACAGTTCAGGAAATGAGGAAGCATTTGTTCAGAAATTGTGACATTTAGTTACTATTGGAAAAGCAGTTTCCATGCTTAAAAAGTAAAACCTATTTTTAGGTAAGATTAGGATTCCTTTAGAAAAGTTTATTAGTAGAATTAAACAGTTATTGGAATGTAATTCCAGATCAGCACTCTGGCTAGATCTAACCTTCCCAATTTAAATCAGTTTGGACTGGAAGATTTCCTTTTTCTGTTTCTGTGCTTCCATCCATTCCATTTTATCTAGTATGGACACAAGGTTCATTGTTCTAGAAAAAACTGCTACCTTGGGCTAAGCAGCCATACCACACATCCCCCATGGCACTTGAGATGGACATTGGTGAAGCACTGTAGTACTCACTTTCTGGCTACCTGGAGAAACGGAGTTCCAGTTCAGTATTGCCAGTTTGTAGTTTTATCAATCAGTTCAGTTTGGAAAACTTGTAGTTATACAAATCAAAAAGTAACCAACCCTGCATTTATTTTTTTAATAGCTTCATCAGCTAAAATGGGCCTTATTGAGACCACACGAGGACTTCTTCCTGGAGCAGGTGACCTGCACTAAATCTTCAGTCTCACTTTCTCAACTGTACAGTAAATATTTTGCCATTAGAGCACTTTAAGTGTTTTGGATGTAAATTAGAAGTAGCATCTTACAGTAATGCAGGAGATCTATGACTCAAGAGTTCCGTCCCAAACCTTGTCTCAGACTTGCTCTGAATTTAGGAAAGTCCCTTTACACCTTTTCTTGTTTATTGAAATACTCAAAAGGGATGCTGAAGCTTTTCAGATGCCTTTAAAAACGTTGACATAGTCAGCTAGTAGTTATATGATGCCTTTCTTTTTAAACCTCCTGGTTTTATAAGGAGACAGAATACTAGTGGGGCACTTCTCAGAAATGAGAAAAGGTGTTTTCACTGTTATCCTAAGGTGGAACCCAGCGCCTGCCCAGATGTGTTGGAATAGGTCTTGCAAAGGAACTCATTTTCACTGGCAGACAGATTGATGGACAACAGGCCTTCTCCATGGGCTTGGTAAATCACTCAGTGCCACAGAACAGCGAGGGAGATGCAGCTTACCAGAGAGCACTAGCTTTGGCTAAAGAAATCCTTCCCCAGGTAAGTGTGGTGTTCATGTGGGCAACGTAAAGACAGCAAACAACAACTGAAATTCCTTCCTGTGAAATACTGAAGTCTTGGTTCCTCATGTTTAAGTCTCTTAACTGTCCTTTGTGAATGCAATTTCTGTAGGAATAAGCATTAACATCCAGCTGGTTAACCCACAGGACAGTTTTACCCCCAGCTGCAGTCATGCAGCCCTGCAGGACACATTGAAACCTTTCACCATGTACATATGTGAACTGCAGAAAACACCAATTTTTAAATGTTTTTTAAATACTTACTAACTTGCTGCAAATTTTGGTAGACTGGAAGGTCATTTGGAGCTAGGATAATGACATAACAATTCCTCCATTATGAATGAATGTGGCTTTAATTATTTTAAATGCTTATTGTAGTTTGGTTTCTGGTTTTTTTTTTTTAATAAAGGCTCCATTTGCTGTGAAAATGGGAAAACTGGCAATAAACAGAGGAATGGAGGTAATAAATTTTTTTTTATAAATATTGAGGTGAATGAAGCAAATGAGCAGCTCTTACAAATTACTACAGTAAAAATGATCAGAACAGATGAGTTATAATCCATGTTTAGAGCAGGCATTTAAAGCCATTGCAGAGGTTTTAAAGATTTTCTTTAAAGATAAAATTAATAGGGCATAATTTCTCTTCTAGTCACTAACACTGCAGTTCTAATACAGGAGTGAAGGTCACTCTGTACTACAAGTGAATGTTTATTGATTTGAGAACTATGAAGAGCTTTGAGGGCTGTACTTCAGACAAATGTCACCCTTCTCTCTCATCCCCAGGTCGACATTGCATCAGGGATGGCTATTGAGGGGATGTGCTATGCCCAGGTGGGTTACCTTCAGAATTCATTCCTGAAAGGAACAACTGTATTTTAATTATAGGATGAGCTTTACAAGTGGTTTTGGTTTTAACAAATTACAAATGATTCCTCCTGTGAGGATTCTTCTTTGTGCCAAGTTTTGAGAGCACACACCTGTCTCAGCTAATGGAACAATACAGTACATTATTATATTACAGTATAATGTGCCTCTCAATGTATTTTAAGATGGTAAAGCATTAAGTTTAGGGAAAAAACTGTTTTCCTATATAGTTCTATGGTCTTTGTCTGAGGTGCTTTGCTTGTGAGTTACTCTACAACCCAGTCTCTATTTTCCTAATCGCAAAACGTGGAAGTTGGGACTTGACATATCATTGAAAGAAGAGCAATCTTAGTCTTACACCACTACTGCCAAATTAGCCAGGACTTAAAAGCACATCTACTTGTCAATGGAAAACATACCATTTGCTTTGCTTTTCTTTTTAATACAGAATATTCCCACAAGAGACCGTCAGGAAGGGATGGCTGCCTTCAGGGAGAAACGACCACCGCGCTTTATCGGCAAATAACACTTTCTAGCTGCCCCTTGATTTTTAATAGTAAAGTAGGACTGAAGAGCACCCACTGATTTCTTGGGGATGATTTTTATGACACCATTCTGTGCACTTAACCCCTTGCCTTGGACTGCATTTCTAAATACTCCACTGGATCATTTTTCTGTACGAATCTTCCAATAAAGATTTAACTTTGTACACCTGATCCTTAAAGCATGTACATGTTGAGTCAGTGTTGCTCTCACACAGATGTCAAGTAAGGAATATGGAGAAGCTTTGGCTCACCATAAAGAAATTGAAAAAAAAAAAAGGCAGAATACATGCTGCATCTAAACACTGTTAGGAAAAACAAACACTGAAGAGAAAGACAACTTATAAAGTGCTTACCTCCCTAGACTGGAGCTTTCAAACAAAAGTAAATTAGGAAGCAAATGTGGTTTTAGTAAACACTTTACAGGTTATCAAAATATACTTACTAAGTCTGGCTTACCACATTGGAACTGGCTGTCACTTCGTGCTATGATTATCTCAAAGCAAACCACAGTTTCACTTGTGCCAGAAGTTACCCAAACAATTCTGTGGGTGAGGTCACGTTAAATTATACACCTACAAGTTTTCTATGTAAAGATCTGAAAAGATAAAGCAGAGTCAGGATCTTCAGCCTTCACAAAAGATGCTAGAGGTGGGATACAAGAGTTTAAAAGCTGCTTCCAGGATTATTGTACTCTGGTAGAAACTTCTGAAGCTGCACAGAAATGTGAAGAGACCTTTCCATAAGTGGCACATACAAGTAATTTTCGTGGATTTATACCTTGTAGTAATTGATATTTTTCAGCTTGAAAGAATTCTGCTCACAGTTTGCCTGAAGTGTGTGGGAGCAAAAGAAAAAGGGTATGAAAAAATCATTCAGAATCTCTCTGCTTGCAGAACTTCATGAAGTGACACATCTTCCAGACCTGGGGCCTGATGCCATTATCACCTGCATTCTGTGCTGCAGGGAGTAGTACTTTTTTTTCCTGCACAGTTTTAGTTAAGATGCTTCAACAAGTTCTCCTGTTATTAGGAAAAAACAGTACTGTAAGGAGAGTTGTCATCTTTATTTTAAAATCTTGTAGCAATTGATTTATATTTATTCTATTAACACCAATTTTGACAAGTTTTGTGTTCCACTTCATGTAATGGAAACTCTATACAAGTCCCATAGCAGACATCTCAGAAGGGTGGGGGGTAAAAGCTTGTAGGCTGTTTTTAATTTTTAAACCACCTTCATAATTCAAAGCTACAGACAGTTGAATTTCTGTCTGAATTGAGAAAACTGTACATAACCAGATACACACATGAAATTATGGCCAAATTATACTTTTGTACAAAAAACAATGAGAAAACACTAATTAAATTACTGGATGAGCACCTTTTGAAGTTGCTGAGATACACAATGTTATTGAAGATTAGAGGTGATGTTTTTATTTGAAGGATGGGAGCTGGGAGAAGGAAGGAGTTAAAAATAGTAAAATATGGTCGTCATGAAGAAGCCATCCCTGCTCATAAGCTACCAAACCTAAGTTTTCTTTTTAAACTCAATTCCCAAATATTTACAGAAGAATCTCTGAATATCAAATCAGTGGCCATGGAAATACAGAGACTAAGCAGATAAACAAAAACAATACCTGAAATTAAATTGAATTTGAATGGACATGCAGTTTGTTTCCATCACTTGCATTGTATCAGGCATCTGTATGCTGTGCAATATGTTTCATTGGATACATCATTTGTAACCCATAGGTAACCAAGAAAGGAACAAGTTGTTACAATTAGCATCTTTATGTAAAATTTCACACTCCACAAAACAATGCCATTGACACAGGGTTTACATAGAACACTGGGTGTATTTTACACTCACTGCCATGACTTGGAAATATAATTCACTGCACAATACTGACTGAATATTTACAGAAAACGAGAGCAATCATTAGTCTCTTATAAATAAGGTGACCAAATATCCTGGGCCTCTGACGAGTACATGCAATCCCCTTCATGATGAAGTCAAGTCAGTATTTTGCTCTAATGAGCCTTCTCCTTTCCCTATTCCCAAGTATTCTAAAAACAAAAGATATCACACACAACTAAAAGTAGTCACACAACAACAAAACTCCCTTCTTGTTATAAAGTTTAAAATCTCAAACTTAGTTCATCCTTTTAGTACTGTTTCATTTTAGTCCTGTTTCTACTGCTTTACTTGAGTGGGTTTCCCCTTTCCCTGAACATGATGTGGTCCCCACCTTGCTGAGAGCAGGGAGGACTCTGGAGAAATGAACTGCAAAAAGGCATTGTTCCAGCAGTAAGGAAAACAAAAGAACATGGCTTGCAGGCAAAAGGAAAAGGAAGATGAAGACCCCATTTGTGCCTAGAAGGGTTATGAGACAATGGGCATTTTGGTCGCCTTAGTTACAAGTCTCACTGTAACCTGCATGCACGGACTTGTGGTTTAGTCTGTAGGAGTGCTGGATCTCACAACCACACACAGTTTTATTCAAACACCAAACTGGTGAACAGTGTTATGAAGAGCAGTCACAGGGATGGAATAACTTTTTCTCCCAGGAGTCACAAAACAGGGTATTCCTTCAAGTCTTGTTTTCAGATGTGCATATTGATCTGTACAAGTCCCATCTCCTGGTAGCCAGCACTAACCCACCTTATGACCAGCTCAAGCCTGACCCTTGACAAGTCACACACGTGGTTGCCATCAAAGCTGACGTTCAGCAAAGGTTTCCACACATGGTTTTGGGTACCACAGTTACTGGCAAATCACTTTAATGGTGACCGATATATTACAAGTTACTCCAACTACACACACATCAGAAGGGATTATTACAGAGACAATACTTTACACTCCTCTACCTGCAGCTTTCAGTTTGGTTTGGTCTGCTGCTGTTTCCTACATGGTGGGGGTCTCCCATGACGCATAATGTGTTTTTCTAAACTGTCCAGGATGGCAATGGCAATCCTTTGGACATGGGGATCAGTCTGGACGTTTTCCTTGATGTTGTACAAATGCTGTAAACCACCTTCTTCAATTAACATGCTGCAGTATCTGGCAGCTGTAACGAGATTACAAAAAGGGAATTAAAAACAGAATTATCTAGGGTAAAGGTAGCAGATACTGTAAACACTGATTCAAATCCATTTTTGTCTCCAGGCAGCATTTAGGACACTCCCTAAAGTGTTCACAGAAGTGGACTGGTACTTAAGCAAGTGACAACACAACAAGAGTTACTTGGACAGGACTCAGACATTGGTCTGTTACCAAGCCTTTCTCAGCTGACTGGAAAGTGCCCTGTAATGTGCACAGGATTCTCTCTTTCCCCCACCTCCTCTGCAGGCATTTTAAGCGCACACATACAAACTATAAGAAATGGGAATAAGAAGTACTGTAGTGTCTATGAATATCCACGTAAAAGTAGTACCTTTACCAAAAACCTCAGTACAAACAGTTACCAAAAAATGGTGTCAGATATACCACACCATTTGTACAGGCTTGTGGAATGAATACTAACTAGTTCCTTCAAATACACTTTGCCAAATACTATTGATGGTGGCCTTTAACTAGCAACGAGTTGCTACAAATGCCTTTCCAGGGTTTCTTCCATTTTCACTGTTGATTTCAAAAAGTTGAAATTGCACCTCCAGCAGCTCTGGTGTCATTGAGAGCAGGGAAGAACTATAAAAAGAGCTGTGTGGTGAATGTAATGTGCAGGCTCTGGGGGTTGTTATGGAAAGGTCAGGATGACTGTAATGCAATCCACAGGCCTCAGCCAGGCCCAACTTCCCCATTCATCTCCATGATGCAACACCAGAGTTGTTTAAGTGCTGACGTTCAGCATTTCGCTGGGGATCACATTTACTGCAGTGTTACTAATATTTTAATGAAGTTAGCTCATTGAGGGGAATATGATATAGGCAAACAGCAAAAGGAGAAAAAATAAACAAGAAAAAATTTAAAAAAACACATTAATTCCAGATTACTTTCCAGCTTCATTTATAAGAGCTGGTCAAAATAAAATGCATCTCCTCTCCAGAAGAAAAAGCCTCCTTGGAGCCAGCTGAAGATTTTCCCCCAAAATAAATCTACATATTTCAGAATTAAACACATTTTCCCTCAGAGTAGGTTATTACATTTGCTACCAAACATTTGGCTTCTCTGCAACTTTGTTCAGAAGCTTCTGGCATCAACTACCATCAGAACTAAACTTCAGGAACTGCCTTGATCTCAAATCAGGAGTATGCCAATACAAACCCCTGTGGCATGTTGAAAGCTCAGAGTTTAGGGCAGCACAAAATAAACATTACAAATAAATAGAACAAATAGGACAGTACTAAGTTAACAGGACTAAAGGACAGAGAGAAATGGCAGGGTCTTAATCAAAATCTGTTATCCAGAGTCTGACCAGTAAAACAGCTTTGTCAGAACAGCCCTACTTCAACATGAAGAGCCCTCTCAGATTTCTGGGCAGCACCCTGGGAACAGTAGCTCATTATATTTATGAGCTCTATAAAGAGCAGCAAACAGTATTCTATGTGTGGTTATATATTTTGCCATCTTATTGGTTGGTCCTGAATAGATGCCTTATCACTGCAGAAACAGTGATTTCTGCGACAGGGATAAACAAGCCCAGATATATTGCTGTCAAGAAGATTAAAAACTGGCACAGAAAACACTTTTAATACTTTAGAGGAAAGCTGCTTTATATACACACATTCATGTCAAAAATTTATGTCAAAAAAACAACCAAAAAACCCAGCATTAAAAGCCAGGAATGTTTGTCCACTCTTAGATTTAGATATGGTTGGGAGATTTATTTCCTTTCCCAACACTTTTATCAAATGCTCTCAAATCATTTTACAAACTAGACATTGGTGTTCCCATTTTGTAGATGGGAAGGATGGATTAAGGAACTGACCTTTCTGTCCCAGCAAGTTACTGCAAAAGGCGATTAGGGCAGGATTACCCAGCATTTCTGCTCCCACAGTGAGACACTGACACCTGCTATGGTCATTGTTCTTAACTTAAAAGAAATCTGTTGCCCATTACTAATAGTTACATTTCTGAATAAAAACACCTGTGCAAGCAAAAAATGTAGTTAATCTTAATACATCCACATTTTGGAATTAATATTATCCACCTAACAGTAAAATTCTAGCAAATAAAAAGGATGTAAGGAACTTTTACTACTACTTTCTTTTTCTGCTCCATTTAGTCAAGGCCCAAATGTATCTTTCTCCAGAGGATTAGGAGTGAATATCTGAGGAATTCTTATTTTTTCCCACTTCATGCTAGTGAATATGTTAAGAAATAAGAATTTTAAGGGTAATATGATCTCAATACATACGATTTTTGCTGCAGACGTGCTGCATGGCCCAAACTGCCCATAACTGGACACCAGGTGTCATGAAACAGCCAAGTAGTGGAAAAAACGGATTGAAAGACCTATTAAAACAAAGAGGAGAGAAACAGCTACTTGCTTTGCTATTAGATATCATCACTTCAGAGGTGACACGTTGTCTGTTCATTCAGCTATAGGTTAACTGGGAGAGACACTGATTAAGACACTGGCCTGCTGCATCTAAAACTCTAGTTTAAGACAGTTATTAGCAAAAATCAGATATAGTGGATATGTTATGTGTTTACCTCCTGCTCCTTAAAAATAGGAGTAAAAGCAGTGGAAAATGTAAGTATTAGATCTCCAGTAATTATCTAATTGTACTTTTTGGCCTTAAGTTTCTTACCTAGGACAGACAGCGCTGACCCGGTGTGAGCCAAGATAACCTTACTAGTTAATCTTTGTGTCTAAGTCTTTTAGGCCTGCAGCTGAATACCTTTAACAGAAAAGCAGCAGATGTTTATTTTACAGGAGTCCTTAACCTTCTTTGGTCACAAAGGGAAGATTAGCCCACAGCATATTTTTAGCCAATAGGTGTTTTTCCACCGGATGAAACCATGTCTGACTGGCAGCTCACTCTGCTTTGGGAACAGGTTTTAAATCTAGTTGAGTTTATTTTCCAAACTCTAGATCAAGACAGTAGTTACCTGTAAGCCACCATCTCACATTCTGGGGTTGGCCAATTCAAAATGGCAGAATGCTGCAAAACACAGAACCGAGAACACTGACTGTTAAATACAAACATTGAAAAAAATCTAAGAGAGTATGACAAAATTCACCATCATTTCTGTACCAGCTGCTCAAGGAGAGACGTCCTCTGGCTGCGACTCAGCGTCCAGGCCTGCTCTCCCCGAGATATCAAGTGAGCAATAATCCCTGCTGCAAAGTAGCTGACTTCCACCTCCACACTGTGCAACAATTTACTGATGTGATCTATAAAGTCCTTCCACATCAATTCAGAATGGAGTTCTTTAACTTCAGCTATGTTGTTCTGGAAGGGGAAAAAAAAAAAAAGAGAGAGAATATCAACAGAAAGAATATAGTGTGAGGGAGATAAACATAAACTTCAGTTACATTGTATCAGTAAACATATATAAACACCTGGATGAGATCTTCATACATCCAGGTGACCATCACATGCCAAAATACTACTTTTGCTTTTGAAAATTTTTCCAGCCTAATGCAGGAATTCATCTTAAAACAAACAGGTTTTCTCATAAGTAATTTTAGGCCATTAACATGCAGATTACACTAAATTAAAGGCTGATTTTAACATTCTAAAAAACAATTTCAGGAAACTTCAGCAGTGCACAATTTTGAATCCCACTGACTATGAATCTACTTTTTGCATTTGGACTCACATGAAGCCTCACTCATTGTACTTTCTTAAAAGCTCCTTTTATTTACTGTAAACATCAAATTTCAATATAACTTTTGAAGAATTCATAAAACAGTCCAAACATGTGTCAATTGTGAATAATACACACTATAAAAAATAAAGAACATAAAAATATAAGGGAATATTTCAGATTAACATAGGGTTAAAAAAATACTTTCAAAATTAATATTTAGAAGAATGTATTTCAGATTTTTGTTTTTCATCTCACCAGAAGTCCAAGAACTTTCTGTTGGATAGATGATTCAGATGGAAAAGACTGTAGAAAAAAAGAGACAAACAACAGGTAACCATCTATGTTATTATTGAAACCATATTAATTAGAACCCTTTGTTGACAATCCACCACCACCACTGCACTCCTCACCTCTAAGACTCTCATGAAAAGTTCTAGCCCTTGATTTTCAATAAAGTGCCGACATGTTGTTGGAGATTCATCAGTGAGGTTCCAAAGTGCACTCAGTGTGAACTTGAGGGTGGTATCTACAAGATTCTGATTTGTTTTCTGTTTAACTATTTGTAGAAGTTGCTGGAAAAATAAAAATCAAAAAATCCCAGTTATGACTGTGTATCCAAATGTGTACTGGCTCCTCTGCTTCTTCTGCACCAACCAGCATAATCCACAGCTGGCATATACATGCAGAGTAAAGATCTACATGTTTAGGGTCAAACTATACAAAATAAAACAGCTATTAAATTTTCCCCTCTGAACATGGTTGCCTTCTAAAGGAATTCCTTTGTTTTCACAGTAATTACATGTGTAGCACCACTATGGATGGCACAAAGCCACTCACAGAACTCTGCACCCCCACAAACATTGACTGCACAAAGCATTTGCTTCAAATATTCTCCCTCTGAGCATATTTCACCTGACACAATGGATTTCAAATCAAGAGAAGTCTTGCTATTTCACTTTGTATTAATTGTGTCAAGTTTTTCCACATTAGTTCCTTTTCATCTATGCTAATACGTCTCCTTGCCACTGGCTCTGCTATCACCTCTAACAAAATCTCTAGGCTTCTTCCTTCTAAGGAACTTTCACACGAACACAAGTTAGGACTCTAAGAACAGATTATCTCCTTATATTTACTTTGTATCTCAAGAATACTGGTAGCAGGAATAGCTGGAGAGGATGGGATGTCAGGGAAGTATCTGACTTACCCTAACAATGAAGAGTTCTGCGCCAAGTTGAGCTGTTTGCTCTGTTGAAAGCTGTAAACAAACAGAACCATATCAACAATTTTTTAGACTTTAGAAATACTATGCTATCATCTCAAAGCTTAAATTTCATACCTTTGCAGCAAGAATAGAAATTATGGCTACAGCCATCCTTTGCATGTTTTGATCTTCATGATTACACAGCCACTGCATAACAAGTTTGGCTGCTTCAAACCTGGAAGTTAAATATAAAATTAATTTTCATAAGTCTTAGTAAAAGAAAGATGTACACAAACAACAGAAACTGGAAGAAGTATGCCCCATACCAAAAAAAGTAGAACTACAGTCAAATTGCAGGTATTCCATGAGCCTCTGCCAGCTTTGAGCTGTTTGCTTAGCCTCTCTTATTTCTAATTATATATTAAAGTATATAGGAATTGCTTCCAAAGAAGGAGGAAAAATTTGGCACAATCTTCTGAAACATCAGGTCAACACCCTTGAAAGCATTTGAACAAAATATTTAAGTAGAAAAATGACTGCAAAAAGCAATCCCATAGAAATGCCCAGAAAAATCCTGACTTCTGTTACATGCCATCAGTGATAGACCCACCCAGCTGAAGTAAAAAATACCTGTATACCAAAGGATGTTTTCAGACCTATATTCAATGGTATATGTTTGGGTCAACAGGCCTAAAATAACATAGGTCAGGTAAATTCAGCACAATGGAATGATTTAAGCTGACCAAAACTGAGACCAGAAACAAAGCTTCTGAAGGAACAGACAAAGAAAGATATTCTGCAGTCCTACATTTAACATAATTTTAACTGACACATAAAACTTGCCTGTTAAATGGAACATCCTGAAGGATTCTGTCACTGCATAGTGAAAGAAGGCAATTCTTTTGCAGCTGAGAAATGAAACAGAATTCCTTCATCAGAAACATATGTATTTCAGAATACTTTCTTACTATGAATCATTAAACATATTTCCATGAGGTCATGAGATGTAGAAAAGCCTTTTGTTAAGATTCACGAGACAGAGAATCCTACGGAAAACAAAGGAATTTTGACTTTTACCTGTTGATGGTTTGGGAAGTGCTCCATGGCCTTCAGGAGCAAGTGAGTGACGTCAGCCAGAAGCCGCACGGGCATTCCCGCTGCCAAGTCCTGCTTGGTCAGGTTAAACACACACGCACTGGCTGCCAACTGCACGGGCAAGTTCAGGGGGTGATTCCTCATCCCAATCACCACCAGCTGAAATACAAGAGTTTTGCCCACCTTAGTTACTTACACATTTGCACATAAATCCCAAGAACAACCTGCTGCTGCTTGAGGCCTCAGCCCTGACTCCCAGCACCCAGTTTTTGCCTTCCTGTCACTTCAGTGAGAAATCCATCTGGTGGGATTTGAATTCTCAGGAGGAACATTTCCTTCTGTTCAGTGATTCAAAGCTGACAACTTCTACTGCTCCAAGTCCTTTAGCACAGCTTGCAGCAAGCTCTCAAAGAGAGGCTGCACGGAATGGAAGAAATTCCTAGAAAGATCCAGGGTTTGCTTTACACACTGGGCTGAAATCACCAAACCCTTTCAGAGGTGAATGAGGTAGGACAGAATCTCTGCAGTGCAATGGTAACAATGTGGTGGCTTGTTTGGTGATGAGCAATTCCAAATCACATCCTCAGCTGCTGGGTCAGAACAGGTTACTTGCAGCTCCTTCCTGAATTGTTTTTGGCTAGGTATGTTGATTGTGATCCCACTTAGGAATATTTTTCTTGTTGATTACTTATGGACAAAGTCTTTTTGATATTGAGGCCAGCAAGTTCAAGGCCACCTGTTCAACACCAAAGAGGACAGGAAAAACAAAAATCATATGTCCTACTGATACCTCTTTTACCATAGCAAAAATTAACCATTTCTGGTGTTCCAGACATGGAAAGCCAATGCCTAGAATGGATTTCTAAGGAAGTTTCTAGGCTCCAAAATAGAGCCCAATATAGAACACTAACGATATTTACTCACTTGCTGTCATACTGGAAGGTGACAGTAGAGAAAACTGTCACTTATTACTTATTCCTTATTATTACTGTTTGTGAGCATCAGCAGGAGGCACAGTTCTGTCTGGTGAATGAGACTAGACAGACCTTTGATTTGATCCAATTATGTTCTACTGACAGAATTCAGCATATAAAGAAAACTTCATATCATACTAAAAGTTATGTGAAAAAAATTAATTTAGATACTATACATTAGTCCAGATCCACTTTACCTAACATAAAATGCTACAGGGCATCTTCTACATCACCATTGTTTAAATAGTTCTTTAATTTTTATCTAACATTACAATTTTAATCTCAACAAACACAACCGAAAATGTAAAAGCTTATAAAATAATTTATACCAAGATTCTGGGGGTGAGCTCAGTTTAAGAAACAATGCAGGACAATCATCAAAACTATATTATTTTACCTTTAAAATTTCAGGCTTTGTTTTTTCCATGACGTGTGTCAGGCTGAATAAATGAAAAAGCGCTTCTCTCACAAAGAAGGCCCGTTCACTGTAACGCTTCAGTGCTTCAGAAATCTGAGTTTCATTTGCTTCTCCTGACACCTGTGAGCACAGAAATAATCTTTAGTTCAAGATGTCATTATTTTACTTTAAAACTTTGTTGTCAAAAAGTGCAAAGCTGCAGTTCCAAAGGCAATGATATTCTGGATTGCTTTAACTTTGGATAATCCAGAACTATACAATCTGCAAACACTCTCCACAAAGAAGTCACATTGTAAGCCAAAATTAGGCCTCAGTCATGTCTTTAAGCAGAACTGTATGAAACCACTAAGTAAAAGTAGAGCTTCACACCTACCAAAAGCTGTGTATGATGCACCAAATGCCTACAAGCACTGTTTGTAACTGAATGCTCTGTCACTGCAGCTGATAAACTGATGATGGTGTTTTAGCTGTAATTTTTTCACCCTGGGTTCTAGTTCCAGCAATAATAATTAAAAAAAAATCCATTCTTTGTCTGCATCAAGTTTCTTATAAACTCTATCTGTAGCAAAGGCTTTCCAGCACCATATTAGAGAACTAACTCATGCTCCCTGCAAAAGAAGTAATTCTTAAAACCAGACTTGAAATACATGTGAAAACCAAACAATGAACTAAGTTGGACAAAGACTGTATTAGAAGCTGAGCTGTTGACTAACATGAGCTTTAAGGTCAGAATATTAAATCAGCAACTAGCTGCAATTTTTTTCACTGCCCAGTCTGCTATATTCTCTATTTAACTATATTTTATCTATTTATAACTGTAAGTTGTATAACTGTGGATGGTGTGTTCCTCAGTCCTACTATTTAATGAACCATTGCTGCAATCACTGTTTTTTCAAATTCCTAGGGCAGCATGAAGAACTTGTTCTCCTTAACACGTCACATACAGGAAAGCAAATGTTCATAGATTAAAGTGTCACATTCTGTACATCCTGTATTGAATAGAGACATATTTTTTTAAACTTGTGAGATCAGAAATATACTACAGTCTAGAGAGAACTGAAAACATCTTGGATTTTGTTTTATATTCTCTACTGATTAGAACAGGGCAATCACATTTACTGACATGTTCTGCAGCCAATTATACCCTACATGAAGTATTTCCACTTGGCTTCATGTTCTTAACTATAATATCTGCCTGGAGTTCATAATCAAATTTCACTGGACTGCTGTAAAGACAGTAATATTTTACCTCTGCTGTTTCCATGAGTGCTGTGTCCTGTTTATTCTTTAGCAGGATCTAAGCTAAGCAGTTGAATATTTCAGTAGAGTTACTAATGAATTTGGGTCACAAAAAAAAAAAAGGGAAAAAAGGAAATAAAAACAATCACAGCCTACAGTCTCTTCTTGACAACTATGTCTTAAAAAAAGAAAAATAAAATGCAAACTGCTTTTTGTTAACTACACTGCTACAAGTCCATTGGGATTTTCACATTACTAGAACCTTCTTCTTTCCTGCGTTTTCACAGCACAGACAATTCTCTGAAGCATGCATTCTAAATAGGAGGATTACACTGAATTATTTTATAACAAACATGAGGTATAACTTCCTGATGCTGTACACCATCACACCAAAGGGGAACTTGCTTTCTCCAACCAGCCATTTCAACATTCATACGCTTTGCTCTCACTGTGACAACTAAGTACTCAAGAGACCTGACCAGTAACAAATTTCAAAACTTTCAGGGGAAAAAAATTAAATTGTGTAGCTGTTGTTCCACTTGCCTATAACAAGAGCATTCTGAATCTTAAAACCGAAGTGCAAAACGCAGCTTGCACAGGAGACAGACTATACTATGGATACATTATGCACTCTTCCTCATTCCCTCTGCAGTTTCCATCATCCTCATGGCACAGCAGCAAACAAAACTCAGAGTTAAAGATGATATACCGCTGACTTGCCTAAAACATCTCTTTCTTTCTTCATTAATTCTGACCCCTTCATAGTAGGGACAGGACAGGCTCATTCTCCAATAAGTGCATCCATATTCTACAGAACAGGGAATGATGTCTTGTTGCCTGGCACTAAAAGATAAATAAATGCACTTCAGCAAACACTGTCTCACCCTAAGGGACTAAGGAATTTAGGATTTGTTCAAGAAGAGGAAGTCGTTCATCCTAAGTAATTGCTTCTTATATGTTCATCACCAAAAGACCTTTCAAGGTGGGTAGAAATATTGTAATATGAAATAGCAGTGGTGGTCAGAGCAGCTGAGTTATTCAGTTTTATTGTATCTGCTGTGTTAATCATGAATTGCTCAAAGCTTATGCAAATTGTACCTCCACCTCTTACACACTCTGAATTATGAGAGACACTGTGCTGGAATCCAGAGAATATTATTCCACTAAATGACTTCAGACTAGACAAAGCTCAGCTCTCTTAGGTATGTTAAATCAGGATCTAAGGTTCACTGAAAAGAAAACAGATACTTCTTACAATAATAGTATTATGCAAATTTAGCAGTTTGTGTCAGAATTAAGTAGGAATTTGACATAAAGTCAGTAATTACAATTAACGGTTAAAAAAGTGAACCTACAGTCTCCTCCTGAAACACCCACATACATTTGTTACACATGATCAGTTCTATTTTTCCTGTACATCACAATTTTTCAGTGAAATTAATTCCCCCACTTAACCTTTAGGTTCCCTTCTCCTGTCAGGAATTCCGAGTAGCCGGCGTCGGTGGCAAGCAGTCCCACAAACTGCATGGTGGGTCTCTGCTGGATGAAGGCTTCCACAACTTTGTCTGTCACGTGTTTTCTCCCAGAAATGTCCAATGACACAAGGTTGGGCAGGATATCCTTCTGTTCCAGCAAACGAAGGGCTATGTCCGATGTGAACTGTTTGTCATCGGAGATATCCAGGTGGTTCAGGTATTTCAGTTCTCTAATAACGTCCAGGATCTGGGTCGTGGTCATTTTCAAGCATTTCAGGTGGTGCATTGTCAAAGACTTGAGCCGGTCCTTGCAGGTGAGGAGTGCTGTGATGTCAGTGACAGAGGTGTTGGATATATCCAGGCTTTCCAGCCTCGGGAGCGACGCAACATCTGCCAAGTCCTCGTTGTAGAAGAGCACGTTGGTGATGCTCAAGGCGCGCAGCCCGGACAGCTGGCTGAAACACCTCTCGTACGGGTCTTCCAGGGAAAGAGTCAGTGAGTTCAGCACAAGGCATTGCAGGTTCTGCTGGATCCATTTGTTGCTGCCCAGTCCACTTATAATGTCTGTGATTGTTATGTCTGCGTTCACCCCCGTGGCATCCAGTTCCACCAGCTTGTGATGGCAGAACGCTTTCCGGAAGGCCACGGCTGAGATTTTGGCTTTCCGGATACAAGCCCGTTTCAAACGCATCTGGTTCCCTCGGAAGATCCCCACAGTCCCATCATTCAGAAGCCCTGTTGGAAAACAGCATCAGTGTTTGGCTCCAGAGTTACAGAACATCACTGTTATTTTAAGAAGCCAAAGGGTTAACAGAGAAAATTAGTTACAAGGGAGTTTGTCTTGGATCATTACGCCACTGATCCCAAAAATCTTGTATTTGAGATTCTACTTTTAAGATTATGACCTCACTTTTGGAAAATTCCAGGTTTAAGAATTGGATAGATATATTAAGGAGTAGTATGTACACATTATCTGTTTGGTTCAGAACATGGAACATGCAATAAATAAAACATGGATATGATTCAAAAGCAATCCCACTGCTGCCTGCATCTTTTAGATTTTCTCCTCGAACTTGTTAGAAGTTGTGCTAAAAACCGAATTTCAAAATTTCTGAGTATAATTCTTCCCTGGCCATAGGTCTATTAACCTCAAGATTGCACCACCTATCAATGACCTGATCTCATCTTGCTTTAACTGAATAATGTAGCATTTGACTGAATTCATAAGTAGGATCAATACACTAAATTAAGCTAATCAAGTTCTAAACATCCCTCAGGAAGAAGGTAGGAGTGTTGCTCAGAAACAAGCTGAATGTGAGAAAGAAACCTAAGAAGTGATTCAAAGAGGAGAAAGAGGAGGGCAAGGAAAGGGTGAGAAGGAGAGAAAGACAGAGATGTAAAAAGGAAAATGCAACAATCCTTTTTTGACATTATTATCTTTTTACTCTGTAGAAAGGAGAATGCATAAGGAGCCTTTTCTTGCAACATGCAGGCAACATCCTAACAGAAACAATACATTGAGTTCCTTGCATGGAACTACCCAAAATGCATTGAATATACAATGGTATCTTATCAACAGCAGGTTTACTGCTTTATAAGAAGAGTACAGTTGCACAACCCTGCACACAAAAGGAGTAGGAAGAACATGTCCTTTTGGTTTCACTCTACAGGGTTATAAGTGTCAGCACTCCTGGTTTTTAACCTCCTATCTTCACACATGCTTAACATAGAAAGCAAAATAAAAATGCATTATACATGAAAAATAGCATCATTGCCACTACAGTCTGGATTTAAGTCATGAGCTAGTAATTGCCTCTGTGAAAAGTCAAATTAATGTTAAGATTTGCAGACCTTTCTAAAGAGCAAACTGTTTGGGCATTTCTGACGTGGCAGTCAGGGCATTCCTCTTTTGCTGGGAAAGCAAAAATATGGAGTGAAACAACTGGCACCAGGCAGAAAAAGTAAAAGCAATAAATATAATAATAGTTTGGTACAAGCATCACCAAATTACTTCTTCATTTTTGCTCATCTTTTCATCTAAGGATTGAGGCTCTCTCACTGGCCCTCCTCAGCCTTGCCCTTTTTACTGTGCCATGCATGTTTTTCCATCCTGCCCTCTGTGTTTGTGACATTTTGGTATCTGGAACTGTCTTCCTCACTGGTAATAAGTTTCTGGTAATTCAGTTTTCTTGAATCTGATTTCTTGGGACTACTCCAAAGAATTACTTATCAGAAAGCAAAGTATATTAAAGATTAATTTTTTTTGTGCTTGTCTTTTTTGGGGACCATTCCTTCTGTTATTTCAGACCAGAACACCAGTATTTGCACAGTAAGACCCAACCAAATCTGCATCTATAGGATAGGGCACTTGATGTGTTTACAGGAATTTTTGTAGTGTCATGTCTCATCTTTCACCAAAAGTCTCCAGGATCTCCAGGAATGGGTCCTCCTCCCTCTTCTCTAGTGTAATCTGTACATTCAATTTTTCATAGTAAGAAGCTTTATTGGCACAAATTTTCCTTTATCATGCCTGAAGTAAGAGAACAAGGGCAGCCCTCTCCTCAGAGATGTGCTGACAGGGAACATGACAGGCCAGTACACCACGTGTTAGAACACCACAAGGTGCTTATACCACTCTTGACCCTGTCTGCTTTCGAGCAAACAATTCCACTTCAATAAAAGTGACCAAAGAGATGAGAAACTATTTTTAAGAATCACAAGGTTATTTTCTAGTTTAATCGTAAGGGCACACAGTAAAGAAAATTGCATTGCTCTGTGAGAGATACTGGAATATTTGAGTGTTGTGAGAAGTAGTAGAATCAAATATTTGTTTTTTTTCTGAAGTGACTTAAGAACATTAAAAGGAACATTAAAATCATAAAGGCAAGACATAGAACCTATTTAGAACTATCTACACGGCAATGCAGAATTCTGCTGAAACTGTGGAAAACCAAAAAATAACAAAAATTCTCTATTAAGAGATTAATGAACACAGTTTAAACAGCTGCAACAGCAGATTCTACTAGAAAATACACCAGAACTGCAGTGTCACATTCCAGTAGAATATTTTCACTGCTGCCCCACAAATAACTGTTTTTACCATGAAATGCCATCGTCTGCAGCAGTCGATCGGCCACTTCTTGAGGAAACATCCCTGGCTCCTGCAAGCACAGTGTCCCATCTTGCCTTTCTGTGCAGAACTTCTCTAGGTTGGCAGTCAGGAAATTCAGACAGATATCAAGTAAAGAATAAGGAGAAGCTTCCTCCTGTCATACACAAAACACAATGAAACAAAGGAGATTTAGTCAAATTATTCTCTCTTGTCTATGAATCTCCCATTACTCTATAATGTTCTTTTTTGTGTCTGGTAAATGTTACAAAAGGAGATGTGTCCCACAGAGCCAGGCAAAGGCAGGTCACACAATAAACAAGTGGCCCAACTGCTGGGAGCCTCCTTCTCCAGTCACCCCAGAACCACATCCAGTCAGGTCTGCTGGGCTTGAACCCTGCCCGTGTTCCCAAAGGAAGAAAAGTAATTGCTGAAAAATAATTCTAATTTATTAAGTCTACTGGAAATTTATCATTCAAGACAGACTGAAAGAAGATATTAAAATCAAATTTTACTCCTGGATTTAAGTTATTTCCTTTAATCTTTCATTTAAGTCAACCCATACTAGAAGTCTACTACCAACCTACATTAGAAATGCAGATAAATTTCATATATTGCAGATAAATTTCCTATATATAAGAGCCATTTTTCATACTGAAAAGGGGAGCTAGAGCTTCAGATCAAAAAAGGAAACTCAAAAAGAACTGGTTTAATTCCAAATTTTGCGCAGCAATAAAGTAATATCTATTACAGTAGTTCTGTTCCTCCTTTTCACACTGTGCCTGGAAATCACCTCTAGCAAAACCCTGGGTACAAAGGACAAGGCAGAATATAAACCTGACCTTCTCCTTCAGAGTTTGAGGTTGTACACTGATACATGAAAGTCTCAAAAGGTTTTTCTATTCCATGTCTAATAATAACCCACTGTTTTCAGGCACACAGATTAATCAACATAAAGAGTGACTTGCAGCACTGTGAATCATCCCCAGCACCACACAAAAGGAGGCCGAGTGACTGGTACATACTCCCCCAGACAATATTGAAAATAACAGCATCAACCGGTGCCAGATCTCATCTGCAGCAAAAATTGGAGCTTCCCTTTTATACTGAAAGTTCTGGATAATTTCACCTTTCTTTCCCAGTTCTTGCTTTATTTGCCTAATATGTTCATCACAGAAGTACAGAAATATATAAAAGCTTACCTAGAAAATATAAATCAGTTTACAGAGATAAGTCTTCTAAGATAAGGTGCACATATTTGAAGACTGGGAGGTACCACATTAGAGCAAAGATGGAATGGAGCTTATCTTTAGTGAATCATTTATTGACAACAATCAGAGACTGCAATTTAATAGCTCCTGAAGACTTAAGTACAGGCTTGTGAACTAAAACCTTGAAATTATTCAAATGTAAGCTCTTTCTGCAGCTTTTGACGTTCAACTTCCAACTCCTTTGACTCGATTTTGCTAAGTATTTAAATTTTTTTAAGCTTAATTATTACATTTTTTTGTTACAGAAATCAGAGTTCCTTTGTGATGCAGCTGGCTCACATTACCAGAAAACAGTACTTCTGGCTACCTCCAATCTTAAGTTGTAAGGAAAGGAAGGACAAAATTTGGAACTGTGAATGCCTTTTTTTTCTTTGTAATGTGCAACAACACCTGAGATACTTCTAAAGAGAAAAAACCAACTGGTTATTTTAAAAGTACATTTTTAAAGGAAATGGGAAAATTTTCTTTTTAACTTGAAATCAATACATACACCCAGGATTTGTATGACAGCCAATGATTCAAACCAAAATCAAAATCCTTACTCAGAGGTACATAAAAATCATTCCCACTAAAGCAAAGACATCCTCGTCTCCCATCAGCTCTTGTACTTCTACTTGGATGCTCAGATGTGACAAACCCAGAATCCTGGCTCTCCTCATTCCTTCTGGCACCGTTCCACCGTTTCTGCCAGAAAAGCTGAAACACTTTTATCTATCAGTGAGCAAACTCCAAAGAGAATTTTTAGCCCTGCAGATAGGCCACTAGCAGATGACTCAGAAAACTATTTTTTTCAACCAGTACCTCTAAGTGGCCAACCTGTCATTTAAAAATAATGTTTGGATTTTTATATAATCACTTTAGAAGTTCATACAGGGCATCTCCAGACAGTAAAGGAACAAACTCCAGAAGGAGGGATCGATTACCCTTGCAAAGAACAAAGTACCATTTTTATTAACTCCACTTGTCCCAGTTGCAGGAGTCATTTGTAATGTTTCTTCAACTTGCTACCCAAAGACTGTGGAGACAGCCCTAACAAAGGCTCCTGAGGTAACCTGGGCAGAGGTATAATGTTTTTATCTGTATCTAATAAAGTACTTTGACAAGCACCAAAAAAACCAATAACCTAGACTGTCTGCTACCGCAATTGCAGCTTGAACTCAGCCTGTAAACATTTTATGTGAGCTGGTGGCTCAGCTTCTCTTTACCTAAAGAGAATATTGCCCAGTTAAAGCTGTATTTAGGCTCTCAGAAGGTCAGAATTTAAGTGGTTCCTTCCTTTAGCTGTGCTTTTTAATGTCAGCTTGAAAACAAACCTGCCATTTGTTTTCAGCTCACTTCACATTCTGGTTCTAATACTCTAATGAGAGATCATAAATGTGTGTCAACCACAGCATAGCATTTAAATTTATTTTTTTTTTAATTTATAAAGAATCCAGCGGTATTTGAGTAGAACTTTCATTATGCTATTTCACTTTTTCATAGCCCTCTTAATTTTCTGATACTTTCATTAAAACTCACAGTTTCTTTTATCCTATGATATTAATTAAGTAGGCAGGAAACAAATATAAAATTAAATTCCACAAAACACAAAATTATGCAAGTCTGGGTGCCTTCATTAGCTAAAACATATATTGTAGGAGTAATGTGACACACCTAAATCCAGCTAGCTTATGGAATAGCACAAAAAGGAGAACAACTGCATTTAAATGGGCTTTTTAAAGTTTATTAAAATTATTAAAAAAAGACCAAAAAATATTTTAAGTGCTTAATAAAACCAAGGCAAACCAAAAGTTTCCAGGGGGACAGTAAACTGCCTGGCTACTGGCCTTTGATAGTAATCCAATCCTGGGGAACTGAAATGCAAAACCCACTTCAACATGATGTTACCAGCTCAGCTTCGAGCTCACACCAGGGCAGCTGGAAAGGTTTTCACAAAGAACATTATCCTCCAACACTTTCTCCTCAAAACCCCTTGAATTGACTTTAAATATCACTAAAATACATTCAACATATATTTCAAAATGCAGTTAAAGAGGAAAAAAAGAGCTTGAGGGGACATATTAGAGGACCTGGAATAAGTTAGAGAATCTTAAGCCCAACATTATGCCTAGATTAACTGGCTGAGTGTATCAAAACAAAATCCTGTTCCTTTGGGGAAGCACCACCAAGCAAGCACCTGCTTATACAGTACCTAAAAAAAAATAGGAAACAGGTTTAACTGATGTTTTCTGTCAGTAATTACAATCTAACTGTTCAAAAAAAATAAATTCCACTGTTGTGTGGGCCTTTTTCACTATATGTGTTGTGATCCTTCCAACTCCAGCCTGAAAGATGCAGTTCCTAATGGCTCTGTGTGCCAGACTCATTACAAAACAAGAGGGGTTTTTTTTTGTTTTGGTTGGTTCTTTTTCCCCCTCAGCAAACCAGCACATAACACTGGAAGAGAAACAGCAATTTCAGCTCTAGCAGTACCATGTTTATGATGCGCTCCCGGATTTTTATACCCAACTCAGTATAGCAAACCTCAAACGCGTAAGGTCTCTGTATGTTTGTGGCAGTTATTTCTCTCAAAATATTAGCAGGGAAATAAGAGATAATTTAGAGCCTCAGCCTTTGGTGTTGGATGTATCATGTTTCTCTTTTCCACCTCTCCACAGTCCCAAAATTTGACTTACTTTCTTAAAATGAGCATTCTTAAAATGATTAAGAAATAGCAACTCAAGCAACAGCCATCAAGTTCTTCTGAGTGCTAATAAAGGAAAGGCAGTGAAAAATAAACAGCTCCATGATTTATGTTACTAAGAAAGCTTTATGATTATCCTACTTAAACTGAATTCAATGAAATAAAACAGATGCAGGCAATTTGTTAACTAGACTCAAGGAAGGATTATGCTCAAAACTCAAATTTAACATAAACCATTCTGGCACAACAAGTACAATTGAAGTTGCTAGTGATACAAAGTCAGCAGAGATCATGAGAGGTCTAAAATTAAATACTGCCACATCAGAACGACATAATAAGGCCATGTATTTCAAGATTATTATGAAGAACTTCAAATACAAGTTCAGTTAGAAATGACTGGAGAGAAGAACTTGAGTGGTTTGCTGAAGCACAAGAAAACAACATGAAGCAGCCAAAGAAGGTGTCAGGAGAAGCATCAAAAAAAAATAGGGAAGGATTAGGTCATTTTCAAGACACTTGAGTAGCTCACGGGGCTATTTGGGTTAAGCGATACCTGAATCATTTGAGTTTAAACATAACAGCTCCTAGAATGCTCGAGGGGAAAAAAAGCACGTTGGGAATAGTAAATCAACCCAGCTTTCCTTAGCCTAGCAGATCAAAAGGTGAGAAATACGAATGCTGCCTATAAACACATCACAGTGAATACAAACTATAAGAGGGGAAAAAGCCATTAAGGAGAAGCGCAGTGCCAGCACAGCAACAAAAGTGCATTGAAACGGTCAGCACATAGTTAAACAATTAAGTTCTGCCCTAGTTCACTGATTAGAACAGCAGGCACAAAAAGTACCTACTTTAAAAATAACGATAAATAAATGTATTAGGGGATTGCCTGAAATTAGGCTTTTAACGACAAGGGATGAGACCAGATAGCCCAGGAAGGTCCTTCTAGCCCTTTAGAAGTAAATATGCACACTCATGTCTGAAGCAGAGAGGCGATCCAAACAGCTCCCGTATGTTCTGCTCCGGCCTGTCTGGAGCAGGGAAAGGCTGTTCCTTTGGCAGCTCCGAGCTGGAAGAGCCCAGCAAGGCCCACGCTTCCTCCTGTCTGGACAAAGCAATTCCCGAGGTGCTGTCGGAGGGCTGGAGGAGGCAGGGGCTGGCGGAGGCACAGAGGCCGGCCCGGGCAGCGGTGCCCTCACGCCGAGGGGCTCTGCCCGCGCTCCGCCGTGAGGGGCGGTCAGGGCGGCGAGCCTGGCCCGGTCATCCCCGCTCTCACGGCGCCGCGGGGACACCGGGGCGCACCGGGCAGGGCTCGGACCTCCCTCCCGTCCGCCGGGTCCCGACCGTCCTTTTACATAACGGCTGGCGGCGCCGCGGTTACACAACGGCGGGGCTGCCCCGGCCCGGCCCGCGCTACCGGCGTGAGGGACGGCAAGGGGTCCCCCCGGGTCGCCTCGGCCCCTCAGCGCCGCCGCCATGGCAGCCGCTTCCCCCTGGGTCACCTCCGCTCCCTCCGCCGGGTTCGGCACCCCGGGGCTGCGGACGAGCAGCCTCCCTACCTCTTTTCCTCTTTCCCTACCTCCTTGCCTCCCTCCCTTCTTCCCTCCCTCACTCCCTGCCCGCCACCGCCAGCCCCTCATCGCCCCCTCACCATCGCGGCGCTGGGTGCCGCCGGCGAGCGCCCAGCCAGCCGGTCCCGACGTTGGGCTCCTGCTCTTTCCTCTTTTTTTTTTTTCTCTCCTCCCTCCTTTCCCCGGTGTTTACCTCCCCGACCTGGAAGTGAATGTGCCTGAGCCGGCCGGGACGCGACGCCAAGCCTGCCTCTCTTAAAGGGGCTGCGCCGGCACAGCTTTGTGGGGTGCCGGAGAGCGGAGCCTCTCGAAGGCTCAAAGTGTGAGGAGAAGGGGCCATTGCTCAGCAAAACGCATCGGCCTCGCTGGTTATTTGTGTGCGGGGGACCTTCCTGGTTGCTCTGGGTTTGGAGCCAGGATTCGGGAACACCGAGGCACCAGGGAGTGCCCGGGCTGGAGCAGGTGAGCAGCAGCTCCCTGTGTCTGGGGACCTCTCACAGCCATGAACCGGTGTGACTTCTTGCTTCGTGCTCACAAGCCTCTGAAATTTAAGTGTTTCCTGAACGAACTGGTTTATTCTGGTAATATGAATAGTGGCCTGCACCACTACAATCGCTTTTGCCATCTACTTCGGAGAGGAGCTTTGCCATAAGGAATAAACTATTACAGACAAAGTAATTTCAGGATTCAGATATAGTAGTAGTGAGGAAAACCTGTCTCCCAACCAATACGTACTACAATGTATTGCTCGTAAAGGGAATAGAGTTATTTTTTGTTTCAGTATACAAAGTAAAGAGTAATACAATACCCTGACCAAATAAAATGAATTTATAAAGAGTTTACTCTTGAAGAATTGCTGATTCTACATACAGAAGCTTTGGATAACTGTTGTTTGCAAACCAGCAAGACACATAAATACATATTAAGGTATAATTGCTAAAATAACTTACATTTCTGTCATTACAAGATGACAAAATATTCTACAAATACTATGAAGCACAGTTTTGCCTGTTTAAGGACTACATAACATGGGTCAGTTATAGTTCCAATTCTTTAGATTAGGGTGTTGATATAGAGAAAATAAATTATGTACTCTGGATCTGACAAGAACAGAATTAAGAGTCTTCATGTTCTGAATTTAACTTAAAAATCTAATCTCCTTAGAAGAAATAATTTATATAATTATGAACACAGAAACTAGTTTAGATTAGGAAGGAGCTGGTCTTATTATTCTTGGTCCTTTAAGAGTTTCATCCACTTCCTAATGTCTTTACAAGCTCCCAGGCTGTTCTTTTGATACCTATTAACAAATTCACTGATTCACTCCCAACTTTTCTACAGATGTCACCTTCTCTTTCTCATTCCATATGGATTTATGATAGAAACTATCTTCCTTTCTCCTGTCTGGGCTCAGACAGTGAAAACTTTGAAGTGACAGACTGATCCCCTGCTCCCAGTGCCAGTTCTTGGCCTGCCCCACTGTACTTGGGAATCCTCTCTGTCACTCCATTCCTAGTTTGGAGAGGCCGTATGGCTGAGTTGGCACCGGCTCAACATCGGCATCAGAAACTGCAAAGGCAAAATCCCAGCAGGAGCAGACTCTTCAAGGACTTAAACCAACAAACTCAAAGAATTTCTACTGACTCTGTGCAAACTGGAATTTTTTCAAAGATGGTTTTTCAAAGAAACAATATTTCTGGTACAAAATCAGTTCATTTTCCAAAGGCCTTCTCCAGAACACAAGCTTCCCACAGTTTCCAATCACAGCTAGCATGGACCAAACAATGTGTATCTTCTTACTTGTGTTCTCTAGTGGGTTTGGGTCAATACACTTTGAACACAAGATTTTAGCTTCCTATGGAAAATGTGTTTTAACTGCAATCCAAATTTAGAGCAGTCTGAAAACTTTTAGGGAAATACTTTAGAAGCTGTAACTGGTGTTTCAGCCATGTGCCCAGCTGGGTTTGCTGCCAGTCTGGCTGATGATGGTTGATCACAATTAGCTCCAGCCCTTAATAAATGATTGGGGTTTTTCCTATGGGACCCTCCGTACAGGATTTAACTGAGTTTTATTTATCCCAAAAACTTGGCAAGCCAGACTTATCCTACTGAAATAATTTGGGACAAACCATTTGCAAATATTCTCTGTAATTCATTTTAACTCAAGCATACTTTCACATCAATTTTAACTCTAAGCAATTCATCACATAAATTTCTAACGTGCTGCTTTACAGAAAATTCAGTTTGTGCTCAAAACTGCTGGAATTCGATAGTGTACCATGTTTTGTGTAACTATTTTAATATCACATTCGGGTTAAATTCATCCATAGTGTTGTCAGTGCCCATCTCTGGAAGTGTTCAAGGCCAGGTTTGATGGGGCTTGGAGCAACCTGGCCCAGTGGAAGATGTCCCTGCCCATGGCAGGGGGTGGAACAAGATGAGCTTTAAGGTCCCTTCCCACCCAAACCATTTTGTGATTCTCGGATCACTGGAGAACCAAGGTTTGATGTGTGTTAAGTGCTTACCAGTCCCTTAGTGTTTTTAGCGCCCCTGACACTGCCAGCTCAGGTGTCAGGTTCCAGCTCTTCCAAGAACACCTACAAGAGCCTTTGTGGCACCACAGAAAGGGGCGGTGGCTGAGAACACTCTCTCGCCGCAACTCCTCCGTTCTGAGTTGGAAATTATGGAGCTGTTAATCCAGACAAAAGCATGCGGGAGGCAGATGGGGGAATGGGGGAAGCAACCGTGACTCGTAAGCCATGCAGAGCGCGTTAATATACATAGTCTCGATTGTCTCAGTCTCAGACATGTCTCATCAACTTGTGGATTGGAGTGTTCCGAATCAGACCTCGGGAACACGCATCCAGTGGTGCAAAACTCTGAGAGTAAAATACTAACAGCGTGCTATCGCTTAAAGCTGCTGAACTGTCAGAGCTCCCGGTGAGCGCGGGATGGAGCGGTGATGGCAGGGGCGGTCGGGGAAGGAGCAGGAGGAGTGGCCGGGGAAGGGGCGGGAGGAGAAAGAGCAGAAGGAGTGGCCGGGGAAGGAGCGGGAGGAGTGGCCGGAGGAGCGGCCGGGGAAGGGGCGGCCCCGGGGGCGGTGCCGGTGTCGCACGGAACACTCGTTGCTCGCGGGAGCGGCCCCGCCGTCTGCCCGTGCCCTGGCGCGGCCATGGCCGGGTTCATCAACTTCGCGGACGAGGAGGAGGTGCGGGCGTACCTGGAGAACCTGCACGTGGAGTACAGCTACCAGTGCTTCAAGGAGAAGGACCCGGACGGTAAGGGCCCCGCCGCCCCCCGCTCCCGGCGGGCCCGGCGGGAGCTCAGCCCTTGTGCCCTGCCCCGCAGGCTGCCAGCGCTTCGCAGACTACCTGGACGCCATCAAGAAGGACTTCGCGGCCGCGGCGCGGGTGCTGCGCGACAACTGCGAGGAGCACGGGCACAGCGAGAGCTGCTACAAGTTGGGGGGCTACCAGGCCCTCGGCAAAGGTGGGCCGGGGGGGCTCTTGCTTTTGTAAAGGTGCCCAGCGCCTGGAGTCAGAGCTTTGAGTGACCAGGGTTGGAAGAGGCCTTTAGGATCATCAAGTCCAACCATTCATCCAGCACTGCCACTGTAACCCCTAATCCACATCACCCCGCGCCGCATCCAGACACCTCTTAAACACCTCCAGGGATGGCGACTCCTCCACCTCCCTGTATCAATACCTGACCACCTATTCCAATACCCGACCCCCCGAATACCTGCGTGTCCTCCTGACCTTGAAGGAGCAACCCCCTGTCCCGCCCCTTTCATAGTCACCTCATAAAAGCAGGGGAAGGGTGGAAACCTGTAAATTGCTTCCTTCTGAAGTATCAGCTGTAGGTTAACCACGTGTATGATTTTTTTATAATTACATCTGTATAAGCGGTAAGTATAGCCAGGGTTCAATGTTGCAGTGTGTTCAGTTCTTAAGATTTGGATTTCTTCTCTTTTAGAGAAAGTAACAAAGTCACAGACTGGTAACCCTGCTTACCTAGGTAGCCACCGAGTCTGCCCAAAATGTATTTGCTGGTATAGTAATGGGAAGCAGTTAAATGAGTGGAACATCTTCCAAATGACAATACTAGTAAGGAACAATATTTGTACTGTAGCTCAAAACTAGTAACAGTCTCAGTGCATGTGTACGTATACTGGCAAAATAATATTTGCCTCGTGTAAGTATTAAGAAATCCATGAATATAGTAGTGGAAAGAGTGTTTTGTTGGTTTGGCTTATTTTTTGGTTACAGGTGCTGTTGTGATTACTTATGAGTGGAGGAGAGTTTCCTAAGTCAAAGACATTGCAAAACCTTTGTCACTGAGACAATGGTGGTGTCTCTGAAGTCCTAAATGTTGACTGTAGTATCTAAAGAGAGGGATGCTCTATTTCCAGGGGGAAGGGAAGCATGCTGCAAAGCAGAGAGACCTCCTATCTGTTTTAGCATGTCCTTACTGAAATGTTTTGGTTTCTTGGCTGACAGGTGGACTTGAACCAGATTTGAAAGCTGCCTACAAGTCTTTCCTGAAGTCATGTGAGAACGGTGGGAAGAAGTCAGTGAATGCCTGTCACAATGTCGGGCTGTTGGCCCATGATGGGAGAGTGAACGATGACAAACCTGACCCCATGGTCGCTAGAGACTATTACACAAAAGCCTGTGATGGCAATTTTGCTGCCAGCTGCTTCAACCTGGGTGTGATATACCTGCAGGGGGCACCTGGGGTCCCCAAGGACATGGGCCGTGCCCTGAAGTACTCACTGAAAGCGTGTGAGCTGGGGCACGTGTGGGCCTGTGCCAACGCCAGTCGCATGTACAAACTGGGAGATGGCGTGGAAAAGAATGATGCTAAGGCAGAGGATCTGAAAAACAGGGCAAAACAGCTGCATAAAGAACAGAAAGAAGCTTCGAGTTCTTTAGTGTTTGGGCAGTAATGTTAGTTGCAGTTATTAAGACTGCAGTTTTATTAAATGGCAAGTGAAATTATTTAAATTGTGAGCGTACAGTTTTCACTTAAATAAATATCCTGTATTTGGATATGCAAATAAACTTATATTTTTGTGGATGCAATAAATGACTAACTCTCCTGTGTCTTTCTACATTTTTGAATACATGGGTTCTTTAAGTGTATTGATCAGATACATCCTCTTTTTTAAGGAAATTGAAAACTGGCCTTTTGGAAGTTTGTCCCCATGGTAACAAGTACAAAGGCTCTCTCCTGTGTCCAGTGCTTCAGATCCGAGGCTTGTGCTCAGACCAGTTGTAACACACACAGAAATCACAGTTGCAGGTAATCCCAGCCTGGGCAATCAGAACTGTGCCATCTCCCACACAGGCACTTGTGGAACTAGGATAGCTGCACACTTAGGTGAGCTGCTCTAAGGCAGGGATACTCAGCTGTAATTCCATAGGTTTAGGCCAATTCCTATCTCTTTCACTTGCCAGCTGGTTTGTGACTGTGTGCCTGGGTGCTTTAGGTTTGCTCTCCAATACATGTGATCACCCCTTATTCAATCACACACAAGTTATTTTACTTTTCTGACAGCTTCTGTAACATTATGTTCTATTTTTTATAATACAGATTTAGGGAATAAGGTGCTAACTGATCAGATCTTGGACTCAAATCCATAGCTTAATTATAGCCAAACTGTTAACTAAACATGCAGATTCTGGAACAGCTGTCTAAATAAGCAGGTCAGTGAGTGTAAATGTGTTCATGCACTGACAGGATCCTTTCTAATTTTGGTGTGTATAAATACATAGGAAGTTTGTGATATATGTGTGTATGTTTTGCTGTAAATTCACTGCTGATTTAGAACACAAATGCTCTGGTGTGAATAAAGGTACTATTGAAATAAGTGAAGTGGGATTAAAAGCAACACTAAGTTGGCCGTTGCCATAACTGAAAGCAGAATTGTTAGAATCTTTCTGCATGTATGAATTAAAGCTTGACTATGCTTTGAACATACTTCCTGGAAAGGAACTGCTTTCTGCTGGAATAGAAACCCCAGCGGGACATCACAGCAGCGACAGGGACACACGGTAACAACAGATGGCAGTGTATGAAAACATTATTGCAAAGGCTCATAGGGCCTCTGGCTTGTGTATTCAGCAACCTGGAAAAACAAACAGTGGTGACAAAAGTGAAAGTAATTCTTCTGTTAAACAGTTAATATTTTATGACAGTTCAGAAAGGTAAAGCTCTTGGAGCAACACACTTTGCCCGATTCTTTGCGATTCTGGACATTTGTTTAACTTGGGAAAGGTAAGTAAATGCTACCTCTGTGGAGTGTAACACTAGTAATAAAACAGTCTGGAAGACGTGTTCAGAAGTAAGCAATTACTGTTGGGTCAAGGCACTGGAGAATTGGGTGACATTTTAAGCCCTGATCTGTTTTTTGAGCTTGAAATACTCACTGCCTCAGAGTGGCCTGTTCAGATCCTCAGTCCAGGCACCAGAGCAAGCTTTCTTCCACTAGGACTAATGATTTTTAGTGAACCCTCCCAGGAACCTCCAATCAACACAAGCACCTGGGAACATCCTCAGTAAAAGTGACACGTGTTTCAGACAATTAAAGCCACATATAAAGTGCATGCTGTGGGAGGCCTTTGCATAGCACTTGAGAACTCACAGACTTGCAGAGTTCAAACATTATAAAAAGAACCATTTTCATAAAAGCTGTTAAGTGTGTTGGTAAGATAAGTTTATGAAGTATCATCCAATTTTGTATCACCGGTTGAAAAGGCAAACTCAAATTAAGGAAGGCTCTTTTGTGTTCCCAGTCTGTCTCTGAACAGTTTGCTGCCTGTTCTGCACACACCTATACCTTTTTTACACAGATATTGATGATGCTGTAACAGATGCATTAGATGGGTATGGTCCTCTCCTATAAGACTCTTTTCCCTCCAAAGTAACATGGCATCAAAAAAATAAAAAGATGAGTCTCATTTCAGTGTATTACAAATTCTATGTGGTTAATGTATAGACTCTATGAATAGCAGTCTATTCTCAGCCTCAAGATTGTATTCAGGAGACATAATCAAAATCTGTTAAGAGGTGAAAATTGTCCTGCAAATCTTGGCTTATAACCATCTTGCTCTGGTATTATGAGGGTATTACCAAAAGGCTGATATCTTCCTGCTCTCTCTTTACCTGATGTTACAAAGGCTAAATTTTATGTTCTCCTGGGAAGAAAACTTTCTTCAAAGCCTCTGAGGTCGTAAAGAAAGAGTGACAGATATGTGATCATAATAGCATGCTTGGAAATGTGGAAGAACCTGTTAATCTCTCCAGGATCAGTGGGTTTTCTAAGAAATAAAAGAATTTGTCTCGGCTTCACAGCTCCTAAACCACTGTCTGCTTTCCCTTTCATTTGTTTGCATTGATCTAAGCTCACACCGACCTCTCTTAATAAAGCAGCAATACACTTCAGAAGGAATGGTGACCAACTCTAATTAATTAAATAGACTTGTGGATACATGGCTGTAAATGATGAAAGCATTCTCTGCAGGATGCTTCCTGCAGCTGTGGAAAGATCACCAGTGGAGTGCTTTTGTACCGAGATTAAAAACACTGGCGCCACATCGTGTTGTGTCATCAAGTGTCATTTGGGTTAATTCTCGACAAAAGATGCAGTTGGGTAAAGGAGCCACATGACATTGCAGAAACAGAAAAACAGACTTGGTCTGATGGTTCTATTTCTGTGTTATATTGTAATAGAAGCAGTTTTGCATCTTTCTTACCGTTTATTCAGCCATCAGTGGCAACTCCTCTCTGCAGTGTGTGTGTGAAGGGACTTCTTGTGGCTGTACACACCCACCCAGAGGGACAGTCTGGGGGACTGTGTTTGTGTCATTGCCACACCAAGAAACCAAAATAAGAGTGTTCCTTGTTACAGCACAACCTTTTTGTTGTGCTGTACAGAAAGAAATACTCTGTTGGCAATTTTTCACTCACCAAGTGAGAGAGAAGAACTCTCAAGTAGCTCTTCTTCTCCTTTGGTAGATGGCGAAGGAAGAATTCCTCCTTCCCTTGTGCTTCCCAGCATCTCATCCACTAGACCTCAGAATGACACAGTTCTGCTCAAGGTTGGCCTTTTTGAGGGGTGAAGCAAAAAGAGAGAGAGGAAAAGGAGTCATGACACAGCAAGAAACACATTAGAAATCAAGCAATATCAGTTGTGTCATCATTGCAATAATCTGTGCTGGGGTAACACCCAGGGGTCCAGTTCAGAGCCTGATATTGGGCCATTTGTGTGCACCCATGACACCCCTGATCCAGAGATGCACAGGCTGAGAGTCAGGATTGTACGAAGTCCATAATACATATTTCAGTAGTAAACGTTGGTGTCCTGCTCTGATTTTCCAGACACCGTATCTGCAATATGGCCTAGAATCCTCACAAAACAGATTCTCCAAGACTCAGAAGACTTTAAGGATCAATTCTGTGCCAAATTTTCAATGTCTGATTTAGTTTGCCATGTCTGTAGCCTCCCGGTGCTTTCATTTTTCAGTATCCACATGAAGCGAGCACAATAACCACTAATTACACTAATTTCAGATTATATCACATATTTCTGATTATATCACATATTTCTGATTTGATGTTATTGCCTTCTACTCCTAACACTACTAACAATTACTATTGCTATATTCATTCCAAATATGTTTTATGTTTCTTACAGACACACCTTTTCAGTCTTGTTTGTAATACCATAATACATTTTTTTAATATTTTAAAAAGTATTTTTGTAATCCTTTTTCTCCCTAATCAACCAGTAAGAAATTTGTGTGCTATGGAATTACAAAATTTAGGCCACTTTGGAGTGGTGATTTCAGATGGGGATTTGTGAACAGCATAATTGTAATACGTGCATACACTCCCATTCATGAGTATGGTGGAAGTTCTTTGTAGGATCTCATTCTGTCTATGCAAGACTGAAGTACAGTGCTTTAAACAACCCTGGAGAGTTTTTCTTAGCAACCGAGAGGCTTCTGATGGAAGAGAAGAAAGAAAGAAGATGAAATTCTTCCATTTTAATACCACAGTTGTCATCCACAGCATTCTAGTGCGCTTCACCCAGTGAACCACGAGATACAGAGTCCTTTTCAGCTCGCAGAGCCATTCCATATGGAGTTGGGGTAAGAAAGACATCAAATAAAATGTTCATTGTTTGGCCATGATGTAATTTCATGACTTGAACCAACCTGAATTTGTGTTAGAAGTTCCTTATTCTAACATCGTTGTTTGACACGTAATGGCCTGGTCTGAGCATTTCATTGTCTCACAAGAAACAGTGAAAAGAAATGGGTTGGTTTCCTTCCAGCTCTCCTGCCACTGGAAGCATGCCATGTTCCTATAGAGCTTCCTGCCCAGGAAAGCAAACTCTCTTTGCTTTGCAACAATCTTTCCTGCAAAATCCTGAGAAGGAAACCCAGATTATCTCTGTAGTTCAGGAAAGGAGGACAAAGCACTGAATGACTATTGGCTCACGGCAGGTCACACGGTGCCAGTAGGGGCCCAAACGGATTATTCTCCAAATCATATTTAGCATGGCAAGGACTTGTCAATTCTTTGCAAGCCAAGAAACACTGAGATGGGAAACTGGCCTTTGAATGTTATTCAGATAATATTTATGGAGTATTATTCCAGAAAGATGTGATAGCCACCTCAGCACAAGTGTAATCAATAACTGCTGAAGGGAAAATAAGAAGCTGTGGCACTGTCAACACCACAAGCAGCCTTGCTTAGTTACCTTCAGGGAAGTTATTTTCTGTACCTTCTTGAGTGAAGAGTTTTCTCTACAGCATTGTTTTACTTATTTGTTCTGCACTTGGTACAAAGGCCCTCAGAGAGATCAGATACAATTTGAAATCCTGAGCTTATTCTAAGTTCTTTTCTGCTGGGTTTTGTGAGTTTTACATGTTCCTCAGAACCCAGGGTTTAATACTAGAGAATGCCAGGGACTGACACAGTTATAAAAGCCACAGAATCTGTGAACAAATTCAATACAAGCGATGGTTCCATAGGAGCAGCACAAAGGCTTTGTTACAGCAAACAGTAAAAACTTCCCACACCCTTTAAGAGTTAAGCAAAACATCTCTGCAGTGTTCTTGGCTGGTTAATTTTTGTTTGCTGTGTACTGCAGCAGGAAATGCCCAAGTGTGATGTTTGCTGACTGTTGTGTTCATTGCTCCCACAGCAGGCTATGGACATTTCCAGATCACACTATCACACCATAGTGACAATGCTGATCCATTGATGGTTTAAACTGCAACACAAATTAACAGCTAGTTAATATAGTTCTATAAATGAGAGGAGATAGGTGATGTCTAGTGATCCCTTCTAATTCTCTGTGAACTTTCTTTCCTAATTTAATGCCATTCTAATATGTGTGTTAAACTAAAGCCTATGGTCAGAGAGCATTTTCTTATGCTGTAGCAGTACCCTAGTGATCTTTAGGTAAGAATGTAAAGCATCCAATCCTTTCAAATGCAGTATGATTTTGCCTTATACACTGTGCAGTTACAAGTTGAAGCCTAAGGTTATATTTATATCATAGCAGAGCCCTGGATATATTATATAATATACTACTTTCCCCATTACAGTCTTCGGGGAACAATTTCAAGAAAGGGTTTTGACCTATGATTTGAATAAATAAATAACCTCCACTTGATTTCAATGACTGTCTCTCCTCAGTATTTTGCAGTTCTGACCAAGGACACTTGCTGTCATCCCACAGGCAGATACATTGCACCAATCAATGAGAGCTTTGAGCCAAAAAGTTTTATATCTTAGAAGCACCAGTGGAATTGTTGCCCTCTGGAGAGCCAAAGGCAAGGTCCTTTGCCAGGGTGCAGTGTCAGAATCACACACACAATCTGGGAAAATGGCATAGAGAAGGAAGCCAAGGCACCTGGTGCTCAAGAAACCACATTGCTCAAGCTTCTTAGTGCACTCAAAAGGCATTAATGTTGCTGAGGACGTACATAGGGTGACAAAAAGAAAGTTAGTAAACATCTTTTGATGTGTAAGTATGAAAGAACAAAGCTTTTTGATTCAGTTCCTGCTCACTAGGCTGAACCAGAGATATTGTGAGGCTGGGAGGCAGACACAACCTTGAAACCTAATTACATGGAAGCTTAACACTTGAAAATTTGCTTTCAGAAAGGTCCTTGCACAACTGGGGCTATGGGCTGTTTCTCTGCTTTTGTCCTGCCACTGCACATTGATCAGATCAATGTGTGGAGAGGAATTGATCGAGTACTCTCTGTGCCTGGAGGCTTGAATAAGTAAGTGCCAAACGTTAATGCTGTTTCTTGTTAGAACTTGCTTTGTGCAACACTGCTCAGCCCATGAATCCAGTTAAAACCAAGGGGACTCTGCACACTTTCTGCAGCACATCAAGCATCAGCTTCCCTCACCTGGGCCCTGTGTGATTGCTTTAAAGGACTGCTGGAGTGTAACTCAGCTTGACCTAAACACTCCAAGAAGTCAGTTCATAGCAGAGCTGGTGAAGAAAAACAGGATCAAAATACTTGAGAGTCTGAAAAGAAAGGCATCTTCACAACAAAAATGATCTGGAATAAACTGCACAGCAGAGGAATTATTTCTAGCTAGAACTTACTTGTCCTTATACAAAATAAGATCATCTGATTAATTAATTCAAAGTGAATTCTACTTTTTCTCATTGCTCAGTCAGTAAAAGAAAAGGACAAGTAACTCAATGTGGCCATTGAAGTACCCCTTGATCCCAGGAAAGGCCCATATCAAACTGCTTCCTTCCCTGACGTGTCCAGAGTGCAGCAAGAGCTACAGTAACACCGTGTGCAACAGGGAGGCAGCTACGGGTCCTTAGAGATGCTGGACTACCTTGTTAACGCTGGAGATAAACAGAAAACGACTTCCAGAGCTTGGTCCCAGCTATGTGTGTTCCTAAAGGAAACCATCGCAATCCCAAGCCTATTTTGCTGTTTAACAAAGGAACCAGATCCAGATTATGGCTTATTCAGATATTTGCTGGAATATAATCCCAAATCAGATCAAATTAGTTTTCAGATATCTGCAAGGTGTCTGGACAACCCGAAACAGAAACCTTTCACAATTCAAGATCTCTGTTAATTCCTCTACAATCCATAAGGAGTGATTCCTCCCAGCAGGAATATGCACCTATGGCACCAACACATGGCTGTTGATGTGCATTTATTAAATAAGGGCCAGGTTTAAACCCCTGTGGGGCAGAGGAGGCAAGGGCTGGGACAAAAATGTAGTCTTTCTTCACAGGCTTCTTCACTTGTCATCTGCAGCCAGGGCTGAACCAGTGGGTAGGGGCACACACACACACAGGTCTGAGTTTTGGAAACTGAGCAAGTTTTTGAGTTCAGACCCAGATGTACATTTACCTGATGGGATTGCAAGAGCTATTTGAAGCATTTCCAGAACCCATTAAAGGGTGAAGAGTGCCTCAGCACTTTAGATTGCAGGCAGTCTAAGTGCTCTGAGCGGATAAAAGATTAGAACTAGACATCTATATTTAAAAATACCCCAACCTTAGCCACACAACAAAAGCTAGATGTTCTCAGGATAGGACGAGCCTTTTGTGTGCTGTCCTCTCCACATGCTGCTCAGCAGCGCTTTTCTTATTTTCCTATGAGAGGACTGTTCCCTTGGCTACCAGTGCTGGCCTGTAATAGTTAGCATTTGGGCAAAGGATGTTTTTCTTTCATTCCTGCAGGAGCACAGGGAACACAACTGGACAGGTTTCTGGTAGGCAACAGCTCCATATGATACCACTGAATCAAGTTATGTGATTTTGCCCTGCTGCACCCTTCCCTTCCAGTGCTGCTCCAGGTCATCTCTGGATTTCTGTTGGCCACTCCCTTGTCAGAGAAGTGCTAACAGAAGGTGAGCTTTGGGGCTTGTTTCTCTGCACAGGAGACAGCACACGCTCCCTTCAGCTGCCACAGCCACAGGTATGTATTTACAGCCACATGCAGCAGCAGCAGCAGCAGCAGCACATCATGAGGCACAACCAGCACAGGCAGCCTCATGCTGACAGGAGGGGCAGGTCACAGCAGACACAGCTAATGCCTGGGAGCTGTAATCAGTGTCTCTTAATCTTTCTGGCTTTCTGTATTAAGGACGTTGTTGCTTTTGCATTAGAGGAATTAGAACAGTCTTGTCTCCTCTTGAGACCTCAAGGTCCTGCCTTCATTTGCCATTAAGTGCCCCATGAAACTCCCTTTCATTAAAGCCTCAACACACGGTGACCTTTGCACAACAACCTGTCCTCTGTAGTCCCTCCATAGTCTGAGGCTGCTCTCATTTAAATTACTCTTATGTGAAGGGAATCAAACACATCTTTTTCTTTACTTGAGTGCCTGGAGCAAACTAATGTCTGCAGCCATGAAATGTAACAAAGGGACTGGGATTCAGAGGGCAAGGTGAGGCTTCCAATTTCTATGGAAACTGGAGACCAACATAATGGCAGGAGCAGAAGAGGAAAGCAAGAACACAGGTCCATCAGATGAATAGAAACCTTCGTATCTCAGACAAAAATTGAGAAGCCAAGGCAATAAATGTGGTGAGTGGATGAAGAGTTGTACAGTAGGTAGCTGGGAATGTGGTAAGGACTTGTGGTGATTTATAAGCACCAAATCCTGAGGCATAACAGAAGTAAATAAGGACACCACTAATCTGTACTGGGAGAAAAAGAGGAAAAGTCACAAATACAGAAAGGTTCTACTGCTTTTATTATTTTCCCCCATGTGTTCTGGGGTGGCCATAGCAGATACAAATATGAACAAATCTGAGAATTCAGGGGCATGTCTGGTGCTCAGGCTGATGGATCCTATCTTTGTCAGCGGGACTGCTGGCTTTGCTTAGCAGAAAGGCTCAGAGAAGGGGAGGAGGAACATGGGAGACATTGGTGCAGGAGCTGTACTCAGGGTTTAATTGTTTTACAGGAATTTGCAGCGTTCCTGCCTAGCTCAGGAACAGAGAGAAGGTGATTAGCAGCTTGGTTTGCTGAGCCTGTGTGACCTCCTTTGTATTTCTTGTCGGAAAGATGTGAGGGCTGAAACCTCTCTTTTCAGAGGCCAAAGAGGTTAAACTGCAGGGTCTCACTGCACAGTAAGCGTTGGAGTTCTCCTTCACTTTGGCATCCGGTAGCTGTAACCAAAGAACTGCTCTGAATCCAAGAGCATGGAAGTGCTGGGGGTCCACTGAGTGGTTCCATCGAGTCATGCAACCAGCTCAGCCCATGACAGCTTTTATCTTCCTATGAAACAAACTGAACTCTCAATTTTATTTCTACAAAGCCTCTCTCTGTCTGTTTTGCAAATGTAGCTGATTCCCAGTGGTCCAATCCTTTGTCATTGACCTGGGGCTCTGCTTTTTCTGGTTTGTTCAAGAGGTACCACTTGAAGGCCACCCCAACCTTGCTCAGGGCACAGCAATGCACCCTCACCCCAGGACTGCTCTCCAGAACATCAGCCACTGCTCCCTGGCTTTCTGTGATGGAAATATCATTGTATTTAGATGCATAAGTCATACTCTTTTCATTCTTGCAGATAGCACAAGGTAATTTTGTATGAACGTTCTCCTGGCGAAATCAAATTTTATTGCAGGATGAGTGATATTTAAATGCATCGCCATGGGACACGAATATACAGATTAATAATGTATGTGTTAGATAGAAACCTGGGTAAATTGAGCTAGAAGGGCACAGTCTTGTGATTATGCAGTCTATTTCTCTGCCCCAAGCCAGAATTATCTGTATTTATCATCCCTGGAGCTATCTGCCCTGCTTAACCTCTGCCAGAGGCTTCAAAGTCTCTGCAGGCAATTTCTTCCTGTGTTTACTGATCTGCCCAGCAGAAAACTCATATTTTCCTTAACCACCACGAATACAACGAATGACTGTAGTAAAAGAACAACATGCAAACAAGCAAGAAGAACTCAGAAGCAGAGATGCAGGAGCCCTGGCAGTCTTAGGGGAAGCCTTACTTGATTTGAACACTTATTTAGTTCAAGTTGACTACAGTAGGGTATTGTCTGCAATCAGGTGAAGCACAACGGTCCTTTCAGCATTCTGGGAGGTGCAGACAAGATATGATTCTTCAGCATCAGAATTGATAACTAGCAAAGGGTCAGGGTAAAAATGCAGTTCGTTGCAATTAGATAGAGGCAGAACAAATGAGAGTAGCTTCTTATACCAGTGGTAAGGATCATCCCAGATTTATCTTTCAATTGTAAAGTGTAACTGCTCTTCACTTTTTATTGTTAGTGCTGTCATTGCAATAATATGCTCGAAATTAACTGCTTCATTTATTTATTGATAAGAAAAGAGATTTATCTGCCATGTGATACGCTGATATTTTCAAGCCAGTACAAAGATTGTATCAAAAGTTCCAGACAACTAATAATACCTGGAATTAGAGCAAAGGAAAATAGTGGAAACCTGCTGCTCCCTGTTTCTGTTCCATTAGAGGGGCTATAAAGTGCACTAAATCCTGATTTTATTTAAAATACTTTTATTGGAAAGTGAAAGCTCTCCAAAGGCTGTGGTCCAGTTCCTCCAAAAAGAGGATCCGTGGTAGCATGTCCGTTGCTGGCCCAGCGAGCCCTGCTCTGTCACCTCCCCAGGAACCAAAGCTAAAAAGCCAAAGCTGTTGATGTGACTAAGCAACCTGAGATGGTTTTCCAGCCCTAATCTGTTAAACGACATCTGAAGGTTTGTTTGATGAGATGGAATAGAGAAGAATACATTGTCCTTTGAAAGATGGCTTCATAGATCGTTTTTACAGCCAAAACCTCCCATTTCAGACAAAGGAAATCAGAGGAAGCCCAGTGAGGAACATGTGCAAACAGAACTCACCCACCCCCCCAGCTCAGTAAAAAGGCTCCTGGTGTGACCTGACAACTCAAATCATTTCCTTTCAAGCACCTCATTTAGCAGAAGGCCTCAAACCACTTTCACTGACACAATTCTCTTAGATTTCCAAGGAATAAAACACCAGATCCCATTTGCACAGTCTGCCATTTCCTTTTTGCATTAAAACTCTGAGCTGCCCTTATCAGGTCAGTGCTGCCTTATCACCTTCCCCAGAAAAGCTTCAGTCATACATATAATGGAATTAATATTCAGTGCATTCCTTGTGTCTCAGAGCTCCCAATTTAAAATCCCAAGTGCTGGTTTGGGAGCTCCAGCAAACACTAGCAAGGATTGCCAGAATCTCTGTAGCTCCTACCCTGCCTTGCCATGGGCCTCCCAATTACAGCAGTGCCCTTAGGGAGCATCTCTGACCACGGGTTGATCCCTGTGGATGGAACAGACCAATGGAGATGGAACAGACCAGTTGGAGCACCAGGGGTAACAGAGCAGTGTTTCCATTTAGCTCAACATCATGATTCATTGAGACCAGTAACAAATGCAGCCTAAAGAAAGGCAAAGCTGCAGAAACACATTTTATCAGGGACTCAAAAGATAAATCAGTATGTTTGTATGTATTAGTGGGAGCAATCTCCATTAAAAAGCAAAGAGATGAGACAATTATGTTTTTCATACTTTCTAGAATCCCATGGCTTTTTACTATAGTTTAGTCTCTGCCTTAATCCTGTCTCTGAAAAGCTGGTGGGCTCATATAAGAGATCAGCCCCACCCACCCTTACTGACCCACAGCCAATTCCCAGGTCTTTCTGGGAAGGCACTTTTCCCAGAAGTACTTGGAGGTTTGCAAAGAAGAGGAAGGTTTAGAAAGATTTTTGCCTATGAATGGTCTAGAGTGACTAGAAGATGCAGAGAGGTTCAATTTGTCCATACTGACACAGTACACACCTGCATTTTCTCACTTAAAAAAGCAAAATTACATTGATGGCGTTTGTGGTTCCTGCGCTTGCCAGGAGATTGAATGGGGCCAGTTTGGTCAAATGAACCATTTTAAGTGCATTGCTTTATGCAGGTGTCCTTGGAAAAATAAAATAAAACAAAACAAAAGAAACAGCATGAATCACTAACAGCCTCTTTGTGCTACAATCACTTGTGGTTTAATTTCCTGAAATGAAAATTTATTGGGACGTCACTGCAAGTAATTTCACTGTTTTCCTTCGGGAACCAAAAAGCGCAAAGCATTAAGCTGGCTAGAGGAATGTCAAAGAAGGCAGCAGACATGACAGGAGTCCACAAGAGGTACACACTACCCTGGCTCCAGGCCAGTGAGTGCAGATTTGCATTGTGGCAGTTTCCCCCAAACAGTTGCTCATCACAGAGTGGCGAAAGAAATTACCTGCAACATTTGCTGCAACAGCTACGTGAGAAAATGGTACATTTTCTTACTGAAAATAAAGAACTTTTAAAATTATTTTGGTCATTATGCACCTTAAATGTCTGTGGTGGCAGGTCTACAGGACTAATAGTAAGTGAGGTGGAGAGAGGAACATGAACTGAGAAAAGGCACTTACCTAATACAGGCAGCAAAACCACCAGCAGAGACTCACTGCCAGGTTCACAATGAGCTGGAAGCCACAACTCTACAAAGGTGTGAGCAGAACATTGCTTCTCATGATACATGATCTGTAAAGTATCACGGCAGCCCTGAGAGAAAACAAGTAAAATATGTTAGCTAAGGAACACAAAGCGTATATTAAGGGAAGATTTGAAGAATTCAGGTCTACCTATGATGTCAAAGTAATACTTGTACATTTATTGGTATCTCAGAGAAAAGACTCTGGGGAGAAAAATCTTCTATACTCAGGAGGCTACTCCAATGAACCTGGAGTACAAAGATGGATCAGAGCAGCTGGCAGCACCACTTTTAGCTTTGGAAATTCCAAGTTACCTTATAGTTACTGGTACTATGGCAGAAAATCCTGAAAAAACTTGCTAAAACCAGGGATAACTAACTAAAAATTAGATGCTTTGTTTTCTTTAATCTGTCTTTAGCTCTGGTTCCTGAACACCAATGACATTTTTAACCCCGTGCTCTGACCAAACCCCCCAGGCTCACCCTCACACGGGTGTGCTGACAGAGCTGCGAGGTGTGCGCTGCCTCATCAGGCAAGGCCAGGACTCACCAGGCTCTCCTGTCTCCTGTTCTGGCTGCTCTAGGATCTGTGCTGCAGGTTTTGCCCCACGTGCAGTTGTGCTGTTCACAAGCTAAACCACAAAATGCTGCAGCACCACCCTTCAGACAGAGAGGTGACAAACTGACACGGTGACACTCATAGCTCAACCTGCAGAGTAGACATCACAAAGGATATAAACATATTTTTCATTGTACACTGTATATATAAAAGCATTGTGTCTAATTGAATGTGCTCTATCTAAAATAAATTCTTGCTCCCTTTCTGCAAACTCAATGGAAGTCAAAGTAAACCCATCTGTTTCAATCCCTGAGACTAACACTGCTTCCTCTCTTCTATTAACAGGAGTTTATCCTGCTCTCCCTTGAATGGGAAATGCATCAACCCTGAAGTTTGATTAGTGGTAATCAGAAAACATCCACACCTGCATGGGAGGCTTTTCAATTAAAAATGGATTTTGAGAGCATAATGTCTCTGTTTTGAAAGGACAAACGCATCTTTCAAGGAATAGGAGCTATAAAAATAATTTGTGTATTGTGTTTCTTCAAGGACAGTAATGGCATCATAGAATGAAGTGTCTTAATTCCTGGAGAGATTAATTTCTGCTCTTTGGAACTAAATACATTCAATGTTACTAAAAAAATACTGGGGAGCTTTTCAAAGGCTGGATGATAGAACAGCCAGTGATTATCATCTCTCCAAAACCAGGTGTCTTTTTTTTTTGTTCATTTTGTTCAAAAGCCAGGTGCAAGGACTGTGGTGTGGGGACCTGCACTTGACCCAAAAGCAACCCAGCCAGGACTGCAGCAGGGCAGTGCATGGGGGAGCAGGATGATTATTGCTGAAGAAAGTAGCCTGGCAGGGGAGCAGTGTCTAACTGCAATAAGTGGTTTTTATTCATTGTTTCCAAGTCTTTATTATCTTTAATGCCTGTTGAAATAAAATAATTTGTAAGAAAAGTCCTCCCTGATGGTTTAACTTCCTCATCATTTGGTTAAATACTATGGATGTTTCTGCTCCTTGTTTGTCAGGTTCCCAGTAAAGCCAGAGAAAGGCAAGATTTAATCTTGCTGTAACACCTAAATATAAACTGTAATCAAATTTATAAACAGTATCTACAGGCCTCTTTCATAAGCCATAAAAAGCTTAGAAAAGTACATCTGTGCACTTCTGTTTCCTTTTCATAGTCTTTCACCTCTGCTTCTATTTCCCTAAACAGAAAGATAATAGTATTAATCTATTCCTTGGGGCTTTTGTGAAGATTCATCAATTAATATTTATGCAGCAAAATGGAATAAGTGCTGTGTAAGTGCTGAGCATCATTACTGTTCTCTCTCTTCATTAGCACATCATGGACTTGCCAAGAAGCCCAGATAAACACAGAAATTAGCTGTCCTCAAAGTAAGGCAAGTGAGACAGGCAACATGACTGCTAGAGAGCCACTAATTAAAAATGTTTGCTGTGGGAGATGTCTCTGTCTAACAAAACAACCCGGTACGATTCGAAGAATCAAATGTATTTCTTTACTTGTTTGAACAAGTTCTGTCTGCAGCAAAGTTCTGAGAATATGTCCAAATTAAATATGCTGCATGTTTCCATGTGGGTTTTCTTTGGAAAACACACATATAGTAATAAACATAGGGAAAAAGGAGATCTGGGAAGAATTACTGAGGAGGTTTCTGGGTTTTAGAATGCAAAACCTACTTGCTGCTTCAACTGGATTCCTGTTTAAGATGCAGCTGCTGTGGGAGGGACATCCATGAGGAGTGGAAGGACAGCTCTGCTCAGGAGCTCTGCACTAAGAAAGGGGAAAGACAGAAAGAAAAACTAAAACCAGAACAAAGACAAATTCCAGGAAAGAAGCCCAGGGCGTCGCAGCAAGGCTGTGGGTGGAGAGCAGAGGTGAGCAGTGACACACCCTTTTCAGGGAGGTGGATCCTCCAGCTCCCAGCCAGCACGGATCGGGGGTGTGCAGTGCCCGTGGCACTCGGCACCCACAGCACATGGATCCCCTGCACTGGGAAAGCCACTCTGCTACCTCTCTTCCACCTTCATTTAAATGCTGGCTTCCAGCTTTCCCTCTTTTTATTTTTTGTTACCAAGAAACAACCCTTCACTGCCCCAAGCTCTACCAGCCATGTGATCATTTACTTCTTCACTACGGATCTGTAAAATCCTGAGCTGCCAATGTTTTACATTGGAGCACACAAAGCTGATGCAGTGCCAAGTATCTCTCTCAGCTTAAAGACATGCCTTGGGGGAGTTTCTGTCCGGAGCTGCAAAACTCTGAGCCCAGTTTGCCAGCAGGAGCCCCTGCTCCCTGCAGCAGCTGAGGGAGAGCCGTGCTCCCTGCTCCAGCTATTCTGGAGCATCTTGCAGCAATGGCAGGGGCTGCACAGCACCTCAATCTGCAACTGGCTCCATCTCTGCAACTACTGTAGGAACTAACCCCCATTTCCACAGGTTTTTGATGCAGGAATTTAGATTAGTCCCAATACCATCAGGACTTCTCATTTGTCAATCTCCAAATCTTTCCGCCTGGTCCATCTCAAAGCACAGCTGGTGGCTGCGCTGTTACACCTGCCCAGAACAGCCTGGTGTTTGCTTTCAGAACAGTTTGCCTTCGCTCGGAGACTTTTCATGATATGGCACAGTGTTATTTTGTAGCTGAGGATGCTGGCATGAGCAGTGCTCAAGTATTTCAGCTGAAATAGTCTAGCAGAAACGGCCTTTTTATTACTGCATCACAGTCTGACACAGAAAATTGCCACACTTCTCTTCAAAATGTCGCAGGATCATAATCACAGACGCTATGAAGGATGCACCAGCATCCAGCTGGGCATGGCAGCAAAGGTGCAAGGGGAAAATGAGAACTTTGGGCAGAGGTTCTTGCAAATCGAAATCCCCAGTTTGGGAAATTGAAAGCACATATGAGAATAAAATCAGGCTGTGAAACCCAATTTGCTCTTCTTTTCCAGAAATAACAACTTGATAATAGCATTCTGCTGGACATAGGCTTCAAGAGGAGGTGACTTTATTCCTGTTTATGCAGAGGAGAAGTTGAGGTGCCTTTCCATTGAAACCCCACAGCCATTTAAGGGAGGGTTTACTTGAGAGACTAATTCCCCCATAATTGCTGGCTGGAGTGCCTGAGTCCTCTGCACAAGCCACTCTTCCCTGTATCTCTCTACATCACAAGAGACTCCTGTCCTGCGCTTCCAACCTCCAGCTAAAGTTGCTTCCTCCCAGCGTGAATCCACAGTGGGTGACTTGCAAAATGACAATTCTTGTCACTGAAGGACCCTGGTGTTTTGTTGATCAAGGAGCATCTTCCTAATAAACTGATTAAAATTGTGCAACCAGGAAGGAATAAACATTATGGAAGAAAAATACAACTTCTTACAGCACCTGGAATTTATGGATTTGGCCTTCCAGTTGGCCATACTGAGGTCCTATTTGATTAAGTTACAGTATTTTACTTATTACCATAGGAAAGCCTAAGACTCCTTCTCACCCACCCTGAGCCTGTGGTTTTGGGAACTGCAGAGACTCAGTGAAGAGCTCATCCTGCATAAAACCTTTGCCCTTTGGGCATGCCAGGGTGGGACATCTCAATGCAAAGGAAGGACGTGTTAGAAAGAGAATTGTTGAAACACAATGTGCCTATACATGGACACACCAATTCTCCAGGAAGCTTTAAATAATAGGCAAATTTAGATTAGACATTACAAAGAAACTCTTCCCTGTGAGGGTGGTGAGGCCCTGGCACAGGTTGCCCAGGGAAGCTGTGGCTGCCCCATCCCTGGAAGTGCTCAAGGCCAGATTGGATGGAGCTCTGAGCAACCTGGGCTAGTGGAAGGTGTCCTGCCCATGGCAGGGGGTTGGAATGAGATGATCCTTAAGGTCCTTTCCAACCCAAACCATCTGTGGATATGATTCCTTTCTCCAAATTATCTCCTCTCCTACACAGAAAATGGACCTTCTTCTCCCACAGTGGAGAAGGTTGAGAAGGGCTGAGAGCAGCCAAGGTGCCTTCCCAGGTCTGCTCTTGCCTGAGTCCCTTGGGGCAGCGCTGCATTAAGCACTTTGCCTAAAATTGACACTCCCACTGCTCCCTCCTGCATGCAATTGTCCTGTTACACAATGTCAGGATTTAGGATTATGATGGAATTGCATCATTTGAGAGGAAGAGATGCTGGACTGCAAAGCCAAAGTGGACATGCCCTTCAGAGCAGTAGTCTGCTCCCTTAGCTCAGATTTCATCACAACAGGATCACCCTTGTTATGATGCTGCTGTTGGAGCTTAGGCTTTATGCCAAACCCATGACCCATTTTCATTCTGGGCTTTGGAAGGTAATTTGCATGCTTCAAATTTTGAATTATCAAAGACAAACTGATAGTTTCAATAAGGGGCCATAAACTATACAGTGGATGCTGATCCCCTCCAACTCATTCAAATTCAGTCTCTCTCCTATGGGAATCTGGCTCACAGGTTGTGCTTCAAGTCAGAATTCAGCTGGCAGAAAAGACAAACTCAGTTAATGCATTTTAAATGCTGGAGTCAAATCTGGCAGGGAAGAAAGGCCACGTCAGCTCCCAATCTTTCATTCCATGATATTACTGGACTGTGTGCTACAAAATCCAAGCCAGATGTCTTTATTATTAACAAAGATTTTCTCTCTAGGAATATCTGGCTACCTGATGGAATCTAATTGACCCTGACACAGACAGCTATCTTAAAGAGTATTGAACCATTTCTTGTTCTCAACATTTGCATTTCAGGAATGTCCTAAAGGAAAAGGAAGAAGGATTAATGGTGAATGCTGTCCCATCATTTTCTTGATTGTTTCCTTTCAAGAGGAATAATCACCAAGGAGAAGCAGTGAAAACTGCAGATGGTGTATGAGAGTAAGTGCAATGTGCAGTTACAAAATAAAAAGTCTATTTGCCATGGACAAGAGCTAGTAAAAGAAACTCAGTGAAGCAGGACAGCCTTGTTATGATCAACGTGGTCAGAATCTGACTGTCAGAAGACAAAATGTTCTTTGAGCAGACCATTACATTGCTTTTTACACGCTCTCTGCATTTCATAACCACTCCTTGAAGCAGCCTAAACTTCTGACACGCTCAAAATATTTCCAGACAAGAAGAGAAACACTTCACAGGTAAAGGATATTAGCAATTCTCAAAAAGCAAGTTTCTGTTTGTTTTTTTTAGTATGTGTTTCAGAAATCAATAAATGGTTTAGTGCATTTCTTCCATTCAGACTAGGTAAAAAAAAAAATTAATTGGTGCAATTTCAACATTTCTGAGCCTGAGGCACCTCCTTATACAACAGATTTTCACTGAAGACATGCAGATGTGGCACTTAAGGATATGGTTTAGTGGTGGGCTGGGCAGTCCTGGCTCAACAGTTGAACTCAATGACCATAAAAGTCTTTTCCAAATGAATGATTCTGTGATTCTATGCAGGGGTGCCATCCCACAGCTCTGCTGGGATGTCACACATCAGTTGTGACTGAATGTTAAATGCCTCCCCCCTGCTACTCTCAGTCAGAGAGTCACCCATGCACCAGTCACCTCCCTTCTGCTACTCTGCAAACGTTTGATGGCTTTGCTGGAGAACAGCAGGAGCAAAGGGAGAATCCTGAGGCAAAGTTACCAGCAGCTTTAGGTCCTTGCTTACTCATTTCGGTATCAATGGATATTTGCTTGTCTGTTTAATCCAAGTATGAGTTGATCTGTGTTTGATATTTTCCATAAACATTTGTGGGAACTGTGAGAGATGGACAAAACTCTTTAAGGATGTCTCTACTTTTCAGAGCTTACCTGTTGTTAATTGCAAGCACATCACACAGTCTTGCCTTTGGGATTCATCTCATCTGCCTATAAATATCTGAAAGGATGCTCTCTGCTCCAAGACAGCAACCTGGGTCCCTTCCAACAGCAAATGCAGGAACACATGTTGCTACAGGGTGAAATCTCTCTCCTGGGCCAGGGGGCCAGGATGAATTGCCAAGTGCTGGTTGCTGTCTATTATTTCCACTGGCTACAGGAGAAGTGTAGACAAATAGCTGAAACCAGCTAGTTTTTAGATCGTTAAAATAAGGTGAGACAAATGTACCCTTCGCAGCTGTATCTGTTTTGCTTTGCTTTTAAAAGATCTGCTTGGTTTTACAACACATAAGCAAGAATTCTTGCTTTCAGGACAACTCCAGGAAGATTAAAGTAACTCCCTTCCCCCACTGGCACATTGTTACTCTTCCTTAGCCATGTACTGGTCTTTTGTTTAAGCTCCTTCCCTCAAAGCACCTGGGGGTGGGCACGCTGAGGCAGATGCTGGGTTGAAATGGACCTTTGCATGAGTTCAGGATGGAAAGTCAGCAATCCTGAATTCAGCAATGCTGATGTTTGAAATGAATACTGAATCATGCACAGCTAGGCTGCTGAGAAGTTTATATTTGTCCTTGCCCTTCCTCAATCACTAGTTCGAAAGAACATCTGTTTCAGAAGTCTACACTGTATAAAACTCCTGTTGGGCTGTTATTTCCCTTGACTGGCTTTGGCTTTTAACGAGGGAAACATATGCAGAGCCCCACTCCCATCCAGTGCTCCCTTCCTGTCACAATCCACAGCAATCCTTAACTAGGACTGCAGACTGCAAGGGGGCCCTGTCAATCAACATCATCACTACCAATATGAGGTCTTTTAAAAATGAGAGACTAATTGTAGTAATAGGTAACTGCAATTACCTGGCAGGACTGTCAGATGAATCCATAATGGAAAGCCATATGTTACAGCCACACCTGATGCTGGGAGAGACACTGCCTTTTACACAGATTTCTTGGGTTGTCCAGCAGGGTTTGGGTTGGGGGTTATGGCTAATGTAAATTTAAAGTTTGCCTAGTTCATTTTTTTTTTAAATCTTAAACATTGTATGATTCCACCTTATTTTCTCACCTGTATTTACAGTCTTCCAGGATTGTACAATGAAGTTACCACATGGATATGACGAAATAACTAAAAGTCACAGAGATCATGGTAAAGAAACTGGAATAGTGAACTGGCATCCTAAGCTTCTTAATGTGTTCTTAACTATCCCCTTATCACTGATGCTCATATGCATAAAAGGATGCTTTTATTTTGTAACAGCAAATGATTTGTTAGCTAGCCTCCACATCTGCTCCCCGGTAATTTAGATTAATGGCATTTATGTCTTTTCTTTAAAGAAATGGTTGTTGCAGCTTTCCCATGGTGCCAAAAGAAAGATGTCTATTGTTCTTCATGCTAATACTATGATTTTTAAAAGTCTGAGTTGTTTTTTAATTCACTTAAACTTGCAATAGGAATAGCAAAAATGAATTACATTTGCATTTCATAATGTAAAGATGAAAGCACTTTGGTGAAGTCTTGATATACACTTAGGAAGCATTTTTAAAATTCCCATATTCCCAAAATGTACATATACACATTGAGGATCAGTAGCTTGTTCAAAGGATAATTCATTATAATTTATACTGTTTGGCTACTGAAATGATATACTTTCTTCTTCCAGTAAGATTCTGGGTTATCTGGAAGGATCACAGTCAGATGCTAGTTCTGTGGATGTAGTCATCCTATATCATGAGCCTTCTTATGCCTTTGGATAAGAATTTTATGCCCAATATTAAAGATGGCCACATTTTTACATAACTTGCAACGGCTCAGTCTTTATGTTTGGAGGGTGCTGGGTCAGTTCCACAGGAGGACAGCACATGGTCTGCACAGAATCTGGCAGGTCCATTAAAATCCTGCTAATTAGAGCTGCTTTTATAAATTCAGAGATAGGACAGCTTACTGTCTGACTTGTCCTGCAATACCGGGTACAGTATCTTACCAATTGTTTGTGCTTCAAGTTCTTTATTTGGTCTTGTTGGTTAAAACCACAACATTGATCAAAAATCCAAGCAAACACAGAGAGTTTAGGTACCAAGAGCCTGGTGTATTCAGGGAGGCAACTGGAGAGCAGCTCTCAGTGTGCACAAGGCAGTGGCAGTACCCAGACTTTACTTTTAGATACCTTCTTTTGCAATCCTTTGGCACATCAGAATGCAACTTTCTCAGCTTTTTCATCTGTGGTGAAAAAGAGAGATCATCCAATTTGTTAATTGTCTGGGAAGAGGAAAAAACCCACATTGCTACAATTTTGTTGAACAGTTCAGTTTTCATGATATATCCATATTGCTAATTAATTCACAATGCCAGTGAATTTACCTCACTCTAATAATTCAGTACCTTTTAAAATTCGACTTGACTGAAGCGATTTTTTTCTCAATTAATTCTGATTGTTTCTAATTTGGAAGGCAAAGGCAGATCTGGCTTAGCACGTCACTGATATCCCTCAACACTCTTCAGTTTTCATTTGGCCATTGGGGAATTCTTTAGTGGCTGAATGTGAGGTTTTAATTACATGCCTTTGTTGGAAAAGCTATTTTATTTCAGTCCTTTACCCTTCTGAGCCACATAAGTAAAGCTGGAAAACTGAAGTGCTATTTGAAAACTGGGTGTTGGAAGACAACATGTGTACAATGGCAGTTCACATACTTTTTGCATCATTTAAAAAATCACATGGTGTCCAAACTTGCAGCCTTGCACTACTGAAAACAATAAACCATTGGGATCAGATTCTGGAATTGTGCCAAGGGAGCTATGATACAGTTTCTTTGATAATTGGCCTGTATAATTAGGTTATATTTCATTTAAAGAAAGCACCTAGCAAGATGAATTCTGACTCCAATCACATTAATTCGCACCAAGCAAGATTTTTAATTACATCCAGGGATCTGGAGATGCAGCAAAGTGCTTCATTCACATGGTTTGATGGAGAAATGGGCTACAGTCTGTTCCTCACTTCAACTCCCTTAAGACTGGTCCATCTTTCTTTTCTCCTCAGCTCTCCCAGCCTGTGTTCCAGGCTGGCTGTGAGCCATAGGGCACAGTCCTGAAGCTCAGCACATGCTGCCATCAGCACAGAGTCAGGGTTTGCTAACCCATTGTTGGGAGACGGTATTTTCCTAGCAAGCACAGGGTGAGATCATGTCTGCTCATAAAAAGTGTATAAGCAGACCCTCAGGTATCCAGGCAATGTCAATTATTCCTTCAAATTGCTGGCACACAGAGAGAAGCAGAGATCAAAAGCAAACATGGCCTTAACACACTGTTTATGAGTTGTGCTGTTCAGGGCTCAGCAAATGTTCTCAGCCAGCAAACCCCCAGGGAATCCACTTACTCTGCCCATCAGGCTCAGGCCTATAAATTATTATACTAGAAAGAAGGAGCTCTGAAAAACATCAACATTATTTAACACTGTAGAGCTCTTTCTCCAATGAAAATACAGTTGCTACACGGATGAACCACAGCTGAGGGATTTGGGGTGTACTTATGTCACAGCAAACTGAGCCTGGGCCACCAAGCACATAAGGAAGATTTTAGTAAAGCCAACTCAGTGGGAGCTTCCTGCTGTTTTCCTTAGCCTGGTGTGCTGACTCCAGCCTCCAGCTATGGATTGTACTGCTCTGGAATCCCTGAAGAACAGTTCTGAATGTGGAAGGGAGGTGAGAAACAGGGCATCGATTCTTATTGATCCTCCAGCTCCACCTTTATCCTGGCTGGACAAAAACATCCCTTCCTAACATGCCCCTGGGTGTTTTCCAGGGCTGGTCTTGCAGTGGAGAGCACAAATAGAGCAGAAAATGCCATCCATCTTTCCAAGGAAAAGCAAGAACTAAACATTTTTCAGTTTACTTGTGTGAACAGTGCAGCGCCTTGGTAATGAGCAGTTTGGGGGGTTCTCATTCTGGCGGGTTAAATAAATATTAGTGATGTTCGGGGAGGCTGCTGTGAAGAGCCAAACACTGCCTGAGCTGTTTGTCAACAAGTTTTCAATCAAGGTCAGGCACAGTGGATTAAAAAAACCCAAAACAGTTTATGAAGTACTACTGGGTAAAATATATTGCTTAAAGAAACATTGCAAAATAAACACAAGGGAAAACTATTATGCACATTATTAACTTATGGAATTTGATCTCTAGACAGAATTTAATTTGTGAGGCATTCTGTATATTCTAGTACTGTTAATGCTACGCTATTTCATCACTACAATCATATGTTAACAGAGCAAACACATGCCCTGCAACGTTTTTTATTCTCATTTCTTCTCACAAATCTGTATTCACATAGATGCCTTCTTTAAAGTCCTTAGATAGGAAAGTAAGAACAACATTAGGGATTTTTTTAAGTGAAACCAAGCTAGTCTCAGTGTTTACATGGATACAATCCTTTTCCCAGGTGTTTTGCATTTTTGTCTACACCAAGCTACCAATCACAACTAAAAGCAGTCCTGAGCCACCCCTGACAATAAGATGAGATGCTTACAAAAGTCAGGAGATTTTGAAGGATCAGCTTATGTCCTTGGGGTTTGGCCATGGATAAGATCCCTAAAATGCAGATTTGCTCACCCTCCCCACCACAGAGCAGCAATGTCTTGCCTTTTTTAATTTCCAGAAAAAATGTTTGTTATAAATCTGGGATTAAGGCCAGGTGTGGTCACAAACAAATTTGGGAAGCTGAATTGTTATTTGCCGAAAGTAATTGCTTCCTGTTACGATTACCATAGCAATTAATGCAATTCTCTATAATACTCTCAGGAATAATAAAGTTACTGGAGAAGAATAGCAAACAAACATCTTTGCCTGCTCTAGAAAACAGATTAGTACCAAAGCTGGTTTGTTATATGGACAGCAGGAGAATTGCATCGTCCTTAGCACTTCACTCTCTTGGTTTTAAATGCTTGGCTTAGTCAAAGTCACGAGAGACAATTAGGTTTTTGTCACTTAGCAACCATAACTGGGTTCAGGAGCAAAGCAATTTGGAACAGACAATACTTGACTGCTAAATGCTACCACTGCAGCACACCTCCAACCTCTCACTGCTGCTCACACCTGGGGAGACCGGGGCATAGGAAAGGAGTCAAGGTACCCTTTAAAAGAACATTCACATTCCATTTGAACTGCTAGAGAAACTTTATCTTCTCCTGATTTCCCACTATCCCGTCACCCACACAGATGAGTTTTTGAAGAAATGCTCGAGCCAGGAAGGACACAGGTAAGCATCTGAGGCTGTCTCAAGGCATCGAGTGCTAATGCCACCAAGTCAACTGCAGTGAAACACCTACACACCATGGATGTCCCAGTGGATCTCTCCTTCTGCATGTTCACTTGCATTACTTTGGTGCTTTAGAGTTTCAAGTAGGTACTTAGGATATCCCTGGATGAATAGGAAGTTTTGAATGAAAATACAATGAAATAATGAAATATTACTATAATTCTACATTCCCTGCACATTATGGGACTTTGGTACATCAATAGGGGTAGATGCATCAAACATTGGTGACAAAAATATTATTCCTTGGTATAAAAGTACTTCAATTAACTCTGTTTTCCCTCTCCCCAAAAGATCTTAATTCAGTGGATTTATAAAAACCCCACACTCCTTTCTCTGTCTGCTCTTGTAACACAATGGAAGAGCTGGGAAAAGGAGTGTGGGGAAAGGGACTAGGTAGCACCAAGAACAATCAAGCAGACAATCTGGCCCAGACCTTGATGCACACTCACAGTGCAAGTAATTAAATATATGCTAAGAGTTATTTGAGAAAATAAAGCACAGAAGACAGAAAAGCGACGAATTTAGGAGGATCACAATATGTAGTTAAGGCTCAAGGTCGAATTCTGATTTTGTTTGGAGCCAATCAGAGCAGGGGTTCTGAAAGGCCTGACTTGAGGGGTTCTGAAAGGCCCTACATACAAGGGCTGTATCAGGCCCCTTCTGCTTACATCTGGGACCAGACAAATGCACTCCTGACTCACAGATGCAGCGCTCAGGGCCATACGGCATCATCCAGGAGAGTCAAGAGTGTATTTTCCTAGGAGTTTAAATACAGACTTGAAAAATGTTTGATGGATATTATAGGAGCTCCCAATGGAAGTAGAAGCCCAGCATGACTGGTCTCAGAGCACTAAGGGATGAAGAGACTTTTACTCTGATATTCCAGCATCCAGCTAAATCATTCAGTTCTGGAAGACTGAATAGATGCAGCTGAAAATTCCAATAGCCAAGTATTTCTCATTACTTTTTGCTGCTGAAAATGCTATGGATAATGGAGGAAATTATTTTGGCTGGGGCATGCAATGCTTGCCTGGTAGTCCTTAAGTATTTTGTTCAGCCTCAGTACACAGAAAATAAAAATGTCTGAACATATTTATTGAGGGTTCTCCGCTTGCCACACTTGGCAGCAAGTCTGTGACTGGCTGGAGAGTGCTGCTGCTGTTTGGGGGAGAGCAGCCTCCTCTCTTGCCACATTGTCTAACCCCTGGTGCTAGTGACCTACTTACTGATCATTCCAGGGAGACATCTTACAGACATCATCTGCAGGGATGCAGGTACGCAGCAGAAAGGGAGTCAACAGATGCAAAGTGGAACTTGCAGCCTTTGGCAGCTGAAAAGCAACTGCTTGCCCTCAAAGCAGCTCTTGGGATAGCAGTGTCACAGAAGTCTACACTCACCTGAGTCCCTCACTGTACACCTCTAACCCCCTGCCCAGTCCAGTGCTGGTTATGTACCAGCTACGTGCAGCTTGTGTGTATTTTCCTTCTTTCCTGCCCACCCACAGCTATTGTACCAAACTGCCCTGTGCCGCTGGGGATCCTTCTACACACCGAGAGCCCTGGGCACTTCCATCAGCCATGAAGCTCAGTGTCTCCTGATGGAACAAAGGATTTTGAAGTGTGGGAAGAAGCAGAGAATCATTATACACAGCAGAAGTCTAAGGAATGCTTAGTCCTGTCTAATGGCCCTCGTAGGCTTCAGAATACAATCAGAGCTCCTGGGAACCCCGGTCACAGCAGCAGCAGTGAGGTGAGAAGTGACCATTGCAATGAAAATAAGCAACATTCTGCAAAACTCCCAACTCTGAGAGCTAGTGGCTAATTAGAGGTTCAAGATTTCTATGTCTAAAGTTCTTGTGTTCTGAGGACAGAATTAGTACAAGATCCAACCTTCTTGGTATATTAGACGTATATTAACTATGGTCTATAGAGAAATACAATGACATTTAAATTGCTTCTAATAATGTAATTGCACCATGAAACTACTATATTTCCTTCTGCTAAAATAAGAAACAATGATTGTGATGATATTTCTGCTTTATTAAGAAATACTATTCTTTTTTAACTTATGCTTCTCATTAGCACCAAAAAATGGGTAACCATGGATATAATTCTCAGGCTCGATTTATGCTTAATGATACGTTAACTCTGCTCCTTAACTGCCAGAGAATGGGCTCCTGGGTCTTTCCTTCAGTTCATTTCCTAAGCATGTGTAGCATTCCTGCCTCCTAAAAATTTGTTCTATAAAAGGCTGTTATGTGTCTTTAGTACTGGCGGATCCTATTCTTCCTTCATTAGACTGGGAAGCCTGTGTGTTACCCAAACATTTGTTCAAATAATCACATTCCAAACTGGTTTCAAGACATACCTTTAAAATATTCAGATGGTCTTAGATTCTGGAAGTTATCAGGGATTAGTCTAATATTTTCCAGCCAAACCCCAGAGTTTTAGGTACCGAACTGAACACTGTGTTCCTGAAAGAAAAGAACAAATTGGAAAAGTGTAAATGTTAGGGGAGGTATGAGCCAGAAGCCAAAACTCTAAATACTTTTCCCTGAATCATCTTATGCTATGAGACTTGAAACCTGCACAAATACTGTTTCCTCCTGAGGCAGAAACAGGAAGAATTTGAAATCTGTAAAGCTGAAAATAACTTTCCCAAATATCTTTCTCTTGCATTTCTGCTGCCATGTGAGACATTAGAAAAAGTGCAGAAGTGTGTGAAGGTTTAGATGTGGGCACTTGACAATATCATCTGTTGTGTGAGCTGCCATGAAGAGCAATCACAGGGTGACTGTGCCGCAGGCATTGCTGGGCAGGGTGAACTTTGGCATGTGCAGAAGGAAACATGAAAACAACCTGCTCTGAATTCTTTGGCTACAGCAGCACACCTGCATCCCCTCTGGAGCAATAAGCCCTGGGTGGAGAAGCATTTTTTCTTACCTGGTCCTTCTTTTCCTCTTTCTTTGTGTGCTTTTCAAACAGCACGAGAAAACAGACAGTGTATCCCAGGCATTGCACCTCACAACTTTGTCCAAAATGAGCCTGGGCCACAGAACCTTCTGCAGATTATGATGAAGCTGGACCTGGCTGTGTATTGGCCAGTGTCCTCCACAGGGCATATCCACACAATTTCCAAGATTTTATCTCTGGTGTAAATGACCAGAGATGCCTTCCACAGGCTGTTATCTGATACATGTCGTAGAGTCCTTCCTAACTCCATCCTTTCCTACTGTGCAGGCTTGTTGCTCCTCTCTATTTCTCTTTCTCTGTATGTGACCATGTGGGATAAGCAATGGATGCTGAGCAGTGTTCAGATACAGCTCAATGATCTGCCAGTGAATTCCTTCTGTGGGTGTTTGAATTCCCCGAGTGTAACTTCTAGATTTAATTTAGTCCCATTATATCCCCAAACCAGAATTCTGCACCTGCATTTTTCTCTGTCCTGGGATATCTTATGTTTCCTCATGTTATTCCATCAAGACACGTAAGCAGCTGCACAAAGCGTTATGTTTTGTGATGGTTTTATTTTTGGCTGGTTCATAATTAACCATTAGCTGGTGAGTTAAAGAATTTTTTCACATCCCTAATCTAACACTAGAGACTGACTGCTCAGTGCAACCACTTTACAACTTCTTTTTTTTATTATTATTATTATTTAAGATATTGTGATATTCTAAATAACTTAGAAAATTACTTTATTTTACTTTATTACATGCTACCACTGAGGACTCTTCAGCTCCTTACACTACCTGCTGTTGCCAAGCTGATAAATATGAAACATTGCCTGTTGATAACCCACAAGGAACATTATTTTCCTCAAGTGGAACAAGCTCTCCAGTTGTGACGTATTAGAGGGATCTTTACGCCAACGGCCACCCATTAACATGCTAATCAGCAGCACAGGGAAGAGCAGAGCCAAAACCACAAACCCAAAAACTCATCAAAGCTTCAAGGAAATCTCTTGCATGTAACTCACCGGTGAGGCTGGAATGGATTTGCTGTAACTTTATGATCTTTCTGGTTCTGTCTCCATGGAAGAGATGACATTTATATGAGAGGTAGTTTCCATGCTGACTGGGTGCTTTAAATGCGTACACAGAAGAGAGAATAATAAGAGACAAAGGTGAATCACCACTCATGAATGAAAAGTACAGTCAGAGGGGAAGGGGGGATAAGAATTAGAGATTTCTCTTGTAGTCCCAGAATGCCAGCCTCCTCCTCTTCTACCTCCCTTTCCCTTCCCTCCCCTGCCAATTTGCTGCTAATAATTAACCCAAACTTTCACCCACGAGTGACCCAGACTCCCTCCTCCTCACCCCCAAATGATCTGATCACTTCCTAATCAAAAAATGCAGTAAACACTTGAAAACAGCCCATGATCATCTGCCACACAGACTGTGCCAGCATCATCCTTCTCTGTGGGCCCTTTGCAGCTGGATGCATTCCCAAACATCTTCCTGCTTCCAAGTTCCAAGTTCTGCCCAGGCAGCATGTGTATCTGAGTTGGCCAAACACTAGGTCACTCCACAGACTCCTGGTCACTTGTAGGTTCATAGCTACTTATTTTCCTTATTGTCTCAACCCTCCTACATTTTGCCTTAACAGTGGAGGTGGGGCTGTGCTGCAGGATTGGGATTCATACTCACTTCTGAGAGGGAAAGGCTTCCGTGTCTGAGGTGGGAGCTTAACTCCTCAGGGCTGGAAGGCTAAGCTTTGAGAGAGAAGATTGTGTTTACAGTGAGGATTTCTTCTTGTCCCAATTTTGCTTCTACCGAAAGGGACAGATATTTTGATCTGTATTAGGAGCAATGACTCTGCATCAGATAGAGTAAATTATATCTTAGACAATTAAATATGGTGGGGATTCTTAGGAATGAAGTTTGCACATTCTCAGATTGAACTCTCAGATTTCTTACCTGGAAAGAAATGAGATGAAAAATGCAATTTTTATCTCTAAAACAAAATGTACCTCCCTAATATATTGACTTAGGTGCATTTACCTCTTCATTTTACCAGCACAAATACAGCTTAGATACGACCTTTGCTTTCCCAGCTCCTGCCTTCCCATGGCAATGGAGAAAATAAAAAATATGAAATATTCACAAATTACAGGACCTAATAAATTGTCCTGACTAATATGACGAATCATATTAGTCAGAGGTGATCTGTACATGTAGTCACTAGAGTCAACAACTTTAGTACTTGATTTCTCAACTATGGCTCAGTTCATTACTACTTTTAAAAAGCAATGTATTGCATCAATACATAATCTATTTCTTGGAGTTACCTGTTAATTGTGGAGAGATTCTGATTTTGTTGCCTTCATCACAAATAAAGCCATATATTTCACTTGAAATTTCTGGCTTTTCATTCCATATAAAACACTCCATTACAACCTCATGTGACAATAAAGTCACTGCACCATGTTTCTCAGCACATTAAAATAAGGAATAAGGTACTCATCTCTGCTCAAAAATGCAAAGAAAAATTATTTGGCTTCAATATTTTCTCCTCTGTAGAAAGGATTTTGGGATCCATTTTTAAGAACAACAAAATGCAAACTAACATTGCATTGAAAATCAACAATTTCCTTTACATTTTTAAAAGCCAAATGCACAAATACTGGTTCTTCCATTACTTTCCCTCACTTCTTCACAGCTAAAAAAATCCCTGTAGCAAAACCAGTAACAGACTGAAGGGTGCAACCATAAAGCTCAGATGGGATGAAAAATTGAGCCTTGAAACTTCACAAATAAGTCACTCTGAGTCAATTTTCCGCCAGCTGAATTTATGCCTCAACTGTTCTCATTCCCCACAGGTAGTTATGGCACTGGCAATTTGAAGTAACTTGCTGGCATTCAGCATGTTACTTTATTTCCTCTCCCATAATTCAATTGTGCTGGTTTGATATTCTGATTCAGCATTGTGGAAGGAGCAGACACAACTTACTGAAATATCTATGGTTGACTGAAAAATACTGATTTAATTTTGCAGTTCATTCATTAAGGAAAACGTACTTTCATTACATTAGTTTGCAGAACTAAGTAGTTATTCATCAGGAACAAGACGAATATCTTGCTCTCCCTGCAGGAAGTCACAGCTTTGGGCAGGGATGGTTCTGATGTGAGGTTTGGTTTTCACAAGGATTTTCTGGTGACAACATAAAATTTTCATAAACCATCTGCTTGTGCTCCTCTGATTCTGGGGACAAACCCTGGCTCTTGCTTCTGCCCACCCACTTGGAATTGATAGAGATTTTGCCTGGATGAGGGCTCAGGAAGTTCAGGATGCTGTCCCATCAACCCCAAGTCCTTCTGCAGAAGCTCATCCATAGCCATCCAAAGCCTGAACAATCCATTTTCCCTTTAAATCTCTAGGTCACACTGCATGACCCAGCTGGTAAAATGCTCAGCACAGCTGATGGAGCAGATTAAAAACATCACGGGCCTGAACACCTTCTTGCCAGCAGCTTTTTTTTTTAACCAAGGGGAAAGGGAAGCTGTGGTTTCATAAGATACTCTTCAGCTAAAGTGTCCTGAAACATCAACTGCAAAAAAGGTGCTCATATGCACTTCTTTGTACTTATGCTGTTTCCACTAATGGATTTCACCACTCTGTGTTGCTGTTGCCATCAAAATGTACTCTGTGTACAAAACACGGATCTTCAACAGTTTTTCTAAAGGAGATGGATTGGAAAAAGTATGGGAATACAGGGGAGGACTGAAAAGATGTTTTTAAGTGGCAAGTATAAAGCATATGTAGAATCTAAATTTCAGTATATTGGTCATAGACTTAGGGATTTCAGAGATGCCTGGATAGATTCTTCCCACACAAAGGCATCTCAAACAAATGTGCTCTACACACACACACACATATATAAATCAATTATCTCTACCTGTAGATCACACTCTTGTGGTCACTAAGGAACAACAGAGTGACAGAAAGGGGATGCTAAGGGCACTAATCCCACTGAGTGCTAGAAACCAGCATATGTTTTGAAAGACCTACTCCAGAAATAAATGATGTTGGGAACTCGGACAGATCCTGGTGGTGGTTGTTCAGAGCAGCTTTTCATTATTTTCAATGTCTCAGTGTAGCAGAGATGTCTTTCTTTGAACCAGAAATAGCTTCATATGGCTAAGAGCTGACTCTCCAAAAACTGGTCCATTGCAAAATTCTCTCATCCTCTGCTTTTAATGCAATATATAATGGATCTTTACCCCACTATTCAGTGTCTGTCAAAATATGAACTCTATTTATACTTTTTCTTAACTTCCTAAACTTCCAGACAAATGGCTATGAAAAGAACAAGTACATCTTCCACAAACACCTCCTAATTGACTATTCTTCTGACCTTATAACTATAATAATTTCTAAATCTATTCAAAAAACTTTTAAATTCCTTACCTCAAATTAAGAGACAGGATTTCTGTGAGCTTCAGGCTAACAGAAAAAAAATTTAAAAGCTTCTCATTTGTATTCCTAGGAAGTAGCTGAATTTTTATGCTCTTCCTGCTTAATGTTTTCCACAACTTGAGCCATGGAACAGTCATGAAGATCTCCAGCATTTGTCATATTAGGAAAATAATTAAAACAGACATTATTTTCATTCAGTAAAACTGTGACTTTTCACTGGTCTTTCTTCCCTAATTTAGAAATTGAAAAAGATAAGGCCCTTAGGAATTACACTTAAATAAAGTGATTAATTATCAAAGACATGAAATACTTCATTGATTGTGTGGGACCACTGCTTAGACCCAAAGTCAGATGAAATAATACGAGAGAACAGCCAGATGTTAATATTGCAACATCTAGAACAGCAGGGAAGACAAAGGCGGATCCCTTTGGAGTGAGCTGCCACTTCTGCCAGCAGAACTCCAAAGAAAGATGCAGCCAGCCCCAGAACTGCCAGTGGGAATTAGCCTGGTCCCAGGGAAATCCATCAGGAGCTGTAGCTTGTGCTGTAAGTGCAGAGACAAACACACTTTCTATACCCCACAGTCCAAGAGGCCTGTTCCATACTATTCCACAATTCTCCCATTTTTATTTTTACCCTATGATAAGAAAAATTCCCCAACTTTGACAAACAAAAAATACTCATAGAAACTTCTGTGAGCTTTAGTAGCTTCTGTACAGCTGATGGCAGCAAAACAGCCCTGAATTTGCTTTACTATGCTATTTAAGCAATTTAAGCTTAAAATGTTCCCAGGGCAAAAATTAGGGCTATGCCTAACAAGTACATTAAGCCTTATTATGCCTATTAAGCACAGGGAGTCACCCTTGTTGTGACTGCACACTGAAAGCTGTTACGGGCAGTGTACTGAGTCCCTAATCAAACCAGCGTGGGAGGTACTTTTTGGTGACATTTAGAATACCTCAATTACAAAATAACTACCTAAAAGGGCAAAGAAATGGATTTTCCTAACACAAAACAAAAACAGGCATTAGACAGAGGCATTAGACTGAAAGCATTTTTTTTTTTTGGATTCTGGTTTTTATTTTGCTACTTCGGTATCTTAAGATATTCAAAATTAATAAAAAGCCCAGTATTTGAGGGGAAAACAACCTTCTCATCTGAGGAATGAAAGATTTAGAAATTGCCTGAGAGAAAAAAAGAATCAAAGCTATTTGGATCTGCAACATTCAAAATAGAGTATATTTTGTTACTTTAAATATCTTTAATACTTTAAAATTTAAAAATTAAAGTGCTAGCTCAGGTTTGTATGTAGTTAAAATAACTTAAATCCTCTTTTTTCTCATCTTCCATAAACCTTTTATTGATGGTTCAAAAGGAAGCATATGCTTCCAGAATGTGTATCTCAGGGCTGGGATCCTCGAAGGAAACCACATGGCAAAAATCATAAATCCTTTTCCCTTCTGCTCTTTGACAGCCCAAATCAAGAAACTTATGAGGCTGGAGGATCAGGTTTATGTTCTGTTGTTATAAAAATACTTTCTTTGTGCATCCAATGTGGCTTCAATTTTCTAGAAGGCCGCAGTGGCAAATGCCAGTTTAGTGAGATATTATATGCAAACAGTTATTGAAAGAACATACACCATATTCTCTACTTTTTTTGCAGGCACTGGTGTATTATTTCACACAAGAGTAGATTAGATCAGAAGCACTTTGGGGTTTTGATGCATGATACCAGATGGCTACAGTTTAATTTTCAAGGACAATCACACAAAAAGCTGTCACTCCCAAAGAGTAGACAAGGATTTTATCTTAAAAAGTTGAAGTATAACCAGAGAAAAAACTGACATGGTAAGTAAATATTTCAGGCTTCACCTGCAAATGGAAGATATAGTCTGTCTACTGCCTTAACATCAACAGCATGGTTAAATATTTTTGAAATTCTTTTCATCACTCACAGTAAAGAATTCTCACAAGATAAAAAGAAATCATTATCATTAACGTTCATAATTTCAGGACTGAGAGCTTGAAAGACTTGAAAACTCAAATATGACAGTTAAGGCTGTGTTGGTTGTTCTGAGACTTCTGGGGAAATAAAATGTGCAATTAGAGCTCTTTGATTACCTGAAGGAGTGCAACACTTCACAAATTAGTGCTCCAAATTGAAATACTACTTGAAAATTTTTATGTTTGCTTCACAAGAAATATTCCAACGTATTTTGATGCAGAATCTGCAAAACAATTGTGGATGTTTATTTCAAGTCATTTCAGTGTATACTGCTTCCAGTTAAAACAGCTGTTAAAACCAGAACTTCCCTACAAAAATTCACTCTTTACTAACTTCACCTTTTGTTGGAATTCTCCTGTCAAAATAATTTCCAGATTCATGAGGATCTTCTGAGGAAGAAAAGGTGGGGGGAAATGATCAATTAATAAAAATACAACACAAGTGCCAGATTTTATTGAGGTACTGCTTTCACATTGGTCTGTGCACCCAACAGTCACACTGGACTAAAGACAACCGTGTTCATGACATGAAGACACCACATTAAGATGGCACACAGGGGAAGGCTTCAAATAAAGCTTGGTCAACATGGTGTGCCAAATTCTGCTCTGCTTGACAACTGTGTCATCTCACTGGGATTGCACAGGGTAAAGACAACAACTTGCATGACAATGACTGACAGCAGTAGCTGGAATGTGCAAATCAAAACATACTATTTCTCAGTACAGAACCATACACAAACATATGCAGGCACAGCTTCAGATTGGCCTCTGGTTATCCACAGTGGCTGTAATAGCCAGGAAACACCTCTGGAAGAGTGAGTCAGGTTCTCAGTCACAGTCCATCCTTGCGGCTTAGGAAATCTCTTGAAGCCTCTTGGCTTTGTCAGCAGCTTGTTCTGGTGGGGCCTTGTGAAGGATGCAGCTCTGTATCTGCAAAATACCAATCAGAGGTCAGAACTAGACTGAAGAGGGGAAGCGATTTTCCTCTGCTGCTTAGCAGAGTTGATAAGAAGATCCTACAAAAAATCCAGAGCAAACCACACAGCTCAATCCATTTCACTTTCATTACTTCTTTCCAAGTATGTCTTTCTATTCCTAACCTTTATGATGTGAAGAACACCTCTGAAGGGCATTACTACAGCTGTGGAACACTAAATGCTTCCTCTGGGGGTGTATGTGGATGGGTAGCTCTGCTGTGAAAGCGAGGATTTCCCCTTGCCTGTGGCAAAGGCTCAAGGCAAAATGAGGCTAAAACAAACAAAAAAAAAGGCTTAGCAGACAGAGTCATTCATCTAACATTTCTGTGCAGTGCCTTGTGGAAAATGCACCACTAATACCTACATTAAACCACACATTTAATTTCTTTTTAACAATAGACATACTCACAATGTGTGCCTTTAATCCTGGAAGATACCAGAATATATTCCAAACTACACTTGAGAAATTTCTTTACAAATAAATTACTCTACTGCTCATTAAAGGAGGATTGATTCTGAGGTGAAGCACAACAGCTGTTGGTACAGATGGGTTTAGAAGCAAATGCTCTTCTGGATATGCAAAAAAATGGACATGCACTGAAGTCTGGCTGGAAAATTTCAGCTAATTCAGCTACTGACAGAAGTTTTGAAGCATGAAATTTTGGATTCAAGGCAGATGGCAACTGGCAGCAAAGAGCATCCTAACCAGGAAAGAACATCACTTCAGTACTCTTTCATTAAGAGGAATGATGCTTATCTGAATTATCATGAAAGCCTTTTGTAGATTCTGGATTTTTTTTCTGCTTAAAGCTCTGAGGATGGTTATACATTCCTGACCAACTTAAATGAAAACATGAGACATACATATAAACATAGATTTGTCCCCTCCTCAGGATTGCCATCTGGCTGACTGCAGGCTCAGAATGAGTCAAGAGGGCAAAACCCCAGCCTGGGGCATGATAAACACTGACTAACCAGCTGGTCAGGAGAGGGGATTATCCCACTGTATTTAGCCTTGGTGAGGCTCACACCGAATACAGGAGGCAGTTCTGGGCTCCACAAGTTAAGAAGAATGTTAAGGTACTCAAAAGCATCCAGTGGAGAGCAACAAAGCTGGAGAAAGGGCTGGAAGGACATCCTATGAGCAGTGCCTGAGGACTTTGGACTTGTCTAGTTTGGAGACAAGGAGGCTGAGGGGTGACCTCTCTCCAGCTTCCTGAGGAGGGGAATGTGGCAGAGACTGGTGAGGCCCTGGCACAGATTGCCCAGAGAAACTGTGGCTGCCCCATCCCTAAAGTGTTCAAGGCCAGGTTGGATGGGTCTTTGAGGAACCTGGTCTAGTGGAAGGTGTCCCTGCCCATGCAGGGAGTTGGAATGAAATGAGCTTAAAGTCCCTTCCAACCCAAATCATGCTGTGATTCTGTGATCTCCCTGGTATCCAGTGATAGGGTGCATGGGAATGGTTCAAAGTTGCATCAGGGGAGGTTTAGACTGGACATTAGGAAGCATTTCTTTACTACTTAGTCACCTATTCTCCCTTAGGTATATTTGAGGATTTGGTTTCTCCTTTTAAACTACAGGACTCTGATTTTTATTGCATCTCACCTTTTTTATTTCAGAACACTTCTCCAGGGCACTGAGATAATTCTGAAAGGTACTTTTGCCCCAGAGTCTTGCAACCCTTCCCAGGGTGGTGTCATTCATAAATTTTATACATATCCTCCTTAGTCCTTCAGCCAAGCTCTTACTATTGGACTGGGGTAGAGCACCGAGACATCCTTCTTCCCTCCAAAAATGTGTTTGAGAATGAATCACTGAAAACTTCTCTTTGACTGCATTTTCATAAAGATCTGCAGTCATAGCCACTTGTTCCCACTTATCTGATAGGCAAAATTACCTTGACAAAGAGAGAAATTACACTGGTTTGTCGTGATTTGTCTTCATGAAATCTGTCACATTTTTCTTATGCGTAACTCAATTGTTTAATAATGCAATATGTTATCAATCTAAGTTAGAAGCAATGCCTCCGGCCGCCTAGTTCCTCTCCTTTCCCTTTGTAAAGCTAAAAGCTGTGTTTGCCCTTTTGCTGGAAAAGAACACACAAACAAGCTTGAACTGTGTGTTGAAGCACACCAGTTGTAAGGGTTCCTGTTCCTAATTAAAACCCAATGAATTTGGCAGAGGAATTCTGCATGCTAAATCAAATCTAATTGGCACCTGTAGCTTTCTCACAGCAGTAGAAAGTGATGGAGTCTCTGGCTCAACACTGCAGTGTGGAGTGGCTCCTCTTGACAGGTGTGGGCATGGAATCTGCAACCAGCAGAGGTGAAAAGCAGAGGACAAAAAACAACTAGAGACCTGGAATTTCTACCAACACTTAACCATATTATCTGTTGAGGTTCAGAAAGATCCTTGCCTCCTTTTTCCTTTTCACATAAAGTTTCCAGCTCTTCCACTGTGGATCAGGAAGAAAAAGGCTCACAGGCTAAGGACGTCGTTTTCCTGGATTTAGCTCCAAAACAGGTCTCAAGTATTTTGAGTCTTCATGATAATGCCAGCCTCATTTTGCCAACACAAAGAGTTGGGTAATTCATGCACAAAAAAAGGCTTCTAAATTTTTTTGCCTTTATATAATGCATGCATTCAAACCCTAGAGAAGTCCTTCGCAGCTGGCCTTTCATTCTCTCCCTGTTTCTTTCTCCCTGGAAGCAATAGTGGTCTGCAGGCTGCACTTCAGGGCACCCCATAAACAGGAGCTTCTCTGCCACAGTGGAAGGCAGGCAAGCAGAAGCATGAGGAGATGAGAGGCTCATGGCCCTCAGAAAGCAATGCCACATTCCCAGACCTCAGCTTGTCTCAGTACTTGGCACCTGCCTCAGATATTTTTGGATTTTCTCACTACAGACGGTTTTCTGACTGCAGGATCCATTTTAGTCTTCCCATGGCATTTTTCTCCCACAAGCCATTTCATTTGCAACAGTAGGAAAAAAATGTGTGGAGGTGGTTGGGAGTTTTGAAATGAGTTTTGTTACGCTGAAGTATTTTTATGAGGACCAGCAGCCCAAAACAACCCGCTGTGCCCATAAAGAGCACTGAGAAGGATGCATTGGCACTTGGGATGCACAGGGTGGCTTTTTTTAAGGGTACAAGAGCAAATACATGAAGTAGGGAACTCTTAACACATTCCCTTTCCTGCTCATCTGAGAACAACCTGCTGAGCAAAGAGGACCTCTTATTTTTCCTGTGACAGACACTGCTGATCTGCAGCTGTTCTCACGTTCTGTACCTGCCTAGCCATGAGCTTTCACCCCCCACAGAAAGGAAAATGCGTGTTTCATGCCACCTGAAGTCCTTTGCATTATTGATAATCTCCTCTTAAGCCTGAAGTACAACTCATCTGTACTGGCATACATTTTAAATACTATTTTGCATGGTCTGTGTCATAGGCAGTTTGACCTTTAAACAGGATTTCAGCATTGGTTTTTATCAAGTTTTTATCAAGTTCTCTGTCAGACTTGACTCAGCACTCACAGGTGGCATCCCCCCAAAAGCAAAGTATGACTAAACTGCCCAGCAGACACCTCACTGCTCTCACCCTTTGTCACACAGGAGACTTTCTAGCAGTTCATCACTAAAGAAATTCTTCTGAATATGTTACAGTGTTTGCCTCCTTAGTATAAGCTCTGGTGCATCCAGGATAGCATCAGGGAAAGGACAAAGACAGCATAAGGGGAATATAATCTTCTCTGGCACATAACCATGATGGAGTATTCATGTACCAGTAAATCAGGAAGAGATTTGTCTGTGGAAGGACTCTGTCCAAGTCTCTGCAGATACATCCCTGTACAAGGGCAGCATCAGGGCAGTGTATAAATAAATCAGAGACAGTTGCCACTGCTTTTGAGAAAGTTTAAAAGAAAGAATCATGGCATTCTATGAAATATATATGAAACAGAGTAAAGAATATACAAATACAATAGAGTAAGATGAAAATAAATGTTCTCACAGTACCTATTTTCTTTACAGTATTGGTAGAATCCATCCAGAGCCTCTGTTTTTTAACATACTGAACTCCCTCTGGTTTCACTGTCTGTAACACAAAAGCATTTTTAGTAGAACTAACAGCATTCTTCTTCTTTTAGTTCCAAGTAGTAATACACAGATGTGCCCACTGCACTAGAAAAAACATAGTTCCTGGAATCTTCTACAATTTTTAGAGGATAGATCAAAACCATTCCACTTTCCATTTCTGAGCCTCCAGGAGGCTGCAATTATTAGCATACTTGTGTTAAAAGGGAATAAACTTCAAAGGGAAGAGCAGTTTAAGGTAGCAGCACTGTGGTGTAAGTAGGACTTATAGCAGGGAATCAGAGTGTCTGCTACAAGAAATTGCATGGGAAAAAAATCCCATATTAAGAAAGTAAGTCAGAAATCTCAAACTTTCATTCCTTTCCAAACATGATCAGCCACTACTGCCTTCACTGCACCTTCCACCCAGTGAGCCCAAAGCACCATGTGTGTGTGTGAGGAGGTTTCTCTGCATGAAAGAAATGTTACCTATGTTTGACAGAAAGATTAAAGTGATGACATGAGCAAATAAAGCCATTTTTAGTTAGGCATTTCACGAGTTGCCCAGAAAATCCGTAGTTCTGGCAACTCCCATCTTTTAAGCCTTTGCTTTTGACGCTTAGTAGCATTCGAATGTTTTCCAGAGCACAACTTCATAGGTTAAAGTAAGTAATAGTTTATTAAAATTCCACTGGCTAACTGATCCAGACACCTGCTTGGAGCAGAATGGTTGGAATCTTTGGATTCAGTGCAGATAACTCGAGTTTGCCCAACTGCTCAGAATAACTAAAGCAAAGGCAGCCCTGCAGGGAGGGACAAGAGATGCTCTGCCAGTGGTTTCACTGATACCTGCTGACAGCTGGGAAAGCAAAGCTCTAGAAGGACTTTCCTGACCACACTTTGAACTCAATTTATTTTCTTTCTTAACTGATATTCATTCTTTCATTCCTTTCCCACTTTCCTCGTTCTGTTTCCCACCCTAATTTCCTGCTCCTGTGCTTCCCATGCTAATCACTGTATCCATGAACAACAGGTCATACTTTGAGTCCCTCCTCTCACTTTTCACTGCCCTAAATCTCCACTTGCTTCCCACCCTCCAAGCTCCCTCTCCATGTCCCCAAGCAGCCTGACCCTGCTCTCCAGCCCCCCCACAGTCACTGCTCCACTCCCTGGCCCTCCAAGGCTTTCTCCATCCCCTCTGGAATTGTTGCCTCCCTGCTCTGCTGCTTTCAACTCCATTAGTCCCAAACCTTTTCCACATGCTCCTGGCACATTCGGGTGCTTGCAGTTTTCTCCTTTATCTACCAGCTCCAAACCTCTCCTTGCTCCCTCCTCTCATCTGAGTCTCCTCATGGAGCTCATCAATCTTCCTCGGAAGCCAAGTTTCCCTATACTTCCCAACACCCTCCAGCCCAACACTGTCTTGCACCTCATTTTCCACTTTTCCACTGCTTGGGCAAACACAAAGAACAAAGAGAATTGAAAAGATAAGCTTAACAGGGCAGGTATTTCTGTCCAAGAAAGTGTATAGGGAATAGATTAAAAAACAGGTTCCCTGAATCCAAAAGGGAAGAAAAGTTGAGAATTCTAGTATTTTAATTAAAAAAACAAACACCTGACACAAAGCAAATTGGGCAAAGGAATTATTTGGTTTTGAGGTGTTCTGAAAGTTGCACTTTATTTTGTTTGAATTGAACAAGCTGCAGTTTGGTTTCAAAGATGTCAAAATGGGATTTAAGCCAAGATCTTAGTTGAAACCAACTACATGAGTTATTTCAGCTGTGATAAAAAACAAACAGAAAAAGTAAAAAAAAAAAAAAGAAAGAAAGAAAGAAAAATTCCTACTCAGTTATAGAGGAGGGCACCTTATTTTTGAAGCTTACACCAGCTATAGGTATCTTGGCAGTAAAAAACCTGACTTAATGAGCTGCAAAAATCTCACTGCTACAAGAAGGTTTGGGAAATTTAAAAGCTAAGGAGTCCAATAAAAACATTTCCAAATTTAATCTTTCCTAGTGATGTACCCTCCACTAAATTTGAATTCCCAGGTCCAAACCAGAAAATTTCTTCTTTTTTTTTTTTTTTTTGAACAGTTGAGCCCATTTGGCTGATTTTTCCCCATATACAAATCTGAGGCAGATGATTGGCGAAGACAAGAGTAGCCTGACTGGGGAAAATTTAGGGCCAGCTACAAGAAGACCATATAGTTGTCATTATTGATAAACCTGGAAAGCAGTTATCAGTGCACACTCCAAAAGCCAAGCAGTGTCTCTGAATTCAGACAGCAGCTACCTGCTTTTAGAACCAAGACTCAGATAATTCTACTGAACTAAGAAGGGGAATGTGTGAGACTTCAGTACCTTTTCATCAAAATATCTGAATATCTCAAATATTTGCATCATGCCCCATGAGGAATCTTTAATTAAGGAGAGAAATAGGGACATGAAGGTCATCTGGCTATTTTTCGAGCTGAGTTTTTCCTTTTAATTAAATGAAACCATGAACTTTTGCATACTATGATGTCATTGCTTTGCAAGAACAAGAAATTAATAACTTCTATTAAAGCACATTTTTCCCAGCACTTCTGATTAATTTACAAGGTCACAGTTCTCTTCACACTCCAACCCAAAGGTCCCTGCTGTCTGACTCTGAATGCATTACAGAGGTCCTCCTGTGCTAAGTTTTAAGGGAAAATGTCAGTTACTATCATAAAATACAATTTGCTATTCTTGCTTTGCAGTGGTATGGAACACCTCACCTCAAAAGTCTTCCCAAATCTGGAAGAAATACAGGGGCAACTCAGAAAATGTGTTTAAAAACTTTTAGGTCACCAAGGTGGAGAGTCTCTATCTACCTTTTATACCTCTGATGGCAAAGCCCATCCAAAGGAGCCAGCAGAGATGGTCCCTCCTCTCCCATCAGCTGCCTGCCCAAGGGAAGTATATGTGCATCTTTTCCCAGAGCTGAGCAGCTGTGCCTTTAGATTCCTCGTTTTCTGCCTGTTTACCTCCTCTCCTGACAATTAGGCAATCTTTCCTCAGCCCTCCTTGTCTCCAGCATCGGGGGAGGTTCCAGCATTATTCACTCAGCCTTAACGAAACACTTGCAATCTTTTGACTTCTTAGTTCCCTACATTTTGAAGGGGATAAACCTTTGAACAAAGAGTAGTTTTTGGTTAGAAGAACAAAGCATACGGCCAAATTCCCTTTTACCTTGGATAAATCCATAATGTTTGCATGCTCAGGGCATGGATTTCTTTGGCACCTTTTTTTACCATTATAGTTTTCCAGCCTTCAAGTGGGAGAAACAGAAACATCAAAAATGAGTTCAATGAAAAATCCTTTCTCTCAGAAAGAGCTTAAAGAGCAAAGAAAGAGCTTAAAGAGCAACTTGTATAATTAAAAAGCAAGTTCCCTATGCTAAGAGGAAGTATGCTCCAAGGATTTGAGTAGTCTTAGTCTCAAAAAACATAGCTCAATTCCTGTGTCAAGCCAGTCTTAGAGCTGGTTTTTAGAGGTAATGGAAGCAAAAGGACAAAGGTCTTCTGGTTAGTGATGTCCCTTCAAAATTCCACTGGACATTAATGTCTAAACTGACACAAAGCATTAAAAATGTGACAGTTCCCTGCAGTTCTGCCTCTTGGGAGATGGGTTATAGCATCTCCCTACTTCAGCAAGGCAGCTTTGAGGATAGAGACGAACAACTGAGAAGCCCTTTGGCACTTGGGCAAGGCAGAACATCAATGCTCAAGCCAAAGCCTGTGAGAACCTCACATTGTAAGCAGAGTGCAAACAATGAAAAAGCAAGGTGTAAAGAGCTGACACTGCCTGTAAAAGGAGAGGATTTCACTGAAAGAGTAATAAAGTATATTGCTGCTTTTTACTGAGAAATACTTGATCTGACAAGACACTAGGCTGTCAATTCCTTGAAATGCAGGGTCTTCTCATTTGCCTGTTCAGACTGTCTTGCATATTAGGGATCAACTCTGCACTCTACGCTATGATACTACAAATAGAACTGTGTAACTCCAGTAACATTTAAGGGGTTCTTCCTTCTCTATACCAGTGACTGAGCTTATCTTTCTTGAAATTCAGTGTTCAGATTAAATGTTAATTTTTGCTAGGCCTAAAACATCCTTAGTTAACTCAGGAACCCAGTCTGTAATATCTCTGCTGGTGCTATTGAAGACCATTTGTCTAAGGCTAAACAGAGGCAAATTCCAGTTGATCTGCCTTTTGCAGAATGAGAAACTTTAATAAAGGCTTCACATCCACTTTATTGTTAAATTTATGATCAATCTTGAAACTATTTCTGTAAAAATTCAACTACTCCACTTCTTTCTTTAGGGGATCTTGGATGAGCCCACAGAACCATGACCAACTTTAACTATTCCATGACATAGGAAAGGCATACAATAATCAATTGTATGTTTAATGAAGTACAAAACTCTAACTGAGCTGATGTATTATGCATGAAATTGAACACAATAAAAAATACTGCCTTCAGAAATGAATGCTCTCTGAATGCTCCAGGATACAGATGTTGCACAGCACCTAATGTGCCACACAGCCTTCACCTAAAGGTAAGATTATGCTAGTTTAGAAAAAGCTGGGTTGAACTGAGTTCAGATAAAACTCTTGGTCCCCAGGCCTGCAGTTTCCTGAAGCTTCTAAAAACTGTTTTAATTTTTTAATTCGTTTTTGTTGTCTAGATATGATTATGCTCAGATCTCAGAAGAACTGGAGAGGAGGAGAGAGGCTGTTTTCATTGTTCCCCAGGCCTGAAAGCAGCTAACCAGTCACGTCCTCAGACACTCAGACCTTGCATGACTCCCATGCAAAAGAAACCCAAGGATGATGAAAACAAGCACTCAGGCTTGTCAGTGAAATCCTTCAGCATTCCACAGGCAAAGCAACTGGCTTTCAATTTCCAGCAGCCCATCTCATGAACACCTAAAGCTATCAGGGTTTAGATGTGAAATAATCGTCATTCAGAGCAGCCAAAGAAGCAGAATAATAAAAGTGAAAAACACAGGATGAGAGCAAAGCCAAAGCGGTGTTTAAATGCAAAGCAACAGAGCCTGAACAAAGCCCCAAAGCACACAGGAGGTGGCTGGGAAAAGGTAAAGATCTCCCAGCTTCCTGGGCTCATAACATTTGGAATCGTGAGATGGGATGCCTGCAGGAATGCTGGGTCATCAGTGGGGGAGCTTGGGATGTTGTTCACCTCATGACAGGAAAAGAGGAATACCTCCAATGCCCAAGCAGGATGTGGGTTTGCAGAGGGGTCCAACTTGGTTTAGAAAGATGGAATCGTGTGGCAGCAGCGCTGCAACAGCACCTGCCTCCTTCCCAGCTCCCCATGTGCCAAACATGTCTGGCACAAAAATACAAGGCATGAGGAGAACAGCACTGCTGTCCTGGCAATGGATTAAGAGCTGATGCCATAGCAGGAAAACTTGAGGGAAGAAGTTGAACAGCAACACATTGAAAAGCATAATGGCAGTCTATAATTAGAACACAACCATCTTGTAGCACCAGAGCATTTTGTTCATCCCACCCAAGAGTTTATTTAGGCTGTTCTAGGTAGCAGGTCTTATTTCCACTCTCTCTCCAGGACAAGTGTGAAGTTTTCAATTTGCAGATTAGTAGCAGTTTGCTGAATGTGCAACACTCATTTCAGCAGCTTGCTCAGCTTACACAGCTCCAAAGGGAAGCTTTGCAGTTCCTGATGGCCCAAAGAACTACTTTTAGACCAAAACCTGCATCCTCTGGAGAACAAAATAAGACATAGGAAGCTTGGTATGAAGTGGACTGTGTTAACTAGACACTCAGGAGGGGGCTTACTGCTCTATAACAGGCTAAATTACAGTAACTCATTGGTCATTTACTGCCATGGAGGTAGACAAGCATTTTAAAATAACAAATTAAAAAAACTGGAGGTGAGGGGACTTTTTTCCAAGAATTATTTCCCTTTTTTAACTTGTTTGACTTCCAATGCCTAACTAAGTAAAAAATACTGAGCCCATGTTAAATGTTTTGAGTTTGGTCCAGATTTCACACAGAGGGTAAAACAGCAGGACAGCTCCATCACATCTTGAGGTCCCTATCAGAAAGAAAATACACACTGTTGGACTTCTCCACATCCATTTAAAGACAGAATAAGACTTTTCCTCTGCAGGTGATTATGTACATCAAAAACAACAGATCTTACCTGCCATCTGCAAGCTTAAACCAGTATCCAGTTTGCTGCGTGGCTTGGTGCTGATAAACAAATAACAGAGAACACACACAGTGATGATAAAAGCGAAGAGGACCACTGCTGCTATGGACAGGCCCACGAGTGCTCCAACACTAGGAGAGAAAAACAAAGAAATTAAGTGTACAAACAGCCTGGGACACCCATTAAAACAATGGTCAGGATGATGTCTGGTGTTTACTTGTACTCAGGCATGGGACTGACTGTGTATTTTCCTGTAAACAAAAGTTTAGAGCTCAATACTTAAACTGCACAAACTGCAGAAGGGTCAATGTCATTATACAGGAGTTGAACATCTGGCCCTTGGCGACATTTCCTGTTCCCTATGCATACTACTGCTGTCTGATTCAAAGTGTGTTTATGAAAATCAGAAGTAATGTCATGCAGTAACTGACATCAGAAATCAAAAAGTTCTTCAGTGCAGTGCATATTCCTAGAAAAGCATAATATCACATGCACACACAGAGAGGGATTCTAGGGCTCCAGGCAGCTCAAACAACATGATTATTCAAGCTGTATTTTCAGTCTGAAAAGCCATTTTTACTGTATAAAACCCATGCAAGCCATGTTATTCAATTCTGTGAGCAACTCTGGAGAGCAGGGCAGAGTACTGTGATCACTGGTGTGCCTTTGTGTTAATGCAACAAATCTCCAGTTAAGGCCAGTAAAGTTCTCCCATTATTTTTGTCATGGTAAAAGGAAAACTACAGCTGAATTAGTTTATACACAACATCAAAGGCACCAAAGAAGCAGGAACTTAATTCCTTAGGCCAAACATACAGTAATATGTAGGTTTTATCAAGATACTACTCCTGCAGGATAAAAGTTACTTTATACATCTCCCACAGGCACACAGTGAGACAGTGTATGTATATACAGAAACCTCTCCTTATTTCCAACCCTTCTTTTCAAGTCTTTTCCTAATATAAAATGCTCATGATGAAATAAAGGCCTCAATACAGCACAGTCTAGCTATCATTTCCTATCCTCTCCTGGGCCTTTTGATGCCTTCAGTGTTCCAGTCCTCTATTCTACAGTCCATGCCAAAGTCCTGACTTCTGGTGAAATTAAACAGCAGCCTTTTGGTCACAGATGAAGGGTCTGAGGATTGAGAATCCTTCTATTGCTGCTCTATTTACGATTTGGACAGACGTCAAAAGGAGAGAAGATAAATGAATGTTCTTAATTCTACCAGCTCCATCCTCTAGTCATAAATATGCCTTTATATATCACTGCTATCAGTGAGAAGTCAACTCTACTGTGGCCTTGCAGACATATAAGAAGAACTATGCCCTGGGATGTTTTTATGAATTTTAAATTCAAGCTACTACAAAGCTTCTCCACGAGTTCCCATAGCACCAGCAGACAGATTTGTCGACAGGAGAAACTCTTAAAACCATCAGCATGAGAACAGCAGATATCAGAATGACTTTAACATGCAGTTTTCATAAGCTATTGGTCAGATTCATAAATGAGGTTTGTGCAACATTTAGCTCCACTTTAGCATAACTAAAATAATTTGTTATCAGCAAAATGACCAGTTCTGGAAAGAACAGCTCTACCCTTCTGAAGATTTGTCATGGTGTTTATCATCTGCATGAACAAGGGTGTCGTTATGTGTTTGTGCATATATGCACATATCAAGCAAATTTTGCCTTCTTGTTTTTTGGCTCAAACAAAATCTGCAGGCAAGCAATATTCTGCTTAATATGGAATCTGAGTATGACCCTACAGTCAGAGATCTCAGCTGGGTTCTGGCCTCATTTTTGCATTTTCACTTGGAACACCTTGACCCAAATAGACAAAACAGAAGAAATACACACCACTACAGGAGGCTGAATAGCCATTTGAACCAAGTAATGCAAACAAGCTCTTCAGAAACACGTATCTGTGCTTTTTTGTTGAGAAAATACAAGCTCTGTTGTAAGATTCCATTTAAATTACAATCTGTAGTGCAGTACTAAGGAGGTTGCTCACCACTATCCAAACACTCAGCAGAGTCAGCTGTCCTAAAGCTGAAGAGATCAAGCACATATTAGTGATTATAGGTTTTTCTCTTCAGGCATCTGTTGCCTCTCAGCTGTAGCTCTCCTCCACACAGCTGTAGAAGATGGCATTAACAGCACAGTTGTGTAATGTACAGCACAATGCACCCTCAGCATCACCACACAACTTGGGTAAGATGCTTTGGGAGTTACAAATGACAAAGAAAAACAGATCCTGAAGAACTCTCCAGGTTAAAGACATCACAGCGTATGTGCCACCGAAAGTGTTTGTGGTGCTCCAGCAGCAACATGAAAAGATCTCACCCAAAACATGGAGATCAGCAGCACAAAACCAAATAGACACTCCGGATTCCACTTCCTAAATGAATCAGAAATCAGAATTTAATTTGTACTTACTCTTTTTAAACATAGAATATTTCAATACCAAACTGTTGTCAAAGTGCTGAAGCCATCAACCCACTTAGAAGGTGTGTTTAAGTTCTTTAAGATTAATTTTGGGTCAAAGTTTGGGAATGGGTGGTTATTTCTTAATTTATTTAATTCAGAAGAGTTTAGTGTTTTCCATAGCTCTAAACACTGATGTTTCTTAACCAGGATCTTTTCTTTCTATTTTTGCAGTTAAAGCTGTTATCAGAAACAAACTTAGCCCTTGCTAAAAGCATTTTGCCATTTTCCAGCCTTTACCTTAAACATGAGCTGTCTGAAGCCCTCAGCAGTCCACATGGTGACCATCTACAGGTTTCTGGGTGTATCTTCAAGATCAGTCTTCGGACAGCAAAGACACTCAACAAGCAATTTAAAAAGTCCCTCTTGCCCACAGCTGTCACCCCATTAGCAAGTGAAAACCTCTGCATTGACAACCCACCCAACCCCAAACCAATGATCAAGCATAAAAACGGCATTGAAGGCCTGGTAGTATTTGCTCAATGCTTTGAACGTGAACAATGTTAGGTTTGTTAGAAGATCCAAACAGAACTCTCCCAAGTTACTTTTCACATGCAATAAAGATACAGCCACACCACACATTTCCCCGACACTGTTACACCAAGTGCCACATCCAGGCCTGCAGCACAGCCAAAGGCTTTGCTCAGCAGAGGCTCCACTTGCCAGCAGCCTCCCCAGGGCTCCCCAGGCTGCTGTCCAGGGAGCTGCTTAGTGGGTCATTGACGTTTCTGTCAGTGGATGCTCAGCACCACACACCCACCATCACTTTGAGTCGATCAAATTAGTCCATCCACACCAAGAACAGCCAGGGAAACTTTAAATATTTAAATGTTGCCCACTGGTACACTAAAAGGAAGCTCATGAGTCATCTGGATCCCAGTGAATCAAATGTTCCTAATGCCATTGTTGCAGTGACGTGTTGTCTGTAGTATTTGCAAAGCAAACAGATAAATATACTCGAGAGGCTGAAAGAGTGGGCATAGAGGAACAAAAGACTTGCTATTTTGGAAAGCCAAAACAGACTCCTGGAGATCTGTACAGCCAAGCAAAGCTTGGCCTCAGCATTAGGTCAAGAGTATTAATTAATAAAGCATTTTGAACATCATCTATATGTGGCCTGAAAAATTTTTATCAAATATATGTTATTATATGAAACTAAAAAGATACAGCTTTGGAATGGAGCTATAATTCTATTTGATACTGACAGATGCCATTAAATTTGCAAAATAAAACTTGACCGACGAGTGCCAAAAAAAATTCTAAAAATCTTTTAAAACAATTAGAAACAAAAAGGCTGAATTTAACTCCAGCAGTTCAGTACAAATACTACATGTTCAGCATTTCTTCCCTTCCTTTCAGCTTGGGAGGCAAAGCAGATGTGATGACTGTATGTACATGCACAGCACACAGCTCTGGAGGCTGAGCTGCTCAGTGTTTTGCTCACTAGACTTTTTTAGCATCTGCGTTCTGTTGTTTCAAATGCTGCATAACCTTCTGGTGAAATCTGCATACCCCTGCCTTCTCCTAATGTTGCCTTTCCTGTTCCATGGGCTCCTGACTGCTGTAAGAGAGTAAAAATGCACCCTTCACTCTTCTTTGCTGAGGTCAGCTTCTCAAGAAATATGTTCTAACAAAGAGAAAAAAAAGATACCCTATTATTTCATTTTAAATACCAGCAAAAAAAAACCACAAGGAAGAATAATATTAATTACATATAATAAATTCTGGTGAAAATATGAAATGTGTCAGAGTTGCTCAAAGGTCTGTTATTGATGATTGTCCAACAGCTCCCAGTACAGAAGGTGTTAGGATGCACTTGCCAAATACCACAGTTTTTGCAGGAGTGGAATGGGAAAAGAAGGTTCCATGTTGCTAAGGGATAGGGCAGTGTCTGGTTCTAAACATAGTACAGGCAGTAGAGATTTGGCAAGAAAATAAAAGGAATAGCATAGGCCTGCAAGTGACTATTGCTTTAGGTTGCCCAGGCTGCTGGCTTCTCCATGACCTCCTGCCATCAGAGCTGGCTACAAAGTGCTCTGGCAACGCCTCTCCCACAGTAGGAAAAACACAAAAGGAATACACAATAGTTTTCTGAAATTCCACCTGGTGTGTCACCAAACTGAAACAATCCCTGAGATATCACCAACCACTTGTGGTGCACTCAGTCACTGCTTTCAAATTCATGGGGGGAATCAAGCAAAGATTTAGGAAAAGGAACCTAAAGCTCTGGAGTAAAGCAAAACCTGAAACAATTCCCCCATCAGAGCTTCCATTCCCTTCCTCAGTACATTCCATCTCCAGACTTACCTTGGCTAGTTTGGCTAACTCTTGTATAGTTTTAAGGGTTTCAAGTCTTAAAAGTGTGTCCTCAAAGGCTGCAAGAAGCGTTATAAGGATTATTTTAACATGTTGTTTGCTACAAACCGATATAAGTAACTGCCTGAGACAAAGACAAGCAAGGCAGTGATCACCAAAACATTCTGAGAAGCCAGAAAATGTTATTGTTGTGTTGTCCTCAAACTCCTAGTGGAACTATCATGTGCAAATGTATACAGTTTTCAAAGTGCTGTAATATTGTAACATTACCAGTATGTTAGTAACTAAAAGTTATCTGATTTGTTCCTGAAAACTCTAATGAAAAGAGAAATTTCAATTCTCACCACTCAGTAACTTTGCTTAGAGAGGTAAATTGTATTTATTCACCTCTTTTCTGCAATGGATATAGACAGTTATGGCAGAAGTTAAGCACAACCAAAACCCCACCAATGGCAACTTCCTTCAGTCCTTTTAGCAGTTTAGGGCCACTGTGAAAAGAAGAAGAGGAAAACAAAAGACCTTAGGTTTCAAAGTTTGGGCCCAAATTTCTGACCTAGGTGGAGGTTAAGAAGTCAATTCTCAGACTCTAGAAAATCTTTGTAAAGAAAGACCCTTCAGAGGTGCTTCCTTAAATCCTCTCGTGGGATTCAGTTCTTGGAGGCACTTTTGGAAAAGATCAAGCTTTAACAGTCTTCACTGCAGCATATCATCCACATGCAAGAGCAAAACCTTTTAAACTTAATCTTTCAGTACTTGAGTACTTGAGTACTGTGATCAAAACATCAGACTATGCAAAAATATCATATAACATTAAAACAGTATTTGATAAGTGTAAAAAAGGACACCTGGAGACGTCTTCTCACATCAGAGAAGCTGAGTAATTCTGTGTCAGTCACAGTAGTAAATGGCTGGGAGATCCCCATATTCAACCCACTCCTTGTACCGACAAAGTAGATTTTAAATAATAATATGTTAAATATTAGACAAATTCAATGAATAAGCCCACAGTACTGGATAGCATTCATTCGTGAGCCCTGAAGGAATTCATATGTGAAACTGCAAAACTGCTGGGCAAGGTGTGCACCCCATCATCACGCAAGGCCACCCTAACAGAGGTCTGGCAGCCTGGGAGTGTAACTCCAACCTGAAACAGGGCTCTAGAGGAGAACCCAGGAACTACAGACCTGAATTCCACCCCTTGCAAGACAGAAAGGTGAGGGAAAAAATAATATCATCAAGTCAAGAGGTAAACACAATGTCAGGGTGCTGAGTGCTGAATCTGAGCCTGGCTATTATTCCCAGGCCATGATGCCCCCCCTCACCTTACCTGAATATGAGGGACAGATCCTTTGATGGCAAAGCCACTACTCCCATCCCCCTCCTTACCATGCTCTGCCCAAGGAAGCTGCTGGCACTTGCAGCTTTCTGACATAAAATCTTTAATGAAAGAGTCAGCATTTCTATGAGGGGAAAACACTGCCTTGTTAACCTGCTGGAGTCTGTGAGGTGTCAATAGACAGATGGACAGAGGAACCCAGTGGACAGAGGTAGATGTCTCAAAAAACCTTTTGACGAAGCCCCACACTGAAGGTGTGGCTAAAAAGACTGAGCTGACACAGGCTTAGGGAAAGGTTTTGTTACAGATTTAAGGCTGCTTAAAAGCATAAGGAGCAAAGCACGAGGCTAGGTGGGCTCTTTTCAGTGTAAAGAAAAGTCACTGAGACTGGTTTTTCTTCAGTATCTTCATCTATAACCTTGTGAAGAATGAAATCTGAGTTTCTGATGATCCAAAGTCCCTAGAAGTGATCAAATGCTATGAGGGCAAGGAATGCTAGAAGACTTGAGGAAAACTGAGTGAGCAGGCAAAAGTGTTGTAGATGAGTTTCAGTGTACACAACATAATGTATAAACATTACAATGTATAAGCAAAACCAAGCCTATACAGCAATGAACTCAGAATTGGCAGTTCTGAACTCAAGGAAAGTTTTACAGTCATCAGTGACAGCTCACTGAAATCACAGAGTCAATGCGAACTAGCAGTCAAAGACATCAACAAAAAGTTGGCCAAGAGGAAGAATTTTGAGAGCAAGGCTGGAGGCAGCATTTTGCTACTCTGTAGAACCTTGCCATACCCACATCTTGAGCATGCAACTCCAGCACTGAGGAGTGAAAAACAGTATGGATGAGATGCAACTAAAACCATCAGTGGGACACAGCACCTGCCCCAATGATAATCCAAAAGGACTAAGGTTGTTCAGCTCAGAGAGGTGAAAGATGAGAACTGATGCACCAAATGCCAACAAAATTTTAAACATCAAGCAGAAACTGAACATGCAATTGCTGTTCACCAAATCTCACAATACTAATAGTAGAGAGCACTTCAGAAAACTAGTGGGGAACAATATAAAACATATAAAAGTCTGTATCTTCAAACAGCAGGCTGCCACCAGGGCTGCAGAAGCAGATGCTGTAAGCAAGCCCAGAAAGAGATTTGACAAAATCAAGGATATCAAGTCCATAAGAAACACAGTAAGAGCATCATGCAGAGGTGTACCAACATCCTGACACTGCCACCGTGGATGCTGAGGAGCCCGAGGGGAATCAGGGAGCAGCCGGGCTGGCTGTGTGCAGCTCTACTCTCTGCTCGAGATACTGCCAGAGCCAGGCAGACCCTCGCACTGCCCCGGGAGAGCACCAGGCTGATTATCTGTCACCTTCCAAGTGGAAAGTTACGAAATGCTTGACTTTACCACACATGGAAAAGTAGCTAAAGTCATTGGGAACTTTATGCCCGCAGCACTTTACACGCTCGGGCCCCGAGACCGCTGTTCCCGTCACACCCGAAGGGCGGGGGACACTCCAGATGCTCCATCCAGAGGCACCGAGCGCTTCCCAGCTCTTCCTTTACTAAGACCACGAGTTGTTTCCTTCAGAAACCACCCTGGCACAAGCAAAAGTCTCTCCGGGCTGAAGATGCCGCTCTCCCGCTACTCTCGGCGGGACAAGGGCACCCTGAAAGCGCCCGGCTACAAATACCGCACCAGCCCGCCCGGAGCCTCCCCCCGGGCAGGCACCGCCGCGCCCCTACCTGAGCCACCACATGTAGCTGTGCTCGTAGGGGAAGAAGCTGTGGGGGTCATCGCAGCAGTACTTGACGTCCTGGAAGCCGCAGCAGAACACGGCGCGGGCGTCGCCGCCCGCCCGCGGGCAGCTGAACCCGCTCACCAGCACCTTGTCGGCGTTGAGGTAACTGCTGCACTCGGCGCTCATGGTGCCGGTGCCCGCCCGACGACTCGGCTCGGCGACGCCCGGGCGGGAGGGGAGGCGAGGAGAGGAGAGAGGCGGCCGTGGCGGGCGGAGCTGGGCGGGCAGGGGGCTGCGCTGGCGGCGGGAACCGCCGCGCCCACTCCCCCCCGGGGTCGCCACAAGGCGGGAGCGGCGGGAGCCGCCCGCGCCCTGAGGGGAGGGAATGGCGGGAAGGGGCTGTGTGCGGGGGCTGCTCCCCTCAGAGGCTGGGGCTTGGTGTTACCTCAGCGCTGGGTCACACGTCGAGCAGATGTTTCGGGGGTCCGCCCTCACCCGTCGCCTCGGTGAGGTCTCAGGGTAGCCAAAGAAGGGAGGTCATGGAGAGGGATCCCACCTCTGTTATACTCAGGAGCCCTTGGGGGAAAAGCTTCACGTAAAACTTAATGTTTCTGAGAGATCAATCTCCTACTCTTTCTAGAGATCATTTCAGGATACTTTTCTTAAAAAACTGCGGCTCAAGCAGTCGTTCTGTTACCTGTATGAAAGAGCCTCTCTTTAGGGAAGGGTAAGCAGGTCTCAGCTCGAGACCATACACCTGCCTGTAGTGCACTCTCTGCATGTGATTTGGCTCATGGAAAAAAGGGTAATAAGAAGCCTCTGGGAGAGCAATGGGATGCTTAACCCCTCCAAGGATCTGGTGCTCAGTCTCCTCTCTGGATCCAAGAGAGTCTGGATCAAGTGCTTTACCACACAAGTGACCTCCTCAAGGAAAAGTTCAGGTTTTAGAGAGAAAGGGAAGTCATGCAATATCAATAGAGCTTGACTTGAACCGATAAGACTGCATGAAGTCAGCTAGCACTTTACACTTTGATTTCAGGTCTTGCCTTGAGATGAACTCCAGGCAAGTGGGAGTGTCATTTTCCAGCTGTCGGACAAAAGCAAGAGCCAGGAGTGATGGCAGCTTAGGGAGATGCAGCCCTGCAGGATCCGAAGGTGGACAGGCTGGTGGATGGGCACCATCAACAGCACCAGGCAAGGTAAGATACTGAGTCCATCCAGGAGACAGGGCAGGAGGCAAGTTACGTACAGCATAGGTCTAAAGTTCATTCAGGAGGACTAACAAGCAATCCAGGACAGCAGGAGACAACACTGAGCTTAGGAAAGGTCAGGCTGCCCCAGCTGAGCTTAAATGTGGCTCCTGGACCAACAGGCAGAGGGTGTGGATGTTGTGAGGACCCAGATCATGCTGGTCAGGGCCTGTTGGTGGCTACCTAGAGCCCTGACACTGAGTCCTTCCAATACTACATGCAGTCCCCCTGTATTAGACTGTACTTGCTAAAAAGTATAAATATTCCTCGGTTGCTTGGTTGGTTTTATTTTGTGAAATCAACCCTAACTTAGCATCAAGTGAAATGAACTCAGAAATTCAATCAGACTCTTTCTGCTGAATTACAGATTTGCCTTGCTAGTATTAAATGTATACATGAAGAGTCAGGGAAGATTCAAATTATCAAACTGTTAAGCTTGAACAATTTGAGAATTTGACTTTAGGTACCTCAAAAACAGGCTCAACACTTAATAATGCACTGCACACAGTGAGAGAATTAATGACAATGATGTGGCTGGTGCAAAGACCAGGGGAAAAGGGGAGACCGGGAAGGATCAATGTGTATTGAACATCAACAAAGAAAAAGGCTGGATAACTATGAGATTTTGTGAGAGTTGTAACTTCGTCACTTGTGTTGTTCAGGTGAAATCAGATACAACCAGATCAATTGTTTTTATGATAAAATCAAGGATTGACTTATTTGAAATGTGTACAGGAAAATGATCTACCAAAGGCCAGAAGGCAGCCTTTTTACCTCAGTTATGTCAATAGTGTCAGTACATGCTAGGATTTAATTGTGGCTCTTGTGTTACCTGAGATTTTTTTTTTTAGAGACCAATCTCCTGGTCATTTGATTCACAGTGACATGGGGACTGTTTTTCTGTGATTGAGGAGAGTCTCTAAGGAAGGAAGGATGGGTGAATCTCAGCTCAAAAGCTATCAGTTGGTTGGCCTGATAGTGTGTATGCACCAGTCAGCTAAACAACATGTGGTGTGGTTGAAACCAAGAAGTACAGTGGTAAATGTCAGGGTTTTGGAGACTGATTCAAGACTTTTGAGAGGTTGTCAATACTGTGTTCAAAACACAGACCTAAGTAAGTCCTACAACTTCCCAGGATGGAGAAACATCTAGTTCCAGTCTAATAGGTATTAGTCTTTTGAAATGTCTTCATGTACCTTGTTCAGTTGCTAATAACTATTTTCTTCCAAAACCTGAATTCCCATCTTTGTTTTTCTCTCTGATTCTCTTTATCTCTCTGTTGTTTTTTCTTAACTCATCTTATCCTTGGTTTGTTTCCACTGAGGTTCTGTTCATACCAAAATTCAACAACCATGGCAGAGAGAATTGATTCCAGGAGTCATTCAATTCACCTTTTCAACTGAATATTCCCAAATCAAGTGGTCAAGAGATATAGAACATTCTTGGTTATTTTTGTATTTCACATTGTTATTTTACTTTTGGAGATTTTCTCCTATTATTCAGAACTCAGCTAACTATTTTCCTCTCAGAATTATTACTACAGTGATTTTGAACAAATAAAGTTAGCTATCACAGTTTTATGCTCAGTCTTACACAAGCTTTCACTCGTACTTAATAAGACAGATCTGAGTCAGAGTTGGAGTAAGGGTGGGTTTTTTTCTCCAAACTTCATGAAATTGTGTTTCAAAGAAAGCTGAAATGTTCTGAAGTGGCAAAATCTTTTTTTTTTAAGCAATCAGTATACTCATTTATATCATGCAATCAGTTTATACTTGCTGTGATTATTGGGTGACAATAATTAGCGTGCTCTGTTGTTCCAATTATTTGGAAAGATTTATTTGAAACATTAGAACTGACTTTGAGTTGACTCAGTGACTGAGTTAACTATGTAAATGCTGGAGGATTAAAATAAAACAACATTCTCTTTTGATGACATTCAGGATTTGAAGTAGGAATGAGAGGCTCTTCACTGACCAGTGGATGATGTGCGTCATCTTTTATGTCAGAAGAAAACCACATCAACTTCTTTTTTCATTCCAATTACAAAACACAGACCTCTTCCAGTAAGAGCCAGTGGTTTGAAACTCTCTTCACTATTAACCAATATCAGTTTAAGTTACTACACAGATCCCTACAGCAGTTCTCTCTGCTGTGTGAGGAGTGTATTTCAACCTAACAGTGAGATCATCCAGCTTTCAGAAAAACACAGATCAAAGACCTTTGCAGGATATGTGTCAGTAACAGACAAATTATCTGGGTAATTCAGGAGCAGCTTTCAGAACTGTATTCACAACAAGATACTTCTATTCCCTGAGTGCTGAATTATCGTCCTGGTGAATATGAGTCTCTTCTGCAGTGAAGCTCCAGCTCTAATTCTGATAAAATGTGCCAACTTTCTCAGATGTTTGCAACCCAGACTCTCCTGCAAATCTGTAACTGATTCACTGGCACTCATACTGGCTTCCAAGAGGTTGTTTTGGCTGTACTTAAAGCCCTTTTCCAAAATACTTGGTGCCGTGGAACTGCACCTTTGGGTTTCTCTTTCTTATAACTGTTTTCCAGTCTTCCCAATTAACTAATAAATAAAAATATATGTATGTTGTCTATGCCATAATTAAAACAGCAGCATTTTCTGTAATCATTAAAAATATTTGTAATCTTCATCTAAACTACAATTCATGTGAAAAGCATACAGCCTCTTATTTACTTATTTACTTGTTTACTCCACACTATACTGGCCAGCAGAACTGGGGTGCTTTCATTTTGCAGCAAATTACAAGAGTTCCTCTGGCCAATACAGCTTAGAGCAAAGGGGGCTTGAGGGAGAAGCTAAACTTTGATTTAGCCATTCCCTTTAGAGACAACTCATAGTGAATTGTGCCTCTGTGCTGACCACTGAGAAAAGCTGACAACAGGTATTTTCATTAAGAGCTGTGGGACACATTTCTACCAGCCAACCTTCTAATAAACAGAAAATCAATTATGAATTACCAATAGAGCTGTCAGATCAGCATCAATCCTCAGACCTACATGGCAAGTTTTTCCTTAAGAGCATAATCTAATTATTAATAGGCAAAGAGCTGCATAAATTACTCTCAAAAGTAATCTGGTGGCAAATTATGCAATTAAACAAAATTGCCGTGCCAAGATGGTATAACTAGCTCTGATTAGGAGTAAAAACTTAAACTGACAGCAGATTTAGTGCAGGCAACATGTTTTATCCCACATGAGTAGTAGGCAATTCAGAAATGCAGATGACAGCATAAGGTTCAGAACAGAAAGGGGAACAGAAGTTTGAAGTAGTGCATACTTGGAGTACAGTGAGATGCTGTCACTCAGAGGACTAAAAAAGAAGGACCGATGTGAGGAGCATTATAAAGAAGACTGTCTGCTTTGGCACTGCTGTGCATTAGGGAAGGACTGAAGTCTCTCAAGGGGTCATGATACACCTTAGGTTCTGCTCTCAACTCAGCCAAAGCAAGTTGCTTTCCCGGTGTGTGCCCCACTTGAACTCTGTACATTAGTGACAGCGATGGAGCTGTGTGACACACACCTCTGGGCACAAGTGTTTGTAGTTTTAGATCCTCTCTGTGCACGTGGACACATGTATGAAGTATCATCATGAGTTTTTCATGTCGCTCTAGAGCCTACCAATTTTTCTGGTCATTTTAGCTGTCCTTCATACACATTATTCTTTAGTTGATTCCTCCAGTCAATATATAGTATAGATTTTGCCTTTATGCTGTCTCTGCTTCACAGAACTAAATAACGAAGAAGAAGAAAGTGATTTTAAGCATCAAGAAGTAAGAAGAGGCTTCAGCCAAAATTTTAAGGAAGAGGGAAAACCAGTGAAACACAGTGAAATAGGAAGTTGGCACTGGTAATTTTGGGGTGAGGATGGAGCTCTGATAAGCAGTTCGGTTTTATATGCGTAATGGCCCTCAGTATCTACAGTGTTTTATGTTCTGTAATTGGCAAATATTTCAGAATAATGACTCACTTAAGCAATTCTTACCCTTTAACACTTCCTCTTCTGTCTAGACATAAAATAATCAGGTGGATAATACAGCTTTCAACAATGAACCTGGCCAAACACTCTTAATTGCAGTTTGTCTTTGTGGACTGGTTTTCATTTCTTTTTCCTTTTCAGAGAGGAATATTAATTTTACTCTTCGGAGTAAAAGGCGTAGAAATTTTATGGTCCTTACTTACAAAAAAAAACAATGTGACACTGCCTCAATCATTTGACTTTGCTTTTATTTATTCTGCTTGTAAAATACAATTATTTGTAATTTTAGGAACAAATTATATGTTGTAGTGCAATTTCTACTTGAATAGGAGGATTCAAATTTTAAAGGATTCCAGCAAGTATGTAGTTCTGTATGTAGGAGATAATTATGGGGGTAATTCTGAAACTGAGTTACTCAATTACAAGATAGTTAGAAATGATGGGCCTATTATTTCAGACTATTTAAGCAAGATATCCACCAGAGACATCACTTGTAAAACATGTAAGTTGTTTGATCTTTTCAGCATTTATTCTATATTAATAGACAAAATAGAAAATTATAGATTCATAGGCTCATAATGAATTGTCACTTTCTATCACAGTTTGAATTAACCCCATCTGAAACTTAAGATTTAAGGAAAAGATTTAAGAAAAAGATTTAAGAAAACAGGTTTGAAGCATTGACTTCAATATATCAGTGAAAAAATAATACAATAAAATTTCTTCCCACCATTTTCACTGTAAACTCAAACTGAAGCTTATTAATTTTCTTCATTTTGTTCAAACTCTTAGGCCAATAACTTAGATTTAGTCGTACTAAGAATATTTTTAAAAATGAAAAGCTGATTTTTTTATACAATTATACAAATAGTTTTTACATATTTTTGTGTGCCTTGTCTCATAATCCTTTCTCTCACTTGGCCATCATAGAGAACTTTCATTCTAATTTATAATTCAAAGAGATTCAGATATCCATAGCTGTTCCTCTTTAACTCTCCCACACAACTGTCTTCATATTTTGTGTGTAGGGGTAACATCATCTATTGTTAAAGTTCTGCAGCGGGAGAGAAGCTTTTTACAGGACCCTATTTACAACTGCTTCTTGTCTTACCAAGCTTTATTTTGGGACTGAGGTTTCCTATCCTGTGTGAAGGAAGATGTTATGGCCAAAGGTTTGGGGTAAGAAACTAGAACTGGCATGATAAACATAAGAATCAGGGGCTGGGATTTGGTAGTTGAAGAGAACAGGGCTGGGATGAAGAGATGGGAGTAGGAAAGAGGCAAATTGAAAGGACAAGGCAAAGAGGATCAGTCTTTGGAGTAACAGGACATCCCTGCTCTGCCCGTGAAGCTTGGAACAGAGCCCAAGTTTCCTGCTTGTCCCTCTTCCTTTTCTATCAGCAAATATGTTTAATTCCTATGGGAAAATGTATGATTCAGTGAGTTCTCTCTCACATATATGATGACAGTGACTTACTTATTTCATCAATTCATGTGGCCAAATTCCACGTGATGGTTTGAAATATTTCAGATGACTCATGTTGTTGCAAATATGAAATTCTGCTCGTTTCCTCTATTTGTTTTCAAATATACAAAATCACATTGAAAGAATATTAGGTTACTTAGAATTTACACTTGCCAGACTTGGAGCTAATAATATGATCATACTCTATTTTTTGAGAGATTTCATCTCCTTTGGCAATGGAGTTTTTAAGGATTTTATTTTGTTACTCTCTTTAAATGCGTGGTCAAAAGCTTATCAACTGCATGTTAACCATACCTACTGGGAATACAGAATTATTTCAGCCATGGTTTTTGGTAATACTTCTGATTGCTTCACAGATACTAATTCATTTGTCCAGTCCCCTGTGATATGAAGACTTTTCATTCCCGATGTTGTTGTGTTAGTCACAAGCAAGGACATGCCTTTCTCAGCAATTGTTTTCTTGATAGAGTTTCGGTTTTATTTTCTAGCTGCAAAAGATCAATTTTATTTCTCTTTTAAGTGCTGAAGGTGAGTTTGTTTTCCATCTTTGGAGCACTACTAGATTTGGGGATACTGTGAAGAGAATCAGTTTCCTTTGGCTGAGATTAGAAAGCCTTATTCCTTTTCAAAATCATTTATACTTCAGTGGTGGAGAGGAGGACTAGTTGTCCAACACAAACAGCTAAGCCAAAGGAAAAATAAAAGATATATTCTTATTAAGAACACCTTATATAGCCTATCTTTTGATCAGATGGTTCAGAACATTAAATGAATATAGACTCTAAACAATATCTGATGGTTACATGGTTTTGTATGTCTTGGAGACACTACAGGTCTTTCAATTCAGCTACGTTTGCACAATGGCTATTAAAATGCAACTGAGGCACATGATTGTTACTTCTTAATCTTATCCATCCCTCATTATCAGAGCACCTGTTTATCAGCAATCTGTAATTAATGGAATCACTCTTAGTGCCACACGAGGCCTTTTGAAGCTGGGCCAGGTGAGCTGTTGGTCAGGTCTCCACCTCATCAGTCCTGCTTTGGTGAAATGCTCACCAGCCCCATCTCAGATGAGTGGTTCATTTGATCTGTCTTATAATCAGATGTTCTCTTAGGAATGGAATGAAGCTGTAGATATATTGTATCTTCTCACCATTCTACCTGGAATTTACACCAGGATTTTGACAGGAATTGTTTCTGTGTTGCTACTGAAGTGGAATGTGTCAGTGCAGCTCACTGTCAGACATGATGAACATCTCAACAGAAGTAGTCAAAGCAGAATCAAGCTAAATTAGTTTAATTTACAGTAGCATTGCTGTTTGTCTTATGGAAGGGAATGTAATTACTTCATTTGTTGCTGTCTATTTCTCACTTTAACTGCTGCCAAATTATTCAGATTTACCTGGTAGCTTGCTTTCTCCTGTTGGATTAACTGAAGGTGATAGATACATCTGTACAGATTTGGAAGGAGAAGATTAAATTCTGTCCTTTGCTTTTCATTAACTTCTGAGATGCTTTTGGGAGAATGGTGTCACTGACATGCTTAATTGCTTCATCTATAGGATCAATATCAAGCCCTTTTTCATGATGCTCTGAGGTTTCTGTAAGTTACAGTAACAGAATATAATTATTACCATATTTGACTAAAAATGTTCCACTTTTACCATCCTTATTATTACTTTATTTCCTCCATCAGTAACAGACATTCTTGTTTTCCATCTCACTGAGAATTTTCATGTTTTGTTTTGAACCTCATTACATTCAGTAAAGATTAAATTTAGAATAAGGTGCAGAATGCTTCCATCTTACACAGCTTTGTAAACATATATATATGGCATGAAACCACTTTGCTTCAGCACCAGTGCCATAACTCTGAGCTGTGAGTGCACACATATGAATGTGATTCCACACGCTTCTTTTTATTATTTGACTTTAAATCAGCATTTGTACCAAAGTAAAGAAAGACAAGTATAAAAGAAGATGGAATTTCAATAATTCTTTTATTTGCTTCACTGGTTGCTATTTTATAATTGCATTGCATTTTAAAATTCACATTCAAAATGTTCAGGCTGAGACACTGCACTGCCTATTCCGATGGAAATTTGAATTTTTATCTCATTATAGGTCTAAAATTCAGAATTCTTATCACACTAGACATTTTTGCATTAGAAACTCCCACTCTAAATTCTAATCTCTTTTCTGTTTCAGAAGAATGCCTATAGGAAATCTGTAATGTTTTTATATTACTGCAATTTGTTCTCAGAAGATCTGAGATCTTGTTAAAAAAAAAAAAAGGAAAGAAAAAGATGCAAGAATTGTGGTTGTATAAACAATTACAGCCAACATCCTAGATAAAGCCAAACACAAATGGTAATCCTCCTAACCTTTAAGGCCTTCCACATAATTTCTTGGGTGTAGAAATTTTGAAAGCCTAACTATACTACAAAAGTAGCCCTTATATCTGGAAATTCTCCATGGTTTTGGGCAGAGTGTGAATGAAATGGTTCTGGGAGGAGCAGGGAGCTGGTCTCCATGATTTTATGGGTCCCTTCCAACTCAAGATATTCTGTGGTTCTATGATATTAAGTGTATAGAACTCTGAGGGCTTTCTTTCAAAATAATGCAGTGTCATCTCATTGTATTTAAGTCTTGCACCAATTATTATAATAACAATTTTAAAAGTAGTCATCTCCCCCATGAGAATGGAAAAGGAAGACAAATACCAAGTGTGCTGGTTCCCTGCTGAAGCCTGTGCAAAAGCAAACCTGGCCTGACAGGGGGGAGAGTGCTGAGCATTCCTTGCTTTTCTGGGAAAAATGGATGTGTTACTGTCTGTTCCTTTTAGAAAACAAACCATTCAGCTCATAAATCAGGGACTGAAATGTATTTAGAGCAGTGGTAACAAAATCAGTCCCCTGCCATGAGGTCACTTTTTGATGAGTCACCATCGAGTCCCAGAGACGTCATCCCGCTCTTCCCAACAGGTAATTAATGCAAGCAGGAAAGGGGACCAGTAAATGGAATATGTAATTGTGAGAGTTGGTGTATATATTGAGCGGGGTTTTAACTTATTTTGGAAGCTCCTAAAGTACATGAACAAAGACTGGTAACCAAACTGCATCGACAGTGACGTGCTGGAAGCACAAGAGACTTTTTTCAAGTGGTTTTTACTTCATTATTCCCTGGTTGCTGTGGCTCAAGATGAGTTTGGTTCCTGAGAACAGCTGTTTTCCTGCATTTCTGACATTCAAGCCAACAGAGATGTACAAGAAATCGAGTTTATAACTGGCTGTTAGTAATGTAATACACACAAAAAAGCCAGATCTCTATAGATACTAAAACCCTGGTCCTTCCAGCACATCTGTGTAGCTATTGCTGGTACACAGCATGGTTTATTTCTTGATTTATGACTTCTGTTCATATTATATGCTATATTTTAAGGACCAGTCTCCACATAGGATGTTATTTTATTCACTCATTAATCCGCTCACAAATATTTTGTGTAGAATTCTCAACTCCATTAAATGAGAGGAAAATAAGATTATAGACTGATTAATTCATATGCTTAGTATCAGAAAGGAGGCATTTACAGTGCAGGGAGCCAAGTCCAACACTGATAGCACCCAGTCTGAACACCAAATGATGCAGACATCTGCAGCATGTTTTTCCCATGCAGTGCTTTAGTGCACACAAAATGCTTTTGGAAGGAAGAATAAAATGATGTTGCCTTTGACAAAGCACTGGGTCTCCAAAAGGGAGTTCAGAGCACAGCTTATTTGGAAGGGCCAGGTGCATTTCAGCCTAGTAGATGGAATTTTGAACAAGAATTCTTCAGGAGGACTTTCAATAAATATTGAAGTGCTTAGAAATTATATTTTGCAGAATATAAAATGAACAGAGACAAGTATTCCCTGTAAGATTGGAATGCACAGTAGACTCGGGTATGTTTGTTCACTGACCTTCCCATCTGTAGCAGTAACTGAGCTTGTGTATTGGGTACAGAACTTAAGGAAGAGCATATCTTAGGACAGACTCATGAATGATTTTTTTCAGAGAGATTTTCAGAGATATTCAGTTGTCCTTGATCCTGGGCTACCGAATTTCTGCTGTGTTCGTGGAATCCTTTTCCAGCAGAAGCATGGGAGGGTGAGGCTCATCTTTTGAGTTTTACAGCATGAAAGCATGGCCAGAATTATTCCACCACATAAAAGTAATCCATTGTGCTAAAATCTAATCTAGTCCTGGCACCAAATGATCCTCTTCCATCCTGACAAGATTCCTCTTTCAAAACATTGCCAATAAAGGGACCCTAAATATCTCTTTTATCCTTTGTTGTCCTGCTGTTAATAGAAGAAGGGAGAAAATCAACACTGATTATGAACTAAACCAGAAGAAAGAGAAAATAAAATGACTTCAAATTATTGCACCTTCCACTGAGCCCATTTTCCTCTTTTCATCTATTGTGTTTTGACCTGCTAACAGATGTTTTAAGAATACTCTTTCATAGGTATGGTGATACTCTGTGGAGTGAGGCTTTCAACTTTAATTATGTCAGAAAGAGACATCAGGAAAAGAATCAAAAGAAATGGTCAGAGGTGAAAGGCTAGAAAAGCAGTGAACTTTAAAATGACAAGTAGAATTGACAGAGAACTAAATCAGACCAGAGTAAATATTCACAGGGCAGAGAAATTTCCTGACAGATGACAAAATACATGCACTTGCCATACCTGCAGTAACACAGCATTTCAGTAGTGCTTGATAACAAAAGAATCCCTCTGCTCTATGATCTTCCTCTAGCATTGAAATAATTTCCCCTGAACTTCCCATGTGGACGTAAATGACACCTTTCCATTGCACACAACTTCCCACATGAAACTTTGGAGAAGTTTATCCCTTGCCAGTTGGCTGTCTATTAGTGTTCTCTTAACTTCTTAAATCTTAAAAAAAAAAATCTGTGTTATGTCCTATCTTCTATTTAAATTACTAAAATTATGTTGATTATATGTTTACTGCATGAATTATTTACATGATATTATTTTTTAAGTCAGGTCTTTGAAATGTTTTGTGTTTTTGAAGCTGTTTCACCAAATTCTTTGTTCCCAGTTTCCTAATGGCTTGACAAGGACATTTACTGTGCATGCAGTGAACAACTAGAAATGGTGTCTTGCAATTCCCAGGGTTCAATAAAACTGAATGATTCAGAGATTGCAATTTTACTCAATGATATATTCCTGTCCACTTCAGTGTAGCTAAAGGCAGAATAGGTTGGCAGCCTCTGAAGCAAGCAAGACTTTTTCAAAAGAACATTTTGATATCAGGAATTGTCAACTTTTTTTAACCAAACTGTTCCCTAAGCTGAAACCTGCAGAAAAATATGTTTTGACAAAATTCACAAAATCAATTTTCTAAGTTTTAAAATCATCAAAACTTTTTATATTGCCATTTAGATTCTGTTTCTTGGTTTGAAATTATTTTCGTTTTGAATATTTTATTTATAAAGTTTGAAAACATGAATATCAGCTTTGAAATGTTTCTCATCAATTGTGTCCAACTAAATGTTTCAGCTTAACCAAACTGATGGTTTGGGGGTTATATTTGCTTGAAAACTTAAAATACTGTGTCTGGATTTGGAAGAGGAGTTTTCAAATGTAAAATGTTTATATGGCAGAAAAATATTTCCCTATATATCTCTAGTGGTTAGTGGTCTCTCCAGAGGACAGTAAAATACCAGTAACAAAATAAACAGTATTTTGAACATAGAAGTAATGACAAATCAGAATGAGTGGTGTGACTCTAATTAAGGGTTAGAGAATTTGTTTTATAACTTATGCAGGGAATTCAGCAAGCTCCTTCATTACAAGAACAGTTTGACTGTTGTGCCCTTTTTTAAAGGATGGATGAACAATTTGTGGGTCATGGATATTTTTCTTGCCAGCTATTCTTTATTCATCATTGTCAGATTTACTTGCTTGATAAATAAAAATATAATGGTTTATCATATAAATCAGGTTAAAGCACTAACTATGAAAGACCAATGCCTTTAGGGCAAGAGGGACAAAAAAGCCAGAGGATTATTTTATATAATACAGTAACAACTTTCTTACTGCATCTTTCACTTAAGGAAGCTAAAACTACAGCTCCCTGAAGGTGGAATTTCTGTAATTCCTGTCTGATAGGGAAGTGTTCCCCAGAACTGCATTTATAAATCAGGTGTCACAAAAGTTTGTTCTCCAACAACTGTATTTCAGTCTTTGTATTGTTCTAGAATACTATTATTTCCTTTTACTGTCACTGTTCCATCAGGTAGTTCTTAGGAAAGAATCTGCCCCTGCCCCTGCCCCTGTGAGTGCTGTTATTCCTGTTTGAGTGGGGGAAAAGAATCTCCATCAGCAGAACCATCTTAAAAACTTCCCTGCCTCCGCTCACCTTCCAGAATACAGGTCTGCCTACTTAAAACTCAAATGATCCTTCAACTGTTCTCATTTTTGGGAATTACTTTGGAAGATCTTCTTTGGAGCAGGTATCTTGCAGCGCTTTGATAAAACAGCCTGTCTTATCTCTTAGGTAGACTGACAGCTGGGATCAGGTTTTCTAGGCTAAGGATGGAAAGTTCCTTGGGGCTGATTCAGCTCCTGTGCAGAGACAGCTGGCAAAGGGCAGCCCTTGTCACTGGACAGGCCCCACTGTCAGCTGTGCCAAGGGTTGGCTTAAAAGATGTAGCTGAGTTTTGCTGTTTCTCCTGCTCTGCCGTGGCCATCAGTGTGTTAGTGAGCTGCCTGGGCAGATGAATGAGCTGTGCAGAATCAGATCACAGCATTAGATCACCTTTGAGATGATGTCTGGGTACAGCTCAGTGATTTCCTTCTGCTCTGTGCTGTGGAGCTTTAATACGGTTAAGAACTAGTTCTCAAATTTGGTGCTTTCAGTGTCTCATCCATCAAAAGGTTTGTAAACACCTTTGTGTTTTGTCAGTGATGTTTTTACTGCAGGATCTGTTAATTGTCACACCTGATTTCTCTGCTTATTTGATTCTTTTTGTGAATGAGTCAGAAGGAAGCTTGTAAAATTTCATCTGTCTCTATGAGTAGGTGCAGTATAGATTTACATGTGCAGAGAATGTATTTGGTTGATCTAATAATTGAAGACAGCAACAAATTTGTTTGCTTAACCAAAGGGATGTATAGTCTTCTGAAAGTCCTGACTATGGTCAGCAACTTATTGAATGAGTTGCTGATATGTTGGAAGGGATAAACTGAAATATTGTGTCTGATTTGCCACTGGGATTTCTGACTAAAATCACAATAGAAATTCAAGTGAAATGTCCCTGGCATATAACTAAAATACCAGATGTGGCTGTAAGGATAACGAGGGTATTTAGTTTTGTTCTCCTTATAATGCCAAAAAAGGGGGTTAAACCCCTCTCTATCACTTCATTCAAATGCTCTATTTCAATGGAGCACATTCCATTTCAAACAGAGCTTTGAATACATGTAGGTCTGATTTTACCTTCTTTATGAGACAAAGTTTTGAAAGATTAAAAGAGCCCGGTCTAACTTTAAACTTATAGTCAGGCTTTAAAGTTATTTCTTCTCCCTGTGGCATTGCCATAGGGGGCACATGGCTGCACACAATCATCTCAGGGTGCTTAGTTTATGTTTTAAATCAACATGCCAAGAATTTACACCTTTAAAGTTGCAAACTGTAGGAGACCAAGTCTTAGGTGATCAAGGTAATTGCTTTCCATGCATCAATGTGCTCAGCTGTTAATGCACACTGATATTGTCTCTACAAAGTACATAAGTGGCAAGGAAAAATGTTTCATGCTAAATATTCAGAGCTGGTTTACAGGTTTCAGGACTTGCTGCAGGGGATCTCCCTGTCAGATTAAAACAGTGTTGGAACTCATGAGGCAAAAAAAGTCATTTCTGATCTCTGCATGCTCTCTGTCCAATCTCAACAGACAAATCCAACCCAGTGCAGTGTAATTTGCAAGTCTTCTGAGCAGGAAGTCCTAAAGGACTTAGAGCACGACTAGAGACAAATTAATCTACAACTGAGAAGATTTACTTCTACTCCATAACTTTGATTAAAAGACCAAAGACTTTGTTCTACAAACTGATTTAGTGCAACAAAGGATGGAATATGTGCCATGTGCTTAATTTAATCATGAAAACAACTCTTTTAACTTCAGAAAGAGGAGGTATGTGCTTAAAATCATGTACCTGTTCAAATTTGCTGTTGTTCGTGGCTTGCATATGTAATACTTACCTTAGTTCTCTTTAAATGGCCAAACTGGTAAGAACCTCAGTTCTAACAGTCACCAGTCTGGAGTTATTCCTTGCACTCAGGCATCTGCTCAGACTGCACAACTCCTTAGCTCATGCTAAAGTAAGAACACCAACAATTGCAGCCTCAATTGTTCCTTGACAGAAACCTTTTGAAAATCTTGTCAGAAGAACTCTTTGTCTCAACAAAAACACAATGTTCCCATGCTCTTAACCCCAGGATGCTTTAAGAAGACTCTAGTCTTGTCCAATTGCAGTATTATTGACAAGTGAAAGCTTTTTTGTGCTTTGTAATGCCTTTAAAAGCAGCACAAACAATATTTGTCCATATAGTATAAAACCTTTCCAACTGATTCTTGCCATTGCATCTCTTTAGACTAGTAGAATTTGTCTGGTGGAGAATGGGAGACTGTTTCTATGTAAATCCAGAGTTCTGTTTGAAGTTGGACACACAAAATTGAAATGGAAAGGGCCTAAAAAAATTTTAAAAGCCTGGTCTGGGCTCATCCAGGCTTCAGTTATAAAACAGAACCATACTTCTTAAGGAGAAAACTTTGAGCCCTGCAGCACTTGCTATCAGAATGCTGGGGCACTGCATCCATATCAAGGGATGGAGAAAAACAGTCTATGGATAATAAAGAGTTTCTTTTGTAGCAGCTGGGTTCTCTATCCCAGCACAGTATCAGCTGGATCTGATTTTCCTCTCTATGTGATATCCTTAGCAACCATTGTCTTAGAGTGATCCCTGCAAGAATAGACTAAATGACTGCATCAACCATAGAGTTCACTTTCCTCACCATCAGAAGAGGAAAATACAGACATTCACTGCCACAAGCACCAATTTCCTGCACTTTTAAGTTACAGTTCAAGTAAGAAGTAGCTGATATAGCTTGGAACATACTCATTAGTATCAATGTTCAGACTGGAACATTTCTATGCCCCATTTGTCCCAAAAATTCTTTGGCTGCAAACTGTCTTTTCGTTTCCTTCTCATTTCTTCCTTTTTACTTGATATCTTTTTTCTTTTGTTCTTCTGTTATTTCTTCCTTTTATTCTCTCTTCCACATGCCCCCTCTTTTTTTTTTTTCACTAAAAACTAAAAAACCTCACTCTCAGCTTCTTTCAGGCAATTTGAGATTGTTTTGTCCAGTACAATCTCTGCCCTTCACAGTCTTTCTGGAAATCCTAAAGTACCCCAAGCTCTTACTTCCTTAGACAGCTCCACAGAACATCTCTTCTTTCCCCTCTTGTTCTGCAAACCACTGCAGGCCACAATATTTGCCTTTGATTTCCCCTAGAGCCTGTTTGCACACTGAAGAGCTTTAATGGCAGTGATGACTTGGAAAAAGTCCTTACTGTGGTCAGGTCAATTAAGGCTTATTTGTACACTTGGGCCCTGACAAACATTGTTTGTGCTACCTGAAAAAACATTAAAAAAAGCACAAAAAAGCTCTCACTTGTCAATAATACTGCAATTGGACAAGACTAGAGTCTTCTTAAAGCATCCTGGGGTTAAGAGCATGGGAACATTGTGTTTTTGTTGAGACAAAGAGTTCTTCTGACAAGATTTTTCAAAAGGTTTCTGTCAAGGAACAATGGGGCTGCAATTGTCGGTGTTATTATTTTAGCGTGAGCTAAGGAGTTCTGCAGGCTGAGGTCTGAGCAGATGCCTGAAAAGGTGACATTAATAATTTGTAACATAAATGTGGTGTTAAACTAGGTGACATTATGTAAGAATTAAATATTTGCAAAAATTAACTCCATGGAAAAGATGTTGATTGTCTAATGTTTGTCTGTACATGCAGCAAAATTGGATGGTGTCATAAATTGAAAAATAAATTTAACATTGGTTTTATGAGAGTTTTATGAGTGACAGTAATTCTAAGACAAAATGCTCTCAGAAGAAAGAAACAGCCATTTCTTATAGGCTCTGGTCCTACAGATGTTCAAATGACTATTTAAATATCATCTGGTAATCTTTACTTGGTGAAAAAATATAGAAATTCTTCTCATAGTTTGTGGAGAATTTTTAAAGATACTTTGTCTTCATATTTCTTCCATTTCTATTTAATGGATGTATTTCCCCAATGCCCTTCTAAACTGACTTTCTAGACAGATGAAATGAAATATGTTTGGCTGTGGTAATTGGAAAGGCATATATCCATGCAAGTCTGCCTGGGCTGAAGGTACCTGGTTTGTTTCTCTCCTTAGCACATGCCTTGAGTCAATCATGCACTTTTTTACTCTTTATTTTATTCCATTTGCCATCAAAATATAACAACAAAATTGTAGATATCATTGAGAACCCAGTTAGGAAATTCTCATTATTCTGAGCCTTCTTCCTACAAGTACATTAACTGACTTCCTATAGTGTTACCCACAATGAATAATTTGAATTGGGGAAGAAACAATAACTGAGAATTTCTTTTTTCCCAGAAAGGTCAAACTGAATTCAGTTGGAGAAAAACATTTAAATTACTTAGACCATACTAACTTGCTGTTTTCTACATTCTTAGGAGGGTAAATATAGATTCAACTGGTCCTAATTTCCCTTCCCCATATCCTCTCTTTTGGAATGTGAAAAGACAAAGTCCAGTCCTAATTCTCAACAGAGATGTAATTTGCATGCTGGTATTTTTGAAAGTCACAATTCATCTTTCTTCTTCAGGATGATTTTTCTTACGAGTTCTGTAACGTGAGGTCTTATTTCTTCCACAGAGACAGTAGAGTCCCAGGCCTTTACTACTTTCCCATTGGGGTCCACTAGGTATTTCCAAAAGTTCCAGGTTGGTTCTTCTCCTGTAGAATCTACAGGCAAAAAAGTGAAATATTAGAAAATTTCTGTCATTTGTTCATATCAATTTGATGATTACCCTCTCAGAGGAAGGAGGAATGTAAAATAGGGAGTTCAGACTGAATAAGATTAATTTTCTGACAGACAGGGAGCTTTAACTAGACAGGAGCCCCCTGGAGACTAATGGGAATGGGGAAGCTTCAGAGAGACAGGAGAAAGCACTGTAATGGGTGTTAAAGTGTGTGAGGGCATGTGTGTGTCTGTGCCACCCAGATAAACCTGAAACAGTGGACTTTGATAGGAAAATGGCATTTGGCATAACAGTGTAGCTGTACCAGGACTGATTACTTGCTTACCCAGAATTTTCCCTCCAAAAGCACCCAGTGTCAGGTGCTTCAGAAGATTGTTTCAACAAATGTTACATGAAGCAACAAAGTAATTGTTCCAGGTTTCCTCCTACTCCTCATCTACTACAGTTTTTCCTTCCCTGGCCAGGTACTCATTTTACACGAGTTGAATTCTTATCCTTTACTGTTCTGCAACGTGACTAACGAAATTTTCAGGATTTTCAATTAGCCCAGGAACCTCATCCCACTAAAAGCACAAGTACAGACGCTACAGACAAATTAGCATCTTTTTTCCACTGATTATACATTGAGCAAAACCTCTTGAGGAATTAGAAGATATTTCAAAGCACCACCAAGACACAGCCAGACTACACTCTGCTGCTTAAATGCTGCCTCCAGCAGCCTCCTGCTTCCTGTGGGACAACAGGGAAACACAAGTTTGGCAAGTTTCATGTGAGATGTCTGCAGGAACAACCCTGCTGGGCTAAACAGAAACAGAAGGACCTGAAGAAGATTAAAGGGAAGTTTGCCTAGCAGAGAGATCCATCACAGACACCTGGAAGGAGGTGCGCTTGGGACAGTCAAAAATATTATCACTACTCATTTAAATTTAGTGGTACGTGGGCAAACACTGCAGAGAAGCAGCAGCGATATAGGCCTTGGAGGATGGAGCTCAAGGAATTCTGTGTTGCACTGGGCTTTATTTTATTTCATTGCTGGAAGACATTTCCTTCACGTTGGGTTAAGACTGACATTTTAATTTAGCATTTAAATGGTATTTAGAGC
>NW_020897798.1:0-2352 GCF_003984885.1 Neopelma chrysocephalum
GGCCGCGGCCCCGCCGCCGCTCCGGCCGCGCTCCCCACCCCAACCGCCCCGCGCCCTCCGGTTTGAATCCCCCGCCGCCAGCCAATCCCCGCGCGGCCCGGCACCACCCCGGCCTCTGATTGGCCGTGCCCGCCCCGCGCTCCTGAAGCCGAGCCGGCGCCATGTTTGCTGAGGGCGGGGCGCGTCCCCCGGCGCAGGCGCCAACGCTTCGCCCGCTGAAGGCGGCGGGCGCCATCTTTACTGCGGGCAGCGCGCGTTGCTTGGCAACGGCGCGGGCCGGGGACGCCAACAAGGCCCAGGGCCCCAAAAAACACGGGGCGACTCCTTTTTGGGGGGTCCCTGCGCAAACATTGGGGCTCTTTTGGGCTGTTTTAGGGATTAAACACTGTCCTCAGCCCCCGCCGTGTTGTTATTTTAAGCAAAGCCTGATTCCCCCGCACTGGTTGTGCACGGGGCTGGATGCAGCCCATGAGTGTTGAACATCCCCGTGAAGCTGTTTAAGTGTTGCCATTTCAGAAATCTGATGGATTTTTGTCTTTAAATGTTGATTTGTGTACGGATTTTTGTCTTTAAATGTTGATTTGAGCACCAGCCGGCCCCCCGTGCCAAGGGCAAAACCCATTTCAAGCCGAATTTCCCCTACACAGGCTTTTTAATATGCAAATATATCAACCCCAAACCCAACAATCCCACGAAGGGAAAACTCACATAATCATAAAATAACAACGCGCCGCAATCTTTTATATCTGAAACAAAACAGCGGGGTAATTGAAGGATGGATATTAGCAATTAGAAAGCGGAACTAAATGCTCCAAGAGAAGGGGGTTCATAAAGCAGATTGCTCCCATCATCCAGCTGCTTTGCTTTATTTTAGGGTATATATGGTTTGTTTTAACTTAATCAATAACAATTAATTCATAATAGATTGTAAAGAGCCTCGAGATCTTCGGGAGAATAAGCATTAATGAGGAAGAGGGATAAAATTATCCACATTTTACGGGGGAATTGAGGCGCTGAAGAGACGCTGCTCGTCCTCCAAGTCAACTGACCTTGATATTTGACCTTGATATTTGACCTCATGGCACGAAAAATCACCCAAAAAACCCGATTTTCTGTGGAAGTTGGAGGCTGAGAGTAATTAAATCCTCGCAGCCGAGATGCCTCTATTGGCAGCTTGTATTTATAGTGGTTTTTTAGTGTCGTTCCGAAGAGCTGAGGAGGCTTTTTTTTGCTCACGAGCAAATCCCGTTCCCCTTTTTCCCAATTGTCATCCGCCATCTCGTGCCAATAAAAAGGCAACATTATTTTAGACGATTGCCCCCGTGGTGCCTGCAGTGAGTTACTGCGTGAGGTGCTGGGTTTGTGCTGCAAAAATTAAATTTTTTTCCATATGTGGCCTTCCAAACCCTCCCCTGAATAATGGTGGGAGCTCCAAGGGCAGCAAGAACCCCAAAAACCTTCTGAGAACCACCCCCCTCACCTGCAAAAAATCCCTAAAACCTTTTGGGGTTTTTTTTTCCCTTCGGTGGGAAATCAGGTGATGGGAGCAGAGGGGTCAGGAGCACCTTCCAACCAGAGCTTTGTTGAAAGGCAGAAGGGGCTTGAGGGCCTTTTCAGGGGTTGTTTTATTGCAAAGCAATTATATCCTCTTTTGTTTGTGTCAGGGAAGGGAGGGAGAAGCCTCCAAAGTCTCATCTGGGAGACTGTTAATGGAATTTATGCTAATTTTGATGGTCCCGGCGATTGCTGTGGCAGAAATTCTCCTCCAGCTCCTCCTGCAGCCTCACTTGGTTGGTCTTTTTGGCCTGTTCTCCTCCTGCCACCACCAAAAACCCCTTTTTTGGGGCAGCACTGGCAAATCCCAGGATGAGAGTGGGATTTTTGCTCTTGTGGGCGTCACTGGTGACCCCACACCTGGATTTTTTGGGGGGGGAAGGATGGAAAAAACCCCACCCCCTGTGTGAGCAAAAAGGGGGAAAAAGGGCAAAAAGCCCTGCAGAAAAAGGGCAAAAAGCCCTGCAGAAAAAGGGCAAAAAACCCTGCAGAAAAAGGGCAGAAAGCCCTGCAAAAAAAACCCCCCAAACCTCTCCCTGCCAACCCTCCCTGTCCCTTGGTGAAGCTCAAATCGCTCTGCCCGGGCTCCAGAGTAATTAACTCTGGAATTGGAAACCCATTTGTGCAGCTTTTTGTGCTCGGGGGAAACCTTTATTAAGTTGCTTTTAATCCAAAACCGGTTTTAGAGTTCATAAACACTCGTTCAAAAAAAAAAAAAAGAATAAAAAAAAAGAGAATTAAAAAAAAGAGAATTAAAAAAAAGAGAATAAAAAAAAAGAGAATTAAAAAAAGAGAATA
>NW_020897798.1:2452-3438 GCF_003984885.1 Neopelma chrysocephalum
AGAATAAAAAAAAGAGAATAAAAAAAAAGAGAATAAAAATAAGAGAATAAAAAAAAAAGGGAAAAAACAAGTGGAACTAGAAACTGTGAGACAACAACCTTTATCCAGAGGGGGAAAAAAAATTGAGAAAGAATTATCTGAGGGACGTTTCTCTCTGTGCATTAATAGAGCAGGGGTGTTAAAAAGGAATTATTCAGCAGCGTGAGGGGAAAAAGAAAATCCATCAGGCTGAGCAGGGGAGGGCGGCCGAGGTTTGGCCCCGGGAAGATGGACAATTTTAGGGAATTAATTTGTGATTTCTCAGGGCTGGCCCGAGCCAGGGATGAAGGAATCTGTGGGGTTTGAGGGGGATGAAGGAATCCATGGGGTCTGAGGGGGCTGAAGAAACCTGTGGGGTCTGTGGGGAGGAGGATGAAGGAATCCATGGGGTCTGTGGGGGTTGAAGGAATCCATGGGGTCTGTGAGGAGGGGGATGAGGGAATCCATGGGGTTTGTGAGGAGGGGATGAAGGAATCCATGGGGTCTGTGAGGAAGGGGACAAAGAGCCCATGGGGTCTGTGAGGGCTGAAGGAATTCATGGGGTCTGTGAGGAGGAGGATGAAGGAATCCATGGGGTCTGTGAAGAGGGGAAATGAGGAGCCTCTGGGGTCTGTGGGGGCTGAAGGAATCCATGGGGTCTGTGAGGAGGGAAATGAGGACCCCATGGAGTCTGTGAGGAGGGGGCTGAAGGAATCCATGGGGTCTGTGGGGGCTGAAGGAATCCATGGGGTCTGTGAGGAGGGGACAAAGAGCCCATGGGGTCTGTGGGAAGGGAATGAAGGAATTCATGGGGTCTGTGAGGAGGGGGATGAAGGAATCTGTGGGGTCTGTGAGGAGGAGAATGAGGAATCCATGGGGTCTGTGGGGGCTGAAGAAACCTGTGGGGTCTGTGGGGTGGGGGATGAAGGAATCCATGGGGTCTGTGAGGAGGGGGATGAAGGAATCCA
>NW_020897798.1:3448-5487 GCF_003984885.1 Neopelma chrysocephalum
GAGGAAGGAAATGAGGAGCCCATGGGGTCTGTGGGGGCTGAAGGAATCCGTGTGACCCCAGGACAATTCCTCTTGGACAAAGAGCAGCCAAACCCATGGCCCATCCTCTGCTCCTCGGTGCATTAAATGTCATCAGAGGAGCCACGGCCTCACCCTGAACCCCTCAAAAAACAAAGGGAGGCTCTATAACCTTCATTTTAACCCCTTAAAAAACAAGGAGAGGCTCTATAACCTTCATTTTAACCCCTCAAAAAACAAAGGGAGGCTCTATTGCCTCCATCAACTCCTCAAAAAACAAAGGGGGCTCTATTGCCTCCATCAATCCCTTAAAAAATGAAGGGAGGCTCTATAACCTTCATTTTAACCCCTCAAAAAACAAAGGGAGGCTCTATTGCCTTCATTTTAACCCCTTAAAAAACAAGGGGAGGCTCTATAACCTTCATTAACCCCTTAAAAAACAAGGGGAGCCTCTATTGCCTCCATCAACTCCTTAAAAAACAATATTGTCTTCATTTTAACCCCTCAAAAAACAAGGGGAGCCTCTGTTGCCTCCATCAACTCCTTAAAAAACAATATTGTCTTCATTTTAACCCCTTAAAAAACAAAGGGAGGCTCTATAACCTTCATTTTAACCTCTCAAAAAACAAGGGGAGGCTCCATTGCCTTTATTTTAAACTCCTTAAAAAACAAAGGGAGGCTCTTTTGCCCTCATCTGGCCTTTAATGAATGACCTCTTGTCCTGCCGGGTGACAAAGGACCTTTGTGGGCCCGTATTTATGATTTCATTTAAGCTGGAGGAGCAAAGCTGAGGGAGAGAGGGCTGGAAAATCAGACCTTTAAACTCCAGGGGTCTTTATCTGTTTTTTTTCTATTAATACAGTTGTCATCTCTTGGATGTTCGAGCGACTCCTCTGGACCCCAGCACGGGATTTTATTTATGAGAAATAAATAATCTGCCACAAATATTAATAAAAATTTATTTATAAATATATAATATTTATATATTATATATTTATATATTATATAATAAATATATAATAAATAAATTTATTAATGAATAATTTTATAATATTAATATATATTTATAAATATATAATATTTTAATATATTGATACATTATATTATATAATAGTATAAAATTATTAATAAATATATATAAATAATACAAAGTTATTTATAAGTATATTATATTTATATATTATATATTTATATATTGTATTATATATAAATATATAATAAATAAATTTATAATATGTTTATATAATATATATTCAATATATAAATATATTAATATAAATTTATTTATAATTATATTATATTTCTATATGATATATTTCTGTATTATATATTATTATATTATATATTTCTATATTATGTATTTCTATATAGTATATTTCTATATTATATATGATTATATTATATTTCTATATTATATATTTCTATATTATGCATTTCTATATTATATATTATTATATTATATTGCTATATATTTAGATATTATATTATATATAAATATATATAATAAATAAATGTATAATAAACAAATTTATAATACTCCATATATATAATATATATTTAATACATAAACATATTAAAACATATTTACAAAAAATATATTTTATTCATTAAAAAAAATCACATTTTTTGCCTTTTTTTTCCCTTTTTCCCTGGGCAGAGGATTAAACAACCGTGAGTCAGGAGCCTGTCCCCCCCTCTCTCCTTTGCCATGCAAAGGGAGAAAATTAATCTGCCGGCTTCCCTCTGATATTTGGGCTGAATTCCAAGCTGGGAGTGGAGATAAAAGCCAGGGACAGCACAGGTACCGAGGGCTGCTGGCACAGGGCCTTTGTCCGTGCAGATAACGCTCCCCTCTCCTCCTGGACTCATCAATAATTCACCAGCTCAGCCCTCCCTCTGCTTTCTGCTCTCCCTGTTTTCCCCTCCAGCTGCTGGAATTGCTTCATGTCCAACAAACCCACACGTGTTTTATTTTCTCCATCGTTTGCTGGTATTGGTCGTGTGATAAATAAATAATTGGG
>NW_020897798.1:5497-7287 GCF_003984885.1 Neopelma chrysocephalum
AAGAGTGGTGGTCACTGGTCAAGAGTGGTGGTCACTGGTCAAGAGTGGTGGTCACTGGTCGAGAGTGGTGGTCACTGGTCAAGAGTGGTGGTCTCAGTCTGGTTGACAGTGGTGGTCACTGGTCAAGAGTGGTGGTCACAGTCTGGTCAAGAGGTTCCACCCTCCGGGAGGCCGCAGTGGGGAAAAAAAACGTTGTTTTTTCCCCAGGAGTTAAAAAACTGGTGACCCCCGAGGTGGGGGGGGATGTCCCTTGACCTTGACCCAATCAGCAAAATTTAAACATATTAGGAAAAGAAGGGTGATGATGATGAAGTTGGAGGAGAAGTGGCCACGTTGTGAGACCACAAGGAGAGGGAGAGAGGGGCCCAGAGCCCCTTGGGGTTGCAGAAACTCAAAACCAGTGTTAAACTGGACCGAGTTCTGTGGTTAAAGAGCCGAGGGGGCCTTTCCCTGCTTTGAGGGGGCAGAGAATTGGGGCAGAAAGCCAAGAAGACAAGGAACAAGCAGCAAGGACGGTGTGGAACCGAGCAGAGAGACACAGGGATGTCTGAGGGAGAGACAGAGAAAAGACTGAGCTCAACAAAGACAGTTTTGGGGTAGGAACTGAATCAAATCCCCCCAAAACCCCTTTGAGACCTCTCCTAGGAGGAGGAGATGGACTCCTACTTGAGGGACTTCTTCCCTTCTGGACTTTTATTGGAGGGAAAAGAGATTTGACGCCATGTAAATATTGCTTTGCCACAGGAGGGATAGTTAGGATTGTGGAGATAATGTATTGTAATATTTATTTGTGTAATAATTGTAATAGAATTCCCTTCCCCCCATATTGTGCCTGGAAAACCCCTCTCACACCGGGGGGAGTTGTGGGAGGGGGGGCTTGGACTCGAAAATTGGATTTTTGTGGGTCTCAAACCACCCCAGATGCCAACCCCGGCACCATCCCTGCCAGAGCTGTGCCACGCTGAGCAGGGGAAACCCAGGGAGGTTTTCCAGAGGTTTCCTTCCCAGAAAAAAAGCAGGAATAACCCCGGCCACTCCCAGCCAAACACCTGCTCGATGATTTTTGCTTTGTAAACCCAAGTGAGTTTAAAACCCACGGCTCAGGAGTAAATTGGGGCCGATTATTGCGTGGCCCAGGGGGGAAAATTGCAGCTGGTTATCTCCAGGGAGGAAAATCAGGATCCAGCAGATAATCAGAGCGTTATTTGTTGCACTTTAGATGACATTTTTTTTTATGGATTTAGGAGCCACAGCGATCAAAGTGGGGAGTCCAGAGGCCTGGAAGCCAAACAGCACCTGAAGCTGCTCTTCCAGCAGGAATAACAGAGTTTTGTGCCACACATGGAGCTCAAAAACATCCAAATCTGGGCATCACCCACCCCTGATTAAATCTGATCTCCTCCTGAGGGAGGGACAGAGCTCAGGATGCTGCAGGAGAGGAGGCAAAGGGGGGTTTATCAGCTCTCAACAGGCCACCAGCCAGATCTATACTGGGGGATTGGGTTTCTCGGGCTCCTCCCTCCTCTGTTCCTCCCTCCCCGGCCCGATCGATGCCCTCTGCCTGTGCCCTGCTCCTCCAGCAGCCCCAGAATTGGAAGCTTGGGCAGGAGATGGAGCAGCAGGAGCGTTGTCTGCTCAACCCCAGGGGCACCAGCAGCTCTGGGCACCTTCCCCTGGCACCAGGATTGATCCCTGTCCCCACCAGGATTGTTCCTCATCCCCTGGGCACCAGGATTGTTCCCCATTCCCACCAGGATTGTTCCCCATTCCCACCAGGATTGATCCCCATC
>NW_020897798.1:7297-16791 GCF_003984885.1 Neopelma chrysocephalum
ATTCCCACCAGGATTGTTCCCCATTCCCACCAGGATTGATCCCCATCTCCACCAGGATTGTTCCCCATCCCCACCAGGGTTTTTAGCAAAAAAGGGGTTTTAGCAAAAAAGGGGTTTTAGCAAAAAAAGGGTTTTTAGCAAAAAAAGGGTTTTTAGCAAAAAGGGTTTTTAGCAAAAGAAGCCCATCCAGAGCCTCTGTCACTCTGTTTTTTGTAGGTTTTCTGCATGGGAGCGTCCCCAAATCCCGGTTTGGGCTCTGCTCCCAGGTTGGGAGAGCTGAGGATGTTCCCGCCAGGCTCGATCCCAATTTGGGCTCCTCTCCCGGGTTGGGAGAGCCAAGGATGCTCCTGCCAGGCTCGATCCCGGGTTGGGAGAGCCCAGGATGCTCCTGTCGGGCTCGATCCTGGTTTGGGAGAGCCGAGGATGCTCCTGCCAGGCTCGATCTCGGGTTGGGAGAGCCGAGGATGCTCCTGCCAGGCTCGATCCCGGGTTGGGAGAGCCGAGGATGCTCCTGCCAGGCTCGATCTCGGGTTGGGAGAGCCGAGGATGCTCCTGCCGGGCTCGATCCCGGTTTGGGAGAGCCGAGGATGCTCCCGCCGGGCTCGGGCTGAGCCGAGGCAGCTCCGCGATCGATCCCCCGATCAATGACAGCTCAAGGCCTGGAAACGACGCCAGCGACGGCGCCTTCCCCGAGCCCTCAATTCCCCCCCCGAGGCTCGGGCAGAGCTTTTCCAACCATCCTCCTGCAGCAGGGGGGTTGTTTAACAAATCGGCCGCAAGAACGAGACAAAAGGCCCCGAGGAAGGAGGGAAGGGAGGGAGATCTGGCGGGACCGGACCTTTATCTGCGGCACGTTGGCAGCCGAATCCTCCTTGTGCAATAATTTATCGAGGGTGAGCGGGCAGGAGAATTGGCAGCGGGTGCATAAAGTGAGGAATTAAAGCCGCTGCCCGTCCTTATCTCCCTGGCAGGGAGGGGAGAGGAGGGGAGGGAGCTCTGAGCCAGCCCGGGGCTGTCGAGATTTGTGGATTTAACGAGTCCCAACTTTATTAGCTCAGCCGGCGGGGAGCAAAGAGCAGAAGCGCCGAGAGGACAAAGCGGCGCGTCCACATCCTCCCGGCTGCTTCCAGGCAGGAATTCCCCCCTGGGAATGTCCCTGGCTGGGGGACGCGGCAGAAGGGACCGGTGGTCTTTGGAGCTCGGTTAAAATTCACTTTTAAACCAGTTCAGGAGCTGCTGCGCTTTCCCTGCTGGTCGAGACAAAGGCGGGAGGCGCTTTGCCCTCGAGATATTCGCATTTTCCACGCAGAGCAGACGCTGCTCTGGGCGCTTCCAACCACCCCGTGAGACGCAGCAGGAAAACCCCCGGGGGGGAGGGATGGATAAAACCTCCAGAGCCGCGGAGTTGTCAGTTATATATTATATATTTATATATTAGACTATATATAATAAATAAATAAATTTATTAATAAAGATGAGTGAGTGAGTGATGTATATATAAATAAATTTATTAATAAATACATTTCTAATATTAATATTGGGGCTTTTGAGGCGTCCCCAGGGAGGGCAGCTCGGCTCCCACAGGGGTCCCAGGGCTGTGGATGGAGAGGGAAGAGGAGCCTGTGGATGGAGAGGGAAGGGGCTGCTCCATCCCCAGCCCCCCCCCGGGAATCCCCCGGCGCTCGCACGGCGCCGTTATTTGTAATTAACTCCGTTATTAGCTCCGCTTTTGCTGAGATGGCACCTCCAGGATGGGCTCCATCTGCTCCTCGGGCGGCCGAGGGAGGGGACAAACCCCCTCCTCGGAGGGAAATGGGATTTTTCTGAAAAGGGGGGACAACGACAGGGTCACACCAACCCCCCCGACCAGGGCTGAGGGTCCAGGCTGAGGATCCAACTCCCCCCGGCCCTTCCACCACCCCCCAAACTCTGCCAACCAGCTCCTCTCCCCCCCCAGACCCGGCTCGGCTTCGGAGGGGGGGATTTTTAGGGGGATTTTGCCGTTTTCGGGTGATTTTACATCTCTCCGTTTTTAATTTCTCTTCGAGGCAAATAAGAGCAAATAAAAGGCGAATAAAGCAAATAAGAGCACGGGGGAGCCGAGTGGGAGATGCTGCGTGTCGGGAGGCTGCTGGGAAAGAAAAAGGATCTGCTGCTGCTGCTGCTCTCCGTGCCTGGAGCACCGAGTGCCACATCCCTCCCTCCCTCCCTGATCCCTCCCGGAGGAACGGGACACAATTCCTGGCTCACGGCCCTTTTCCAGGCAGGCTCCCCATCTTTTTTGGCCCCATAAATCCTCCCCAGGTTATTCCAGCGCCTGTCACGGAGCTCGGAGGGAGAGTCACATCCCTCCATCCCTCCCTGCTCCCTGCACGATCCCTCCCGGAGGAACGGGACACAATTCCTGGGACACGGGCAGCAATTCCCGGCCCCCGGCCCCTTTTCCAGGCTCCCCATCCTTTTTTGGCCCCATAAATCCTCCCCGGGTTATTCCAGGGGCTGCCACGGCAGCAAATCCGAGCTCGGAGGGAGAGCCACATCCCTCCATCCCTCCCTGCTCCCTGCACGATCCCTCCCGGAGGAACAGGACACAATTCCCGACCCGGAGGAACGGGACACAATTCCCCTTTTCCAGGCAGGCTCCCCATCCTTTTTTGGCCCCATAAATCCTCCCCAGGTTATTCCAGGGGCTGCCACGGCAGCAAATCCGAGCTCGGGGGGTGCTGCGGGTCCCCCCATCACCTCCACCCGCAGCATCGCCTTTGTCTCCGCAGCCTTTCGAGCTCTGCCTCCTCCTCCTCCTCCTCCTCCTCCTCCCTCTGCTGCAAAGACACGCGTTTAGTTGCAACAACATCGCTTTAATTTGTTTGCCAGCTCTTTTTGGGGGGGATGGAGAGGCTCCTGATGGAGAAGCTCCTGATGGAGAAGCTCCTGATGGAGGAGCTCCTGATGGAGAAGCTCCCGCTCCCACCGGGGCCCGTTCGGAGCTTTAACCCCTTCGCCTCCCGCAGCCTCCGGAGCGCCCGGGACACTCCGGGACGGTTCCTCCAGCTCTGCCCCGCAGCGCCCGGGGCCGTGTGATGGCCTGACCCGGCAATTCCCGGCTCCGGGGGAGGGATCCGTGTCCCCTCCCGGCGTTCCCGAGACGGGATGAGTTTTGTTGTGGCCGCGGTTTGTCAGAGGGAACGAAGGAAAATCTGACGAGGATGGGGTGGGATGGGCTGGATCCACACCCGGGGAGGGGCTGGGAATTCCCGGTGTCCTGTGCCACATCCTTGGCACATCCCGGGATCTCACCTGAGCACACACCTGGTACCTGCCCGTGGCCAAAGGGCCCTTTGGGACACCCCTGTGGGGACACCAGCACGACCCAGAGGGGCCTTTCCACTCAGAGCAGCTTCCAAGAGGGATATCAGAGCTCCAAAGCAGCTTCCAAGATGGATATTGGAGCGGGAGGAGAATGAGGAGCCAGGAGGGATGACCTGGGGCTGCTGCAAAGGGTCCTTTGGGACACCCCAGCAGGGCCTTTCCACTCAAAGCAGCTTCCAAGATGGGTATCAGAGCTCCAAAGTAGCTTCCAAGATGAAAATCAGAGCTCCAAAGCAGCTTCCAAGGTGGAAATCAGGGTGGGAAGAGAATGAGGAGCCAGGAGGGATGACCTGGGGCTGCTGCAAAGGGCCCTTTGGGACACCCCTGTGGGGACACCAGTACGGCTCAGAGGGGCCTTTCCATTCAGAGCAGCTTCCAAGAGGGATATCAGAGCTCCAAAGCAGCTTCCAAGATGGAAATCAGGGTGGGAAGAGAGCAAGGAGCCAGGAGGGACAGCCCTGGGCAGTGCAGAGTGGCAGTGCCCTGGCAGGTCCCTGAGATCCCTGGGAGCCACAGGGATCCCTGCTTGGCCCTGCATCCCCTGGAATGAGTTTGTTTGGTCTCTGCCCCACACTTCCAACCCGAGCATCTTCATCCCCTCCATCCCAGGGGAGCATTCGAGGGGTTTTGTGTCCCGGGAGAGGCTTTTTCCCAGCCCTGGGTGGCAGGAACGGGGATGGCAGGAGCCAACACGGGGGGAAATGACTCGAGGAGCCGCTGGCTTTGCATCTCCTGCTGCTAATTGCTCCAGCTAATGAAGCCACATGCCCATCCCGGGGATTCTCCACGGGATTTTTCCATCCATCCGCCCTCGGCTTCCGTCCACAAGCCCGGGAAGATGCGGCTGATTGATCACGAGATTCCGGGGTGGAAAAAGGGTAGGAACAACTGGAAGAGACACCTCGGCCCCAAAGCAGGAGAGGGGAGCCCCAGATCCGAGGGTGAGGAGCAGCCAGGAGGAGGAATTCCCAGTGTTGGTCCATCCAGCTCTTCCCGAGGCTGCTGGAGAGGATCCCACGGGATGCAGCCCCCAGGGAATTCCTCTCCTGGCTCTCTGGGATGTTTCCTCCTCCCAAAACCTCGACAGAGCCCGAGCCACCTTCCCCCTCCCATCTCCAGGTCGTCGAGCAGTTCAACCTCCCTTTTCATCCCCGGGTTTAAATAGAAAAGATATCAAAATAAAAGATAATCGTCGAGAAAGATGAATAGGGGGGGAGGGGAAAAAAAAAAAGCAACAAACCCATCAGCACGGAGGAACTCTCGTCTAATTTCTCACCCACGCAGAGCACAACGATATCAGTGCCTTCAAACTCTTGGGTTTGTAAAAAGCTTTCACGGCTTTATTACCAGCTCCCCGAACAGCTTGTCCTTTTAATAAAGCCGAGGCCTCCAGATAGCAGGTTCTGCCCGTGGGAGATTCCATCGGGACGTGGTTTTAATCCGGGGCAGAAATAGCACACGCAGAGAGCAGCAGCAGCAGCGCTCACCTGACCCGGGGAGCCCTTTGTGGGGGGCAGGAAAAGGTTAAAAAACAACCCCCCAAAAAATGCGGGAGGGGAGAGGGGAGGGAGCCCTTTGTCGGGGGCAGGAAAAGGTTAAAAAACAACCCCCAAAAAATGCGAGTGAGGAGAAGGGAGGGAGCCCTTTGTCGGGGGTAGGAAAAGGTTAAGAAACAACTCCCCAAAAATGCGGGAGGGGAGAGGGGAGGGAAACCTTTGTCGGGGGCAGGAAAAGGTTAAGAAAAAACCCCAAAAAACGCAGACGGGGAGGGAGGGAGGGAGGGAGAGGGGGAACCTCCTCGCCCTCTCCCCGTCAGCGCCGCCGGGGCTTTGGCCACGGGAGGAGGAGGAGGAGGAGGCCCTTCAATTATCCAAACTGCTGCCCCTCACGAAATTAAACGCTGCCGAGGATGACTCAGTGTTTAATGGGCTGCGCCGGGAGAGCCGAGAGCGGCACAACCCGGCATCAATCGGGGCATCAATCGGGGCATCAATCGGGGCATCAATCGGCACAAACGCGGCATCGATCAGGCGGAGACGGGGAGAGGGGGGAGAGAGGGACCCGGGCAGCCACTGCCGGGCTCAGGATGCTGTGTTTGCCCTCGGGATAAACCCCCCGGGGTGAATCCCGCCCTCAGCAGCTCCGGGTGCTGCGGCCCGACTCTCCAGCCGAGCTGGATGTGACCCTTGGATGGAGTTGTGCCGGGTTTAGAAACCCCCCGAGCTGCCTGTGCCGGGTCCTGGGGGTTTACACACTCTGGTTTTCCCCTTGGGAAGGTGTCAGCAGCGGTCAGATGGGATTTGAAAGGCGAGTAAGGGATGCAAAGCTCGTTTTTGCCTTCTCTCACCCGCCCGGGATGGTAAAGCTCTCCAGGACAGCCCGAGCCAGCCCAGCAAGCAGAGCTCTGCTGAGGGCCTTGTTGGTCTCAACAAGATGCTGAGCTTTGAGTTCCAGCAGATAATTAACCAGGAATCAGAGAATCAGAGAATCAGAGAATCACAGAATCATAGAATCACAGAATCCTAAAATCACAGAATCACAGAATCACAGAATCATAGAATCATAGAATCACAGAATCATAGAATCCCAGAATCAGCTGGGTTGGAAGGGACCTCCCAGATCATCCAGTGCAACCCTTGATCCAACCCCGCCGTGGTTCCCAGCCCATGGCACTGATGCCACATCCAGTCTGTCCTTAAACACCTCCAGGGATGGAGAATCCACCCCCTCCCTGGGCAGCCCATTCCAATGGCTGATCACCCTCTCTGGAAAGAAATTCTTCCTGATATCCAACCTAAACCTCCCCTGGCACAGCTGAAGACCCCGAGCCCTCTTGTCTTGGGAAAAGAGACCAACCCCCCCTGGGTCCCCCCTCCTGTCAGGGAGTTGCAGAGAGTGAGGAGGTCTCCCCTGAGCCTCCTCTTCTCCAGGCTGAGCCCCCCCAGCTCCCTCAGCCTCTCCTCACAGCACTTGTGCTCCAGTCCCTTCCCCAGCCTCGTTGCTCCCCTCTGGACCTGCTCCAGCCCCTCAATGTCCTTCCTGAGCTGAGGGCCCAGAGCTGGACACAGCACTCCAGGGGTGGCCTCACCAGTCCAGGGGAAAAATCCCTTCCCTGACCCTGTTGGCCACACTGTTCCTGAGCCAGGCCAGGATCCATCGGCCTCTTGTCCCCCTGGGCACACTCTGGCTCCTGTTCAGCTCCCTGTCCATCCCAAATCCCAGCTCCCTTCCTGCCTGGCTGCTCTCCAGCCCCTCTGTCCCCAGCCGTTTGGGGGGTTTGTCGTGGCCAAAGTGCAGGACCCGGCCCTTGGCCTGCTTGAACCTCATCCCCTTGGGATCATCCCCATGGATCCAACCCATCCAGGTCCCTCTGCAGATCCCTCCTGCCCTCCAGCCGATCCACACTCCCCCCAGCTCGGTGTCAGTTGGACTTGATGATCTCCGAGGTCTTTTCCAACCCAAAGGATTCCGTGGGGATGCCACAGCCCCCGATGTTGGATCTGCCCCACCAGCGACACAAAGGCGCTTGTAAAAAGTCCAAATAAGGCCCCGCGGCGCCTCATTTGAACACAATTTACCGCTGCTAATGACGCTGATGGTTATTTCCCCGAGCTAAGGAAGTATTTGGCCCCAAAAAGTGGCTCCTGGACGCGATTTCAGCCGAGCAATCCGGAACGCCGGAGCTGATGGAAGCAATTTGCAACCCATTAGCAGAGATGGGCTGTGAAGATATTTCACACGTTGCTGGGGCGGAGACGGGATTTTTTCCCCCCTCTTCCTTGGAATTTTTAGCCCGGGCGGGGTGGCAGAGGGGGCTGTGAAACCTCAATATTTAGGGTGAGAGCCGGGCCGGGTTCGCAGCACGGGGTGAGCGGTGAACACCCAGCTTTGCCATGTGCCACCCCGGCGACCTCTTGATTAAATATCCGACCTTAAATAGGCAAATCCAGCCCCGGATGGCAGGGCCAGTCACCCCCCCGGTGCCCCGGGACAGGGCACAGCCCCTCCAGCACCCTCAGGGCTCGATGGACCATCCTGAATTAAATGGACCATCCTGAATTAAATTAAATCGCCTCCTGGACAGCCGCGGGTGCAGATAAAAAAGCGATTTGCGAGCCAGGGATGCATCCATGGAGGGAGCAACAGCAGGGCACGATCCCAAAAAAGCAGGGAAAAGCATCTCTGGCCCAATCCTTGCAAACCCCATCCTTGCCCTGGGGATGCTCTTCCAGGAAGCGGGATGGGAGGTGATTTCTGGTTTCGGTAACCGGGGTGTGGTGGAGCGAGGACAAAACGCTGCTGGGAAGGTGAGAAAGGAGCCCCAGGGCTCGAGTTTTCCCTTGGCCCGAGCTCCCCGAGGTGTTCCCAGGGCTCCCCCGGGTGCCTGCCTGTCTGCCCGAGCCCCGCCGGGAGCCTCGGCGCTGCAGCACCTTCCCTTAATTACTTTTTTGTCGCGCTAATTGGATCCGAGGGGAGCCCCTGGCTGCTGAATCCTGTGCTGTGAGCACCCATTTTGTCCAGGAAAATTCACCCACCACACGCCCCGCATCCATCACCAAGATCCCGACCCACCCCTCGGTCACCCCCTTCGAGTGTCTTGATGCTCCCAATTATCACCCGCAGCTAATTGTCACCTCCTCGCCCATCCCGCAGCCCTCGGCCGGGTTCCGCCGCCTCTCCCGGCAGGAATTCACACAACCCCTCACGTGGTTTCCCCCAAAAAACAACGCGGAAACGCTCCCGCTCCGCTCGACTCCGAGGATGCAGCTGCTTTTCTCCCTCTGGCCGGGGGCCAAAGCCGGGGAAGTTTCCTCCGGCCCCGCTCTCTCTTCCTCCCCGGCGCCTGCAGGGAAAAATCCTGGCATTTTGGGACCCCTGAGACCCCCAGGAAACACGTTCTCCACCCGAGGTGGCTCAGGGATGCGGGAGAGCCTCTTCCCAGGGGTGGGAAGAGCGCTGGGAATCAAGGACTCGCAAGAACATCCACGCGGGCCTCTGAAACCCCATCCCCGCCTGTGCCCAGCCCGGTGTGGATTTGCTGTCGATAAAACCACTGCAGAGAGCTGGAAGAAGAGAAGGAGGGGGGGAACAACCCCTTTCTAAACGTCCTTATCCCTTATCCCGGCTGAATGTCCCTCTCATTTAGGGACAGCTCATTTAGGGACAGCTCCGGGCCGGGCGAGGAGCGATGCCGACTGCAGAGAGGGGTGGGAAGGGCACAGGCAGAGCTGGTGCCAACTGGAAACGCTCACTCTGCTCTCCCGACCTCGCTGCCACGTCTCCAAGCACCGGCAGGGCGGTCCCTGTGCCCTGGGGGCGAGGGGGGCACCGGCTCAGGGGGGCACCGGCTCAGGAGGGCACCGGCTCAGGGGGTTGTCCCCGTTTCCCATCTCTGTCCCCCCCCAAGGATATCCCACTGCAAAATCCCGGGTTCCTGCTCGGGCAGGGGAGAGGATGCTCCGGAAAAGGATCCAACCGTGTCCAAGCCGCGGGATTTGGGGACAGGGCACATGAGCCGTGTCCCAAACTGCCCGCGCGGTTCAGGCGGGGACAGAGCGCTGGGAAAGGCGCCTCCGGGCAGGGACACAGCTCGTCGTGACCCCCCCCCGGGGTCTGGCTGTCCCTTCCCGGCATCGTGAAGGACGTGGAGACATCCTTTTCCATCCCTTCCCATCTGAGACATCCCTTTCCATCGAGACATCCCTTTCCATCTGACCGCGGTCACCTCACCGGGAGCGGTGGGCGGGCGCTGCCGGGGGGGCTGTGCCGGGGTCTCGGCCCGGGCGAGGAGGGCACCGCGATGCCCGGGGCAGTCACGGGGTGCTGCTGGAGGTGGGAGATGTGCTGGCACTCGGGGGGGAAGGAGGGCATTGCCGGGCAACCTCTGCCCCGGGGAGGAGCAGAGCACCCAGAACCCAGGGACAATGGAATGCGGATCCCGGGAGAGGGGCAGGAGCCCAGAACCTCCGGGAGGGGCTGTCCCTGTCGTGACGAGGGTCGTGACAGGGCAGGGCTGAACAAAGCGAGGCACCGCGTGCCCCCCTGGCCACCCCCAGCAGGTGCCCAGAAAGGGCTGGAAGGTGCCCCCATGGCCACCCCGAGAAGGTGCCCCCGTGGCCACTCCA
>NW_020897798.1:16801-19326 GCF_003984885.1 Neopelma chrysocephalum
AGGTGCCCCCATGGCCACCCCGAGAAGGTGCCCCCGTGGCCACTCCAAGCAGGTGCCCCCATTGCCACCCCAAGCAGTGCCCCCGTGGCCACCCCGAGCGAGTGCCCAGAAAGGGTTGGAAGGTGCCCCCATGGCCACCCCGAGCAGGTGCCCCCGTGGCCACCCCAAGCAGGTGCCCCCATGGCCACCCCGAGCAGGTGCCCAGAAAGGGCTGGAAAGTGTCCCCATGGCCACCCCAAACAGGTGCCCCCGTGGCCACCCCGAGCGGGTGCCCAGAAAGGGCTGGAAGGTGCCCCCCCATCCACCCCCTCCCAAAAAAAAAGGACCGACCCGAGGGTGTCCAGGGACGTGCCCCAGGGAGCTGCCCCAGGGGTGAAGCCACGGCAGGTGAAGCCCAGAGGGCAGGAGAGGCCGTGGCCGGGGAGAAACGGGTCAGGGGCCGTCTGAGGGGGCCCGGGGGGGGGTCTCCGGCAGAACGAGGAGCCGGAGGAGCATCCCTGGCAGGCGCTGGGGGATGGGAACACCCGCACACACACCCGCACACACACACCCGCACATTCCCCACATGCACACGGCAACAGCAGCAGCACCGACAGCCCCTGGCAGCGCCTGCAATCGCTCCTGCGCCTCTCCCTCCTCCTCCTCCTCCTCCTCCTCCTCCACCTCCTCCTCCTCCTCGCTGCCCACCGGCCTTGCGGCACCTCTCGGGCGGCCTCCGGGCCCCACCGGCGCGCACAGACAATGACTTCATGCGGATTATGCATCTGAAGGAATCGCCAGCTCCCAGATAGCCGCGGGGAGAGGGGGGGGAGGCATCATCCATGTGTTTGGCAGCGAAGCAGCCTCCCGCTCGCCTCCCTTCTCCTCCTCCTCCTCCTCTTCTCCCCTCCTCGCACCCGGCAGCCTCCTCCTCCTCCTCCTCCTCCTCCTCCTCCTCCTCCTCCTCCTCCTCCTCTCCGGCGATGGTCGCCCGCGGTCCCCCCGCGCGGTGCTGAGCGAGGCCCCGGCGCATCCCCCGCTCCCCACGCTTGCACCAAGGTACCGCCGGGGCTATTTTTATTTTTCTCCCCCCCCTCCTCTCTCCCCGCTTCTTTTCCGGTTCACCCGCCGCCGCCGGGCTCGGTGCCTCGGCACCCTCTCTCTCCGTGCCCGCACGTTCGTTCTCCCGCTCCCGTTTTTTTTTCCCCCCCCACCCAAGCCCCCGGCGGCGAGAGGGCTCCATCATCCCCGGCTCCATCATCCCCGGCTCCAGCGCAGCGAGCCCAGCTCCGGCCACGGCCGCCGGCCCCGGTTCCAGGTTTGCGAGCCCCGATTCCTTCAATCCCTTCATCCCTTCGCCGATGCGACGGTGCCGTTCGGGGGGGAAGGAGGGAGGGAGGGAGGCGGAGGGGGAGCGGGGATGGAGGGGAAGGGGGGGGGAGGGAGGGCAGGTGGGAGGGGAGGGGGGGGATGAGGTGGGGGGCTGGAGGGGCGGCGGGACCCTCTCGGTCCTGCCGTGGGATGGGTAGTGGAGGGCGGGGAGGAGGTGGGAGGGGAGGGAACGTGAAGCTGCATCCAGATAAATACATTTATATATGTGTGTGTATTTATACATGTCCGTGTGGGTTTGGGGGGCGGAGAGAGGGGGGCACGGCAAAGGCTCTGCCCCACACGGGGGGCTGCCCCCTGCCCAGGAGGTGCCATGGGTTGGGCCACGAGGTCACAAGCACCCACGGGGCTCCTTTTCCCGGCAGAGTGGCCACCCCGGGGCGCTGGCACGGACCATGATGGACCTGAAAGTGGACGAGGAGGAGGTGGACAGCGGGCAGCCCGTGAGCATCCAGGCCTTCGCCAGCAGCTCCACCCTGCACGGGCTCTCCCACATCTTCTCCTACGAGCGGCTCTCGCTCAAGCGCGTGGTCTGGGCGCTGTGTTTCCTGGGCTCCCTGGCCCTGCTGGCCCTGGTCTGCACCAACCGCATCCAGTACTACTTCCTGTACCCCCACGTCACCAAGCTGGACGAGGTGGCGGCCACCCGGCTCACCTTCCCCGCCGTCACCTTCTGCAACCTCAACGAGTTCCGCTTCAGCCGCGTCACCAAGAACGACCTGTACCACGCCGGGGAGCTGCTGGCCCTGCTCAACAACAGGTGGGTGCTGGGAGGGTGCTGGGGGGTGACGGGTCCGTGTGCTGGGGAGGGCGGGTCACCATGGGTCACCACAGTCACCACAGGTCACCACAGGTCACCACGGGTCACCACAGTCACCACACCAGCCCTGCCCCACGTGGGCACTGCGTGTGTGCTCCAGGAGCAGCATCTCCTCAGGTCCTCGGTCAGTGCAGCCCTGCAGATGATGCAGCCGAGAGCCACCGGGCCCTGCTGCTGCTCCTGGGCTGCCCTGGGTGGCTCAGGCCAGTCCCAGCCTGTCCCTGGGGTGCAGCACGTGCAGCGAGGCCAGGGACATCCTGGGGTGTCTCTGGGGGCTGATCCATCACCCCCGGGTCCAGCTCTGTGTCCTGGGTGCCATCACACCTGTCCCAGCTCC
>NW_020897798.1:19336-20278 GCF_003984885.1 Neopelma chrysocephalum
GTCTGTGTGTCTGACAGGGCTCCAGCTCCATGTCTGTGTGTCTGACACGTGCAGCAGGGCTGGGGATGGCATCTGGTGAAGCCACCGAGCGTCACCCACACCCCAGGAGGGGAGGCTGGTGCCCTTCCCTGAGGCTCTGTGGGGGGAGGGCCCCTTGCCCACCCTCCCCAGCCCGTCCCCACGAGCCCGGTGCCCACAGCAAGGTGTGGGCAGTGCCAGGGGGGGCTTCACCGCTGCCCCCTCGGGCGGGGGTTTGCAGCTGAGACCCCGCACGCTCAGCCCACTTCCCACCTCGCCAGGATGCCACCACGGGCACAGGGCAGTGATTGTATGGCCTCAGGCAGGGCTGGTGCTGCGGGACAAACTGGGATGGGTTTGGAATGTGGCCCCTGCCCACCTCTCATGTGCCCCTGGGCCACTTGGTGCCGTTGGATGTTCTGGAAACACCATGTGGGAATTGGGGCCACGCTGAGTCCGCGCCGGGGTCGGGGCAGACGCGTCTCCCGCCGATCCCAACCGGGATTTTCCAGTGGGAACCACCACCCCAGCCAGGCCTGAGCCTCCCCCCCGCTCTTCCCCCCCAAAAGATACGAGATCCCAGACATCCAGACGGCCGACGAGAAGCAGCTGGAGATCCTGCAGGACAAGGCCAACTTCCGCAACTTCAAACCCAAACCCTTCAACATGTTGGAGTTCTACGACCGCGCCGGCCACGACATCCGGGAGATGCTGCTCTCCTGCTTCTTCCGGGGGGAGCAGTGCACCCCTGAGGACTTCAAAGTGGTGAGTGACCCCTCCCCATGCCGGGAGGAGGGTGGTTGTTTGTCCACCTGTAGCCTCTTCTGTCCTCCTTCCAGCCGGGAAAGGAGTTTGGCAGCGTCTTCCCTCTCGCCGAGGTTTGGGAGGTTTGGGTTTGGGAGGTTTGGGTTTGGGAGGTTTGGG
>NW_020897798.1:20288-22923 GCF_003984885.1 Neopelma chrysocephalum
TTGGGAGGTTTGGGTTTGGGAGGTTTGGGTTTGGGAGGTTTGGGTTTTGCTGCTGCTCCAGGTTTGGGAGCAGCAAACCCAAACCTCCCAAACCCAGAGCAGCAACAAACCCAAACCTCTGCTCCAGGTTTGGGAGGTTTGGTTTTTGCTGCTGCTGCTCCGGGTTTGGGAGGTTTGGATTTTGCTGCTGCTCCAGGTTTAGGAGGTTTGGGTTTGGGAGGTTTGGGTTTTGCTGCTGCTCCAGGTTTGGGAGGTTTGGGAGGTTTGGGTTTTGCTGCTGCTGCTCCAGGTTTGGGAGGTTTAGGTTTGCTGCTGTTCTGGATTTGGGAGGTTTGGGTTTTGCTGCTGCTCCGGGTTTGGGAGGTTTGGGTTTGGGAGGTTTGGGTTTGGGAGGTTTGGGTTTGGGAGGTTTGGGTTTGGAAGGTTTGGGTTCGGGAGGTTTGGATTTGCTGCTGCTCCGGGTTTGGGAGCAGCAAACCCAAACCTCCCAAACCCAAACCTCCCAAACCCAGAGCAGCAGCAAACCCAAACCTCTGCTCCAGGTTTGGGAGGTTTGGATTTTGGTGCTGTTCCGGGTTTGGGAGGTTTAGGTTTTGCTGCTGCTCCGGGTTTGGGAGGTTCAGGTTTTGCTGCTGCTCCGGGTTTGGGAGGTTTGGGTTTTGCTGCTGTTCTGGGTTTGGGAGGTTTGGGATTTGCTGCTGCTCCGGGTTTGGGAGGTTTGGGTTCGGGAGGTTTGGATTTGCTGCTGCTCCAGGTTTAGGAGGTTTGGGAGGTTTGGGAGGTTTAGGTTTGCTGCTGCTCCGGCTTTGGGAGGTTTGGGAGGTTTGGATTTGCTGCTGCTCCGTGCTGTGGCCTCACGGGGGTGTCCCCACACGGGCAGAGCTGCCCGGGGATGGTTTGGGCTCTGCAGAGCGGGGCTGTGGAGGTGCCGCGGGGGAAAGGCACGGGTGGAAAAGCAGGCAGAGCGTGGCTGGCTGGCTGGATGGCTGGCTGGATGAGCTGGCAGGGAGCCCAGGGAGCCCCTGGATCCCTTGGGAAGCGGGTCCCGGCGGTGGCACAGGCTGTGCCCTGCCGCAGAGGTTGGTCCTGCCCGGGCTCGGAGCACAATGGAGCCTTTGTCCCCGGGGCTGCCTCTCCCTGTCCAGCTGCGGACGAGAGGCAGCGCCGGCTCTTGGGGGGCTGCCTCATCCATTTCTGCCCGTTCCGCCGTGGGTTGTTGTGTGTCTGCGCCGCTCGGGGGTCCCCGTCCGTGTCCCCAACCCGGGGATGTCCCGCTCGGGTCCCACTCCGGGTGTCTCGTGGATTCCGGCGATTTTAATGCCCTGCCCGGAATCCCGCGGCTCCGAGCGGGTCCCTCCTGTCAGCCATCAGAGGTTGGGTTGTTAAATGGAGGCTCGTTGTTGTTTAAATGGGGTCGCAGCCCCGGGGGAAGGGGAATGTTGGATCCCCTCCGGCGGGACCGGGAGCGGGACCGGTTCCAGCCACAGCCCCCGACCCCGGGGCTCTTCCCGGGGCTCTTCCGTGCGCCGAAATCCCCCGGGGACCCTCATCCCGGTTCCCACCTTCCTCTGCTGGGTCCAAACCCCCCTGGGGACCCTCATCCCGGCTCCCCACTTCCCTCTGCTCCAAAAAAAACCCCTGGGGGACCCTCCTCCCGGCTCCACACCTTCCTCTGCTCCAACCCCCCCTGGGGACCCTCATCCCACCTCCCCACCTTCCTCTGCCGGGTCCAAACCACTCCGGGGACCCTCATCCCAGCTCCCCACCCTCCTCTACCAGGCTCCAAACGCCCTGGGACCCTCATCCCACCTCCCAGCCTTCCTCTGCCGGGTGCAAACCCCCCAAGGACCCTCATCCCAGCTCCTCAACTTCCTCTGCTCCAAAACCCCCCCGGGGACCCTCATCCCACCTCCCCACCTTCTTCTGCCGGGTCCAAACCCCCCCGGGACCCTCATCTCGACTCCACACCTTCTTTTCCGGGCTCCAAACCCCCCCGGGGACCCTCATCCCGGCTCCCACCTCCCTCTGCTGGGCTCCAACCCCCCCGGGGACCCTCATTCCAGCTTCCCACTTCCTCTGCCGGGTCCAACCCCCCCCCCGGGACCCCCCTTCCACCTCCCCCCCCCCCTCTCCCCCCGCCCCCCTCGTCCCCTCCAGCGGCAGGAGCCGACCAGACTCTCCCGCAGCTGGTTTTGTTCTTCCTGCCTGGATTATTCCCCGCCAGCAGGTCGGGATGATTTAAATGGATTTGATTAGAGGAAGCTGGCCCTGTGCTGCGGCCCTGGTGCCCTCTGGGTTCCCCTGGCAGCCTGGCACGGGCAGGGTTGTGTGTGGTGGGGTTGGGATGGTGCTGCCCATGAAGGGGGCACCGGTCGTATGTGGGGGTCCCGCTGTTGCAGAAGGTTTTGGGGGGGTTGTTTGTGAATTCCTGCTCCCTCCTCCTGGCTGGCACTGCCTTGGGGCTGCCCTGGGCCTGCTGGCACCTCTGGGGGGTGCTGGGCACCGGGACCTGCTGATGCACCCCCAGCCCGGGACACCCCAGTGCCTCATTCCCCTCTGCGTTTTGGGGACCCCAAAATGCTGCCCCGGGGGTGATTTTGGGGTCCCTCCTGCCCCTCTGTGTTTTGGGGAGCCC
>NW_020897798.1:22933-24436 GCF_003984885.1 Neopelma chrysocephalum
TGTGTTTTGGGGAGCCCCTCATCCTGTCCAGGGGTGATTTTGGGGTCTGTTCTGCCCCTCTGCTCTCACTGGCACAGGGGGCACGGAGAGGGAACTGGCCAGGGAGGGTTGGGGGGCTGTGGGGACATCAGGGGTCAGTGGGGACATCTGGGGGGTCAGTGGGGACATCTGGGGGGTCAGTGGGGACATCTGGGGGTCAGTGGGGACATCCAGGGGATGTCTGGAGGGACATCCCCGTCCCAGCTCCCTGTCCCAGCTCCCTGTCCCCATCCCAGCTCTCTGTCCCCATCCCAGTTCCCCATCCCAGCTCCCTGTCCCCATCCCATCTCCCTGTCCCCACCCCATCTCCCTGTCCCCATCCCATCTCCCTGTTCCCATCCCAGCTCTCTGTCCCCATCCCAGCTCCCGTCCCAGCTCCCTGTCCCCATCCCAGCTCCCTGTCCCTGTCCTGCTCCGAGCCAGAGCCCCGGGGAGTGTTCACGGGACATCCCCGGGGAGCTGCAGGGGTTTAAGACCTCTGGAGTGTTTCCACGAGGCTCCAGGGCTGAGCTGGCGCTGGGGAGAATCGAGTTGGATGTGGAAATTGTGTGGAGATCATGGAAATTGTGTGGAGATCATGGAAATTGTGTGGAGATCATGTTGGAGATCATGTGGAGATTTGGGTTCTGCAGCGGGGCAGGGAGCAGGAAGGGTCCGCAGCAGCCCCACCAAATCCCCACCACACTCTTCCTCCTCTCCTCCTTCCTCCCACCTCTGGAGCGATGCAGGGAGCAGGAAGGGAGCAGGAAGGGAGCAGGAAGGGTCTGTAGCAGTCCCATCAAATCCCCACCACACTCTTCCTCCTCCTCCCCTCCTTCCTCCCACCTCCGGAGCTGCTGTGACAAAGGAGGGATCTGGCAACGTGCCCCTGTGCCCCACAGCCCCCCACTGCTCCCTGCTGAGCCTCCCCGCCTCCCTCCTGCCCCTGGGAGCCCCACTGGGCACCAGCTGTGCCCCTCAGACCCCCTAAACCCCGATGTGTGCCCCAAAACCTCTCCATGTGCCCCTGAGCTCCTCACTCAGCCCTCGCTCCAGCTGGGGGGTGTCGGGGCTCGGGGGGTGTCAGGAACATCACAGCTCCTCTCCCTTAAAAAAAAAATCCCTTGTGTGGTTCAAACCTGCCCCTCTGGAAGGTTCTGGGGTGTCCTCCCCCTGCTGCACCTTGGTGAGCTCCACTGGGCACCAGCTGTGCCCCTCAGACCCCCCTAAACCCCGATGTGTGCCCCAAAACCTCCCTGCACCCCTCAGCTCCCCACCCAGCCCTCGCTCCAGTCGGGGGGTGTCAGGGCTCAGCTCCTGCCACCCCAGGGGCATCACAGCTCCTCTCCTTGAAAAAAAACCTCTTGTGTGGTTCAAACCTGCCCCTCTGGCGGGTTCTGGGGTGTCCTCCCCCTGCTGCACCCACTGGGCACCAGCTGTGCCCCTCAGACCCCCCTAAACCCCGACGTGTGCCCCAAAACCTCT
>NW_020897798.1:24446-32086 GCF_003984885.1 Neopelma chrysocephalum
CTCGGGGGGACCCCCTGATGCATCCCCAGCCCCCCCATTGGCCCCGTGGCTGTCACAAGGCCCCGGAGCCCCCGCGGCGAGCGGAGCTTCCCCGCGGCGCAGCGTTAGTGGATAATCACGGAGCCGGAGCGAGGAGCATCTCCAAACGCAGCTGGAGAGGGAGCCAGGCACGGGAATTACTGAGACCCAGGCGTTTCCTGCAGCTTTTGACAGTTCATAAACAAACCACACGGGTCCAGCTGGTTTCTGGGAGGAAAAAAACAACTCGGGGGCAGCGCGTGGGCAGCTGGAAGGGCACCGTCCTGCTCTGCCCTGCTCCAGGACGGTCCCCAGCACCATCCCGGGATCCAGCCCTTCCCTCCACGGTCCCAGAAGGAGCTGGAGCCGTTTACAAATTCCGTGAGGCATCCGAGTGATTTGTGTAAATCACTTTTTAAAGCTCCTAAATAACTTATAAGCGCCGGGAAAGCGCCCGCACGGATCCGTCGAGTCGGGATTCACCTTGGGCATCCCCGAGGCTGCAGCTCTTCCTCATCCTCCGAGGGCTCTTCCCCCACGTCTGCCTCTCTCCACGGCTCAGCAGCAGCAGCAGTTTGACCCCGGGGGTTGCATCATTTTCCAGACGAGCGGAGCTGATCGGAGGTGACGGAGCAGAGGAGCGAGATCGGGATCGTTTTCCAGGGATGACTCGGGACCGTTTTCCAGGGATGACTCGGGACTGTTTTCCAGGGATGACTTCGGGCAGTGGGTCAGGAGTGCCCCCAACTCTCTTGTCTCATTCTCAGCTCGGAGATTTTCCGGTGTCACCGTGTTTTGCCCGAAGCAAATCATCCAGAAAACAGCCGGGAATGGCTCAGCCTCCCCCGGGGCACCAACGCTGCTCCTCCCTGCCCCAGGCATGGGACCATTTTCCAGGGATAACTCGGCTCTCCCGGGAAGGGCAGCGGATCAGGATCACCCCAACTCTGTTATCTCATCCTCAGCTCGGAGATTTTCCGTGTTTTGCCCGAAGCAAATCATCCCGAAAACAACCGGGAGAGGCTCAACCCCCCGGGCACCAATGCTGCTCCTCCCTGCCCTGACTCCACCTGGGGCTTCCCCAGGCACCAGGATTTGGGATCCCTCGAGGATTTGGGATCCCTGGGCTGCTCCTGGCTTTGCTCACACCACACTGATGGGAAGGTGGAGACAGGAGCTCCTGCTGGAATCTGGTTGCATTTCCCACTCCCTCTGCAGCGGGACAGGGACTCTCCAGTGCTCCAGTGCTGAGCCCACCCTGACCTCGGCCAGGACAGGGAAGAGGAGGGTCAGGAGGAAGCAGGATGAGGGCACCGGTGCTGGGCAGGGCACAGTGAGAGGCTGGCACGTGCCTGTGCCTTGGCACTGCCTCGTTAGAGCTCTGGTGAATCATCCAGGGCCTGGAACCTCTGGGAGCTGGACAGTGATGGGATTAGGGAAGGAGGGAGGCACAGCCTGAGGGGTCACATCCCCGGAGATCCTGGCACAGCCAGAGGGGTCACAAACACACACTCGGGGCTTTTTGCACACCCAGAGGGGTCACAAACACACCCAAAGCTCTGTGCACACCCAGAGGTGTCACACACAGAGCTCCTGGAACACCCAGAGGTGTCACAAACACACCCCCAGAGCTCCTGGAACATCCAGAGGGGTCACAAACACACCCCCAAAGCTCTGTGCACACATACCCAGAGCTCCTGGCACAACCAGAGGTGTCACAAACACACACACAGAGCTCCTGGCACAACCAGAGGTGTCACACACACACACACCCAGAGCTCTTGGCACACCCAGAAGTGTCACACACTCACACAGAGCTCTGTGCACACCTAGAGGTGTCACACACACACCCTCAAAGCTCTTCACACACCCAGAGGTGTCACACACCCCCCCAAAGCTTTTGGCACACCCAGATGTGTCACACACAGAGCTCTGTGCACACCCGGAGGTGTCACACCAAGAGCTCTGGAGCGGCTCAGCTGCACCTCAGGCCCTTCCTGCTCCTCTGGCGATGCCTCTGCACATAAAGGCTTGTTAGCAAATGAATTATTAACGATGATTAATAAGCTGTAATGGCATTTGTGGCTGCTGCAGGAGATGAAGAGGCTTTCCAGGGGCATCCGGCGAGGATGTCACGGCTCAGGGTTGGTGCCCTGGGAATGTGTGTCCCAAGGGATCCACGGGCTGGGAATTCAGCCCTGGATGGGACCAGCACAGGGGGGGTCCAAATTGCTCCTCCTCGACCTCCCCTCGGGGTTTATCCCAGCCCCAGGCTGAGGATTCCAAAGGATCTTCCCCGGGAACTTCCCGGTGCTGTTTTCCCTTCTCTGCCCCCGATATCAAGAGGGGAGAAACCAGGGCAGAGGGGGCAGGTCCCCCCCAAGGCTGTGGAGCCACAAATCTGCACGGGGAGCCCAGAAAATTAACTGCCCTGTGGCCTTAAATTAACTGTCCTGTGGCCTTTTGCCTCAGTTTAATTTCTCTGCCTCTGTTTTATTGCCTGTGGAGCTCAGCCTGGGCTCCCTGCAATTCCTGCTCCAGCCAGGGAGCTCCAGGAGCTCCTCACCAGCTCTTATTTATTTGTGCAGCCCCCACCGTTGGATATTATGGCTGATTTCTTTATTTTTATTTTATTTTTAGAGGGTTTTTTTGCAGAGTGGAGGGTTCGGTGCGTTCGGAGCCAGGGCAGGGTGTTCCCACCCACCCCGTGGTTCATCAGGGATTTCAAACCCCTGCTCCACGTTCTCCCAGCAGCAAAGAGACACAGGGAGATCCATCACACGCCGGGGGTTGTGAGACTCCCCTGCCTGGAGCAGATTAGATTTGAGAACCGTGATGCGGCTCTGAGGGAAACCAGGCTGGAATTCCGTGTTTGTTCTGCCCTCTGATAAAACCACCGGCTCGAATCCGCCCGCACGGGCTGTCAGAGCAGCTGGGAAGGACGTCGGGAAAAAATTGTGACCTGCTCACGGGTGGTTCGTGACTGGAAAGGCGTCGGGATAAACGGGATAAGCGGCCGCGGGAATTAGCGGCACCTCGGCAGCGCCCTCCCGGCGTCCCGGTGACCCCTCCTGGCACAAAGGGACGGTGCCGGCGGGTAAATGAGGGCACAAAGGGCACAAAGGGACGGTGCCAGAGGGGAAATGAGCTCTCAGCACAACAAAGTGGTTCAATTATAGGAGCGTGAAGAGATCCCGGCGAGGAGGAGGAGGCGGCTCCCGGTGGATCACGGCTAAAAGGACCTGGATCCAGGTTGGATCCACAGCCCATGGAGGTGCTGGGGGGTCCTGGCAGAGCCCCCCCAAGGACCCTGAGGCTGCCGGTGGCCCCCAGTGCCCAGGGGCAGCAGCCCCAGCGCCCGGCGGGGCCGGCTCGAAGCGCTCACCCGAGGAGAGCTTTGAAAGATTTAATAGAGTTTAAATGGGAGCGTTTGGAGAGGAGATAAGGCTCATCTGATAGGAAATCACACGGAACAACCGGGAGCCAGGGAGGCCCCGGCTCCATAATGAAAGTCCACTTAGCACATTACTCACCATAATGGGCTTTTTATTAACGGCCTGAGCTGCGGGGGCTGAGCCTGCACCCGGGGCAGGATGGCACAAGGGCCTGGAGGAGGGTGGCCCAAGGACCTGGAGGAGGGTGGCCCAAGGACCTGGAGCAGGAGCAGGATGGCACAGGGACCTGGAGAAGGATGGCACAGGGAGCAGGATGGCACAAGGACCTGGAGCAGGATGGCACAGGGAGCAGGATGGCACAGAGATCTGGAGCAGGAGCAGGATGGTACAAGGGCCTGGAACAGGATGGCACAGGGAGCAGGATGGCACAGGGAGCAGGATGGCACAGAGACCTGGAGCAGGATGGCACAGGGATCTGGAGGAGGATGGCACAGGATGGCACAGGGACCTGGAGCAGGATGGCACAAGGACCTGAAGCAGGATGGCACAGGGAGCAGGATGGCATAGGGACCTGGAGCAGCATGGCACAGGATGGCACAAGGACCTGGAGCAGGATGGCACAAGCACCTGGAGCAGGATGGCACAGGGATCTGGAGCAGGATGGCACAAGGACCTGGAGAAGGATGGCACAGGGATCTGGAGAAGGATGGCACAGGGAACAGGATGGCACAGGGACCTGGAGAAGGATGGCACAGGGAACAGGATGGCACAGGGACCTGGAGAAGGATGGCACAGGGACCTGGAGAACGATGGCACAGGGAGCAGGACGGCACAGGGACCTGCCCCCGCCACCAAAAGCAGCCGGGAAGCGCCGAACCGACACCAAAAAGCCCCCTGGGGTTTCCCGTTTCCCACCCCCCGTTCGATCCGGGGCTGCAGCTCCCTCCTCCCGCATCTCCCATCCCCACAGCCGGGGCCGCCGGGCCCGCGGGGACGGGGTGGAGAAGGAGGCGGAGGTGGGGAATAATACAGACAGAGAGGGGGAAAAAACCCTCTTTTTTTCTTTAAATCGTCGATTTTTTCTGCATCAGAATGTGACACGTTAATCCGCCGTGAAGCGTCTAATCTGGGGGATAAAGGGCCGGATAACACAAACTGCGCCCGGGCTTGGCCGGCGGAGCGAGCGCAGGCAAGGTGGCAGCATCTGATAAAGGGGAGCGGGATTAGTCCCGGCAGAGATCCCGGGCAATCCCACCTCGCTCGGCTGCCCCTTCTTGGACTCCGGGAAAGGATCCGCAGCCCGGGAACCGTCCCGGAGCCGCTCATCCTTCCCGGAGCTCATCCCTTCCCGGAGCTCATCCCTTCCCGGAGCTCATCCCTCCCCGAGCTCATCCCTTCCCGGAGCTCATCCCTCCCGGATCGGTTCATCCCGCCCCGGAGCGGCGATGGCAGCGCTGCAGGTGCTTCTCCACCACCATTTTGGCAGCTCCGGGAGCCGCAAAGCGCATCTCCACGGGCCGAAGCACGTGGAAAAAAAATCTGCTTTTTTGTCTCCCTTTCGGTTGCTGTGCGGCGCCCCAAATATCCACCCCCCACCCGCTGCTTTGGGGTCGCGTCTCGTCCCTCCCCTCACCGGTCGGCCCGACCTCCGGGCACCCCGCGGGGGTGTCGTGGGCAGCTCGGCCCCGGTTTTTTGGCAGGGCAGGGCAGTGCCAGGCTCATCTCCCCCCCGGGCGCTTTCCCCGACGGCCTTCCCGGGGCTGGTGGACCCGGGATAACAGAGCCGGCGATGTTGTTTTCTCCTCGCCTCCTCGGGGATCGGTTTATCTCTATGAATAACTCCATCCCGGCTTTGATCTCCTCTGCCATTAAAGCGTGACAGGCTGTGAAATGTGCTGCTGTTGCTGCCGTCAAATCCCCCCTCCCGCTCCTCCACCTCTATCCCCCCACCCCGCCGCCTCCGCGCTGCTTCCCCCGCTCCGGGGAACCTCCTTCTCCTTTTCCCCGGGCCCGTGACGAGCTGCAGAGCGGGGAGAGGGGTCGGACAGCGCCGGGACAGCGGCCAAAAGCAGCGCTGGAGCCGGGAAAAACCCCATTCCTGTCCCCCTCATCCCGCATCCCTCGTTGCGGCGGGAGGAGCATCCCCCGGTGCCGGCGGCGGGTTCGGGCGCGGCGGCCCCGCCACCGACGGGGGTTGATGTCACGGCTAATTATAAACATCCCCCGTCCCCTCGCCCCCGCCAAAAGCTTTTTACCTGAGAGAGAGGGTAAAAATAACTCCCGGGCGGGGGAGGAGCTGGAACGAGCCCAAGGGCTCCTCCAGCATCTCCCAAAACTCCCGCACAAAAAAGCGGGACGGCAACACCCCCCATCCTGCCAGGGGGTTCAGGACACGCTCCCCTTGGAGCCGGTGCCGGGCTGGGAATGTCCCCGGTCACCTTCAGGTCACCTTCAGGCCGCTCGGGTGTCGCGGGGCTGGGACAGGGGGTGTAACCGGAGCCGGGTCCGGCTCGTTTTCCCCCCCCCGGCCCCGAGCGGCTGCCGGGAACCGGCCCCGGCGCTCCCCGAGAGCTCTTTGAGCCGAGCGAGGCAGGTTAATGGCCCCAGTCGATGATGGAACGTTTTCATTACAGCATCTCTCCCTCTCTCTCCCTCCTTCTCTCTCTCTCTCTCTCCCTGCTGCAATCGCTCCCAAGAAGACACATTAAACCTTCCCCGTGCCAAGGGGTGGGATCAGCACCAGCAGAACTCGCCTGCCCGTGCCCTGCCAGGGCTAAACAAACCCCCTCAGACTGAAATCCCGCTTCCCTTCCCCTCTCCCTCCTGCAGCCGCGGCACAGAAACCCTGTCCCAGAGCCGGGGAGCTCCAAAAATCCCACCCCAGCTCCTCCCTGCTCCTCCCTGCCAAGAGCATCCCCCGGCTCTGGTCGGTGTGGGATCAACCCAGCTCGGTGTGGGATGAGCCAGCTCCGTGTGGGGTCAGCCCAGCTCCGTGTGGGGTCAGCCCAGCTCTGTGTAGGATCAGCCCAGGTTGATGTGGGATCAGCCCAGCTTGGTGTGGGATCACCCAGCTCGGTGTGGGATCACCCAGCTCCGTGTGGGATCGGCCCAGCTCCGTGTGGGATCGGCCCAGCTTGGTGTGGGATCAGCCCAGCTTGGTGTGGGATCAGCCCAGCTCCATGTGGGGTCAGCCCAGCTCAGTGTGGGATCAGCCCAGCTCGGTGTGGGATCACCCAGCTCCATGTGGGATCAGCCCAGCTCAGTGTGGGATCAGCCCAGCTCCGTGTGGGGTCAGCCCAGCTCAGTGTGGGATCAGCCCAGCTCCGTGTGGGATCACCCAGCTCGGTGTGGGATCAGCCCAGCTTGGTGTGGGATCAGCCCAGCTCGGTGTGGGATCAGCCCAGCTCCATGTGGGATCAGCCCAGCTCCATGTGGGATCAGCCCAGCTCCATGTGGGATCAGCCCAGCTCACTCCCAACCCGTTCCCACAGGGCTGAGCCAGCCCAGTGATCCCACTCCCCATCCCAGGAGGATCCCTGCTGCCTTCACAGCCCAGATCACTCCCACCAAAGGCACAGGGCCAGGTTGTGACCTGACCCCCACGTCCTGGTGTCTCCCAGCCCCCCAATCCACCTCCCCGACCCCCTTTCCCGGGAGGATTTTCCAGCTCAGCCTCTGGGAGCTGCTCCCGGGAGGGATGACCTTGCTCTGAGCTCGATGAAATTTCATCCCACGGCTCTGGCTCCCGTCCCCAAGGTCACCCAACCCTTTCTCCCAGGTCCCTGAGCTTTGTGGGATGTGGCAGCATCCCTCCAGCACATTCCCTGTTGGAAATATCCAGCTTAGGGAGCCCCGGGAAGGGACAAACCCGCTGTCACACCCTTGGTCACCCCCAGTAGGGTCCTGCCTGTCCCACTGGTGTCACCAGCTCGGGAATTGCAGAGAACTGTGCATTGTACAGCTTTGTACCCTCTCCTGATGGATTTGTTGTGTCCCCCTGTGCTGGAATGTGCTCAGGGCCCGTGGTGTGCGCAGGGAAGGAGGTGCAGCAGGTTTGGGGTGAGCTCATCCCACCCAGGCACAAGCCAGAACCTCCCTCCCAACCCCTGCACATCCCAGTGCTGCTGGATTTCGATGCTCCCCTTCCCCCCCCAGGCTGGAGGTGGTTCTGTGGTCTCTGGATGCTTTTACCAAGTGCTGAGTGCAGGAAAACAGCAAAACCACGAG
>NW_020897798.1:32096-32298 GCF_003984885.1 Neopelma chrysocephalum
TGCAGAGGGGCTGCTCCCTGGGATTCCCAGCCTGGATCCATCCCAGCACCCTGCAGAGGGGCTGCTCTCTGGGATTCCCAGCCTGGATCCAGCCCAGCTCCATCCCAGCACCCTGCAGAGGGGCTGCTCCCTGGGATTCCCGGCCTGGATCCATCCCGGATCCATCCCAGCTCCATCCCAGCACCCTGCAGAGGGGCTGCTC
>NW_020897798.1:32308-34431 GCF_003984885.1 Neopelma chrysocephalum
AGGGGCTGCTCTCCAGGATTCCCAGCCTGGATGGAGGCTCCATCCCATCACCCTGCACCAGGGCTGCTCTCCAGGATTCCCAGCCCAACCTTCTCCATCCCATCACCCTGCAGAGGGGCTGCTCTCCAGGATTCACAGTCCAGCCACCAGCTCCATCCCAGTTGCTTCTCCAGGATTCCCAACCTGGCCACCAGCTCCATCCCACCACCCTGCACCAGGGCTGTTCTCCAGGATTCCCAGCCTGGATGGAGGCTCCATCCCACCATCCTGCAGAGGGGCTGCTCTCCAAGATTCCCAGCCCAGCCTTCTCCATCCCAGCTACTTCTCCAGGATTCCCAGTCTGGCCACCAGCTCCATCCCAGCACCCTGCACCAGGGCTGCTCTCCAGGATTCCCAGCCCAGCCAGTTCATCAGCACGAGGCCTGGATGTCATTCCCTGAGGGAAGCAGTGGCTCCCTGTGCCCAGCTGGGATCCAAAGCAGGAGGTGACACACCCGGCACTGGGTGACCAGAACAACACCCAAATCTCCCCAGAACCATCCCTGCTTGGAGGAGGACGGACCCCACACCGCTTGGAATGTCGGATTTGCTGGATCAGGGATGAGCCCCCAGGGCTGGGGATGAGCACGGTGAGAGCTCGGGCACCCCTCCATCCTTCCGCTCTGCAACAGCACAGCACCACGGGAATTTTGGGAAAACCTCTGGCTCCTGCTGGCCCGAGGAGGAGCTCGCAGAGCCCGACATATGGCAGCTCCAGAGACAGCCTGGACCCAGCAGGGAGCACTGGCTGGGGCTGCCAGGGCCAGACCATGCAGGGAGGGCGGAGGACACGGCGTGGGACCTGCAGACCCCCCTGTTCCCGGGGCTTTGCAGCCCCCCAGGGCAGCACTGGGAGCTCCCGAGGTGCTCCTGGAGCCGGGGGTGTCTCTGCTCTGTCCTGGCAGCCGCCGGTCCCCAGGGGACGTGGGGAGCCCGCAGAACCGCCCCTTGCTCCTCCTCCTCCTCCCCTGCTCCTGCTCCTCTTATACCCTCCTCTCTCTGTCCCCTCTGAGCGTCCCTCTGCTCCTCTCTCTCCCTCCTGGTCACCTCTCAATTCTCTTCCCTTCTCCTGCTCCTCTTATACCCTCCTCTCTCCGTCCCCTCTGAGCGTCCCTCGGCTCCTCTCTCTCCCTCCTGCTCCTTTTCCCTTCTCCATTTCTCCTCTCTGGACTTTCCCCTTCACTCTCCCTCCTTCCCTGTCCCTCTCACCCGCACCCCGAGGAACCGACCCAGCACCCAAGACCCCCAGGCTGTGGCTGGACAAGGGCCAGGACCCCCCTCTCCAGATCTGGGCCCCCCCAGAGCGGACGATGCCCCTCCAGATATTCTGCACCGTCTCCTTCTCCAGCGAGGAAGGGCCCGAGGACGCCGCAGACACCGGGAAGGGAGAAGACGGAGCGGACGAGTTCCTGTATGGGCAGGAGGAGGACGAAGAGGAGGAGGATGAGGATGCAGGGGCAGCCCCGGACTTGGCGGCCTTCGCCAGCAGCTGCACCTTGCACGGGCTGAGCCACATCTTCGTGGAGGGCGGGCTGGGCGCCCGGCAGGCGCTCTGGGCTCTGGCCTTCCTCCTCTCCCTCTCGGCCTTCCTCTACCAGGTGGCCGACCGGGTGGCCTGCTACCTGGAGCACCACCACGTCACGCTGCTGGGCGAGGAGCAGAGCCCCCAGATGACCTTCCCCGCCGTCACCCTCTGCAACGTCAACCGCGTGCGGCTCTCGCAGCTCAGCCGCCGCGACCTGCTCTACCTGGCCCCGCTGGTCAATTATGAGCCCGGCACCGAGCTGGGCTTGGCCCCGGCCCTGCCCGGCCCCTGGGAGGAGGAGGAGGAGGAGGATGAGGAGGGTTGGGAGGAGGATGAGGAACCCCTCAATCTGTTTGGGTTTTTGAACCGCACTTGTCACCGGCTGGAGGACATGCTGCTGAGCTGCCGCTACCGCGGCCGGCGCTGCGGCCCCGACGACTTCGCGCCGGTGAGTGACCACGGGGTGGGCCCACGTGTGTGGGACCGGGCGTGGTGAGGGAGATGCTGCCCTTGGAGCACCGTGTGGGACCAGGGACAGCCAGGGATGCTGCCCTTGGAG
>NW_020897798.1:34441-40163 GCF_003984885.1 Neopelma chrysocephalum
CACCGTGTGGGACCAGGGACAGCCAGGGATGCTGCCCTTGGAGCACCATGTGGGATCAGGCACGGTGGGAGAGATGCTGCCCTTGGAGCCGATATCTCACCCCAGTCCTGGAGCTGGAGCTGCCAGTGGGACACAGAGAGAGCAGCCCCAGGGCCGTGCTCATGGAGGAGGTGCCGGGCACCTCTGTCCTGGTGCTCTGAGCCCGCTGCCCTCACGTGCCACTTGCTGGAAGGGCTGAGGAGGGACAGAAGGGTCCAGGATCCCATCCAGCCCCATCCCCTGGAGGTTCAGGGCTGAGTGTCCCACCTCGGGGGGCCGGGGCTGCCCTGGGCTCTGCAGGTCTGCAACATCTCCTCTGAGTCCATCCCTGAGCCTCGGGGGAACATCTTCTCCTCCTCTACCTGGGCCAAGTTCCAGCACCGGGTTCTCAGTTCCAGCACCGAGAGCCCCCGTGGCTCAGGACCCTGGCTTGGGCTGTGCCCAGGCTGTCTCCTGGGGCTGGTGATGCCCTCCTGGCTCCGTGCTGTGGCTCCACGGAGGGGCCTCGGCCTCAGCCCCCCGTGTCCTCTCCCGCAGGTCTTCACCCGCTACGGGAAGTGCTACACCTTCAACGCGGGGCAGGACGGGAAGCCCCGGCTCATCACCATGAAGGGGGGCACCGGCAACGGCCTGGAGATCATGCTGGACATCCAGCAGGACGAGTATCTGCCCGTGTGGGGGGAAACAGGTAACCCCACGGCCCCCCAGCAGGTCACCAGCAGCTCCTGGGGTGCTCCCCCGGCCCCTTCCCGGCTCCCCACGTCCCTGAGGCTCCCTCCTCCTCCTCCCTCCTTCCATTTCTGGCCGCTTCAGGTCCTTTCTTTCCCCTCTCCCTTCCCCTCCTTTGTCTTTGCTCTTCGCCATGGCAACTCCCCGGTGGTTTAGACACGCAGCCATCCCTTGTTTATAAATAGAGGCAAAACACTTCCCTGCGGAGAGCGGGAGGGTCAGGGGCGGGGAGGGGGGCAAGGACGTGGTGCAGCAAACAGGTTGGATGGACGGCAAACAGATGGATGGACACGTGGAGGGACCAACTGGCCCCGGGGGGGAGCGTGGGAGGCAGAAGTTTTGGGAGCAGGGACAGCACCCGGCTCATCCCTCCCTCTCTCCTCTGCAGACGAGACCTCGTTCGAAGCCGGGATCAAGGTGCAGATCCACAGCCAGGACGAGCCCCCCCTGATCGACCAGTTGGGCTTCGGGGTGGCCCCCGGATTCCAGACCTTCGTGTCCTGCCAGGAGCAGCGGGTAGAGCTTGGGAGGGGGGTTTGGGGTTCTCCCTCCTGACACGGAGCCTGTTGGACGGAGAGGGGACCTGATGCCTGCTCAGCTGGTGCTTAGAAAAAATCTAGGAGCTGTTAGTTGGGGTGAGATAAGAAAGGGTTTAATTGTGCCAAGGCAAGAGATGTTACACGACGCGCCCCGGGCTGTGCCCGGGATGTTACATTTATAACAATATCTGGCCAATCCCAAGTGTGTCCATCCTCTGACTTTTGGCCTGGTCCACCCCCTGGCCCACCTCCTGGAATTGGGTCGGGGGGCTTTTGGGACCCCCTCTTCATCCTCCTTCATCATCTTCGGGGTACAAAGGGCAGAGTCACCCAGTTCTTTGACTCTGTCCTGCAGTTTAGGCCAAGATACAAGTGTTCTCCAAACAAGACAGGCTTGCCTTGACTAAGAGACAAAACATTTTCTACTGGATATGGGAATAGGGTTGATATGGGGGGTATGGAATGGGGTAAGAGGATTAAGGAATGTATAAACTAAGGGGTGCTAGGGGAGGAGGGAGAAAGGGTTGTTTCTAAAATCTACTTCTATTACTTATAAAACTTATAAGGTAGAAAAATAAGAAAACCATTATGGGCTTAAGGCATCAACCAGACCCTGGGGTGCGATGCCACGAGGGTCTTTCCCCGTGCTGGAGGCTTCTCTCCTCACTCGTGGTTTCTTCTTCTCCCCCCTCCCAGCTCATCTACCTTCCCCCTCCCTGGGGCGACTGCAAGGCCGTGGCGGGCGACCTGGAGTTCTACGACACATACAGCATCACTGCCTGCAGGATCGACTGCGAGACCCGGTACCTGGTGGAGAACTGCAACTGCCGCATGGTTCACATGCCGGGTGAGACCCTCTGTTATGGTTTGGAGCTGGCTCCCCTGCTAAGTCTCTAAACCTTACCACAAGGAGTCCCCCACCCCACTCCAAACCGAGGGAGAAGAGGGGGAAAAAAAAAAAAACGAAAGAACCAAAAATGAGAGAGAGACAAATAAACAAATAAATATATATATATATATAAAAATATATAAATATATATATATAAAAATATTTTTACACTTATATTTACAGTTATATACAGTTTATACAGTTGAAATATATATATAATTTCACAGGGAAAAAGGGAAAGGGGAAGGGAAGAACAAAACCCAAAAATAATATATATATATATATATATAATCCCGATCCGTAGCCCCAGGTCTATCAAGTAAAAGAATTAACAAAGAATATCTTACTACTCTCCTTGGGACAAGGGAGAGTCACGCTGGGGTGACTGGTGACTGCCGGCAGCCTCCGCCTCCCAAGGTCGACAAGGCCTCACCAGGCCTCACTCCCCAACCCCACAGACTCAACACAGGGAGATCTGCACCTCCAAAGCCACTGGAAGGAAAGAGAGCGAAGGTCTTTCCTCCCTTCTTCTTATACCCCGGCTTACGTAAAAATCGTAGGGAATACCGGGTAAATCTGGGCACTTCCTTGGTTACAAGCTGGTCACCAAGGAAGGCCTAGGCCAAACTACCACACCCTCCCTGAGCCAGGGCCGGGGCCAAAATCCCCTTCCCAGCTCGGCCCACGGGGATGATCCCACCTGGACACCGAGCTGGGGGGAGTGGGGATCGGCTGGAGGGCAGGAGGGATCTGTGGAGGGATCTGGAGGGGTTGGATCCATGGGATGATCCCAAGGGGATGAGGTTCCACCAGGCCAAGGGCCGGGTCCTGCCCTTTGGCCACTGGGCTGGGGACAGAGGGGCTGGAGAGCAGCCAGGCAGGAAGGGAGCTGGGATTTGGGATGGACAGGGAGCTGAACAGGAGCCAGAGTGTGCCCAGGGGGACAAGAGGCCGATGGATCCTGGCCTGGCTCAGGAACAGTGTGGGAAATGATTCCTCCCCTGGACTCAGCACTGGTGAGGCCACCCCTGGAGTGCTGTGTCCAGCTCTGGGCCCTCAGCTCAGGAAGGACATTGAGGTCCTGGAGCAGGTCCAGAGGAGAGCAACGAGGCTGGGGAAGGGACTGGAGCACAAGTGCTGTGAGGAGAGGCTGAGGGAGCTGGGGGGGCTCAGCCTGGAGAAGAGGAGGCTCAGGGGAGACCTCCTCACTCTCTGCAACTCCCTGACAGGAGGGGGGAGCCAGGGGGGGGTTTGTCTCTTTTCCCAAGACAAGAGGGCTCGGGGTCTTCAGCTGTGCCAGGGGAGGTTTAGGTTGGATATCAGGAAGAATTTCTTTCCAGAGAGGGTGATCAGCCATTGGAATGGGCTGCCCAGGGAGGGGGTGGATTCTCCATCCCTGGAGGTGTTTAAGGACAGACTGGATGTGGCATCAGTGCCATGGGCTGGGAACCACGGCGGGGTTGGATCAAGGGTTGGACTGGATGATCTGGGAGGTCCCTTCCAACCCAGCCGATCCTGTGATTCTATGATTCTGTGATTCTGTGACTCTATGATTCTATGAGAACCCCTTTCTGTGTGTCTCCGCAGGTGATGCCCCGTACTGCACCCCTGAGCAGTACAAGGAGTGCGCAGACCCCGCCTTAGGTGAGGCTCGGGAGGGAGGGAGGGAGGGAGGAAGGAAAGGAGGGAGCTGCGGGCGTTGGGTTTCTCTCCCCAGCTCCCCAAACCCCCTCTCTCTCTCTCCCCCTTCCCAGATTTCCTGGTGGAGAAGGACAACGAGTACTGCCTGTGCGACATGCCCTGCAACATGACCCGCTACGGCAAAGAGCTCTCCATGGTCAAGATCCCCAGCAAGGCCTCGGCCAAGTACCTGGCCAAGAAGTACAACAAGTCGGAGCAGTACATCGGGTAACGTGGCCGTGGGCAGAGGGGGTGGCATCGGTGCCGCTCCCCATCCCAAAACCTCAGCCCGGTGCCACTTTTGTGCCCTGCGCAGGGAGAACATCCTGGTGCTGGACATCTTCTTTGAGGCCCTCAACTACGAGACCATCGAGCAGAAGAAGGCGTACGAGGTGGCCGGTTTGCTGGGTGAGTGCCAGGGGCTGGGCCAGTGACCCCCCAACGAGGTGGCCGGTTTGCTGGGTGAGTTTCTGGGGGGGGCTGCACATCCCAGTTTCCCCCCCCCAGCAAGATGGTCTCATGTTGGCCCCGTTCCCCAGTGCGCTGGTTTAAAGGTAAACCAAGCAGGGGAAATGAACTCAACTCGAAAGAGAGATTACAAGTCAGAATAACAATTTAATAAAATAATATGATAAGTACAATTATACAGGCAGACAATTGGTTTTAACCCACAAAACCCAAATGTACAACCCAGCACCACGAGGCAGGAACAGAGTGGTGTTCCTTGGGCCCCCCTTAGTCCAAAGTGAAGAGAGAGGGGAAAAAACCTGTTGGTGGGAGAGCGTTGGAGTCTGGTCAAGAGTGGTGGTTGCAGTCTGGTTGAGAGTGGTGAGCTGCAGTTTTCCTCTGGATCCCACGAGTGGTTAAAAAGGTTCCAAGACTCCAAGTTTATATATCCTCCAGTTCAGGCAGGAATGCTCAGTACTCCCCTCAGGGTGGGGAATTCCACAAAAGGGTGTGAGGACAGGAACATCTTCCTATCTCTGAACACCCAGTTTAGAGCCTGAGGGGTCAGGGCTGCTCTGGGCAGAGGGTGTAAATGCTCTATTGACAACAATTTCTGGGAAATGGCCTGGAAGGCTCTGGAATACACAGGTTTGAGTTACACCCATCCCATGATGAACTGGTCCCGGTTGTTCTAACCAGGACACCGAGGCACTGGGATGTGCCCACAGTGGGGATGTGGAGCAGGACGAGTTGTGACGAGTTCTGTGCCCTTTCCCCGCTCCCTCTGCCATCAGACTCCAAGCTCAGGCCACCCCTGATGTGTTTCCCTGTCCCCTGCAGGTGACATCGGGGGGCAGATGGGGCTGTTCATCGGGGCCAGCATCCTCACAGTGCTGGAGCTCTTCGACTACGCCTACGAGGTGAGCACCTCCCTCACCCCACCCTGGTTACCCTGGAGCACCCCGAGCGGCCCCAGAGCCCCAGGGGTCACCCCAGAGCCCCGTTTGGGGTGTGGGGAAGGGCCACCACCCCCTGAGCCTCCATGGGGCTGAAATGTTGCCCAAATGTGGCCCCGGCAGGTGATAAAGCACCGGCTGTGCCGGAGGGGGAAGTGCCGCAAGAACCACAAGAGGAACAACACGGACAAGGGCGTCGCGCTCAGCATGGACGACGTCAAGCGCCACGTGAGTGTCGGGGACAACCCCGGGGGGGTGTTGGGGACATCCTGAGGGCTGCTGGGGACACCCTGGGGGCTGCTGAGCCCCTCTGCAGCTCGGGGGCTGCCTGGGAGGAGCCCCTGGGTGTGGGGTCACTGTTTTGGGGCTGCCTGAGAGTTGCTGTGGGGTGTGGGGTCACTGTTTTGGGGCTGTGGGGTGTGGGGTCACTGTTTTGGGGCTGT
>NW_020897798.1:40173-40426 GCF_003984885.1 Neopelma chrysocephalum
TCACTGTTTTGGGGCTGTGGGGTGTGGGGTCACTGTTTTGGGGCTGTCTGGGAGGAGCCCTTGGGTGTGGGGTCACTGTTTTGGGGCTGTGCTGTGGGGTGTGGTGTCACTGTTTTGGGGCTGTGGGGTGTGGTGTCACTGTTTTGGGGCTGTCTGGGAGGTGCTGTGGGGTGTGGGGTCACTGTTTTGGAGCTGTGGGGTCACTGTTTTGGAGCTGTGGGGTCACTGTTTTGGGGCTGTGGGGTCACTGTTT
>NW_020897798.1:40436-42964 GCF_003984885.1 Neopelma chrysocephalum
CTGTGGGGTCACTGTTTTGGGGCTGTGGGGTCACTGTTTCGGGGCTGCAGGGTGTGGGGTCACTCTTTCGGGGCTGCCCAGGAGGTGCCATGGGACGGGAGGCCCCAGCTTGGGGAGCACTTGGGGAAGGAGCAGAGGGCCCAGTCCTAGATGCTGTGGGGATCCAGGACTCTCTCTCTGTGGGGCTTTGGGCGAAACCAATGACCCCAACACCCCGTTCCCCCCCAGAACCCCTGCGAGAGCATACGGGGCCACCCCGCAGGGATGACGTACGCAGCCAACATCCTACCTCACCACCCTGCCCGGGGCACCTTCGAGGACTTCACCTGCTAACCCGACGGCACTGGATGTACAACCCCAGCTACCAAAGCCCCGCGCGGGAGCTGCCCCTTCCCTCCGGGAGGGGAGGGACACGGCCCCGGGGGGGCCCCTCCTCGCTCCCTCCTCGGCACCCGAGGGACACACGGACACGAGCGACGGCCCCGCGGGCGCGGCGGGGTCGGGGCGATGCCCCCGCGCTCAGAGACTCGAGGGACGACTCAACACACGCACAGGGGTCGGGGCAGGGCCAGCCCCGGCTCCACCTTTACCCTCTCCCCTTCCCCGAGCTCCCCCTCGGCCTTTTTAACTCCGAACCCAGAAGCCAAGAAGAAGAAGAAGAAGAAGAAGAAGAAGAAGAAGAAGAAGAAGAAGAAGAAGAAGAAGAAGAAGATGAAGAAGCAGAAGCGGCCGTTGGGCCGCCGGGTCCATCCGCAGCCCTGTCCGTCTGTCCGCCAGCGTCTCCATGCCCACCCTGCTCCTGACACCTTGGACCCCCCGTGCCCACCCTGCTCCTGACACCTCGGACCCCCCCGTGCCAGGGGGGGTTGTGGAGGGGTCCCAGGGCTTGGTTGGGGGTCCCTGGAGAGCCTCAGTGTCCCCCAGGACCGGTGCCCACCCTCACCCGGGCGCTCCACGAGCACCAGGACGCAGCAGCTGCCCCTCTCCAGAACATCTTCCTTGGCACCAACCCCAGGATCAGCCCCTGGGGGCACCGGGGGGGACTCGGGAGGTGCCCCTGTGGCTCTGCAGACCCCCAGGACCGGTGCCCACCCTCACCCGGGTGCTCCATGTGCACCAGGAAGCAGGAGCTGCCCCTCTCCAGAACATCTTCCTTGGCACCCACCCCGGGATCAGCCCCTGGGGGGGCAGCGGGGGGGATTTGGGGATGCCCCCGTGGCTCTGCAGACCCCCAGCCCGGGCGATGCTGAGCCCACCCTGCCCCTTTCCCCCGGGTTCTGGGCAGTGCCAACCCCATCCCACCAGCCCTCCCTGCTCCCAGGGCACCCCAGGCAGCCCCCCCAAAACCAGCCCTGCCCAGGGAGAAAGGGGGAAGGGACCCCTGTTTAGAGGGACACCCCCTTGGCACCGCCCAGGCCGGGTGGGCACCGGAGCCCCAAACACCACCAGGGCTCACAGGCTGGTCCCAGGAGCAGCTCCCACCCCCTGAGCCCCCCCATTTTTGGGGATTTTTGGGGTGTCTGTGGCCTCGTGCCCCTCCCTGGGGGGGGTTTGGGGGTCTGTGGGGGTCTCCCCCCCCCCCTCCAGCTCCCTCACTTCGCTCTGGGGTCTTCACTTGACCCCCCCTCAGCCCCCCAGACCAGGCCAGAGCCCCCCCCCAGGGGCCCAAGTGCTACTTAAATCTTTAAGAGCTTTTGCAATAAGTCTGTTCAGTGATTTTTTTTATTTCCCAGCTGCAGCTTTGGGGTTTTTTTATTCCTGCCATTTTTTTTATTCCTGCCATTTTTTTAATTCCTGCCATTTTTTTAAATTCCTATCATTTGCTTCCTGACCAAAATTAGGAACTGGGGAGGGGGGGGTTCAGCCCTTTTGCGCCCAAAGACGACGGGTCGGCCACATCCATAAATTTTCTTATGGATTTTTCCTGGCGTTTCGTTTATTTATTTGCTTTCTTCCTCCCTCCCTCCCTCTTTCTTCCCCCCTTGGAGCTGTTAAAGATGGGGCTGGGATTTGACCTCGAGGCTCAACACCTTGTTGAAGAAGACACTCTTTTTGTTATTACGCCATCCGCATTTTATATTTCTTATATATAATATATATGACTATATATATATGTGTACATATATATATATATACCTCTATATGCATCATGCCAGTGTAGATACCCATCCAAGTAGCGTTTAGGCCTTGTTCTTGTGCCATTTTATTGTTTTTTTTCTCTTTTTTTTCTGATCTCTGAATGCCTTCAAAGTGTATAAAAGTGTGGAATTCTCTCCGGTATCTGTACTATGTACACACATTTTCATAGGAAGCACAATAAGATGACAGATGCATTGTACATCAATACCTGCTACTCTTAACGATGATATAAAGAATGATATAAATGATTTAAACCCCACCAGGCCGAGCCTTTCTCTTGCTGAGCTGCTGGAAGTGCTCCCCGAGGAGGAGCTGGGGGTGGGATGGGCTCTTCCCAGGATGTTCCTGGAAATCCAGGGCCTGTCCTGCCATGGGAACTCATCCCAAGG
>NW_020897798.1:47964-53069 GCF_003984885.1 Neopelma chrysocephalum
GGGCGCGCCGGGCGGGGCGGTTCGCATGGGCCCGGCGCCGGGGCAGGGCCTGTACCGCTCGCCGCTGCCCGGAGCCGCCTACCCGGTGAGGCGGGGCGGCGCGGGGCGGGGCGCGGGGCCGGGCAGCGGCGGGCGCTGACCGGGTGTGTTCTCTCCGCAGCGCCCCGGGATGTTACCGGGAGGCCGCCTGGCGCCTCAAGGCCCGGCCATGGGCCCGCCCGGCTACGGCGGGAGCCCCGCGGTGCGGCCCGCGCTGGCGCAGGCCGGGCTGGACCAGGCCCGCAAGCGGCCGGCGCCGCAGCAGCTCCAGCAGGTGCAGCCGCAGGCGGTGCCCAACCGCAACCACAAGTAAGGGACGGGGGGGAAACGGGGCGTCCCGGGGTATGGGCACATCCCGGGAGCGTCCTGGGGGCATCCAGGGGCACTGGGAACATCCCCGAGCGGCTGGGACATCCCGGGACATCCCAGGGCAGCCGGGGCATCCCGGAGCATTCTTGGGGCAGTGGGGACATCTGTGGGCACAGGGGACATGCCAGGGCATCCCGAGGCATCCCCGGGCAGCAGGGACATCCCAGGACATCCCTGGGCAACTGGGATATCCAGGGACATCTCGGGGCATCTCCGAGGCAGTGGGGACATCCTGTGGCAGGAGGGACGTCACAGAGCATTCTTGGGACAGTGGGGACATCTGCGGGCAGAGGGGACATTCCAGGACATCCCAAGGCATCCCCGGGGAAGTGGGGACATCCCAGGACATCCCTGGGCATCCTCAGACCATCCTGGGGCAGTGGGGACATCCCGAGGCTACTGGGTACATGGCCCCAGGAATGATGGGCATCGGATGTAACCCCTTTTCCAAAGGATGTAACCCCCTTTCCAAAGGATATAAACCCCTTTCTGAAGGATGTAACCCCCTTTCCAAAGGATGTAACCCCCTTTCCAAGGGATGTAACCCTCTTTCCAAGGGATGTAACCCCCTTTCTGAAGAATGTAACCCCCTTTCTAAAGGATGTAACCCCCTTTCCAAAGGATGTAACCCCTTTCCAAAGGATGTAACCCCTTTCCAAAGGATGTAACCCCTTTCCAAAGGATGTAACCCCCTTTTCAAGGGATGTAACCCCCTTTCCAAAGGATGTAACCCCTTTCCAAATGATGTAACCCCCTTTCCAAGGGATGTAACTCCCTTTCCAAATGATGCAACCCCCTTTCCAAGGGACGTAACCCCCTTTCCAAGGGACGTAACCCCCTTTCCAAGTGCTCAGAGGGATGGGAAGCCTTGAGGTCAGTGCTGCGGGGCTCAGGTAACTGGTCAGTCCCACTGGGGCGGGCTCAGGTAACTGGTGAGCCCCTGCTCAGTCAGTGCAGTGGGTTTGGGAATTCCCATGGCCGAATCCCTTCCCGTTTTCCCACCTGTCCGTGCCTCTTCCCCCGGCAGCGCCAAGAAGAAGAAGATGGCAGACAAAATCCTCCCTCAGCGGGTGAGTGGGAGCCAGGGGGGAGCTGAGGGGAGCCTGGGGCACTTTGGGGAGCTGCCTGATGGGAATTTCCATCCTTTCCATCCCGGCCACAGATCCGGGAGCTGGTGCCCGAATCCCAGGCCTACATGGACCTGTTGGCCTTCGAGAGGAAGCTGGACCAGACCATCATGAGGAAGCGCTTGGATATCCAGGAGGCTCTGAAACGCCCCATCAAGGTGGGGAAGTGCAGGGCAAATATTCAGGGGGTGGAAGCTTCTAGAGGCTCCAGGAGGGCACTGAGGGGTCGAGTCCTGTGAGTGTGGAATGTCGGGAACCTTCGCCTTGGGCACGGCCGGGGAGCGGGAGCAGCCACTCGGGAGAGGGGGAGGAACGTGAGGCAGCCAAAAATACTGAGCTGAGCTTTTAGCAAGGCCCTGAGCAGGAGAGGGAGCCCTGGAGGGGAGAGCTGACGATTTTCCTGGTGCTTTTCCTCGCAGCAAAAACGGAAGCTGCGCATTTTCATCTCCAACACCTTCAACCCGGCCAAGTCGGACGCGGAGGACGGCGAGGGCACCGTGGCCTCCTGGGAGCTGCGGGTGGAAGGGAGGCTCCTGGAGGATGTAAGTGGCACCTCAGAGGGCACTGTGGCTCTGGGATTGGCACTGAAACCAAGTTTCTTAGTGTCTGAGAGCACGGCTGGGGCTTGATGTCCTCCTCCCGTCTCTGTTTCCCAAGGAGTCTGGTGGTGACGAGACCGAGGGCCCGGCCTGGACACCGAGGGGTATCACAATGAGTTGGCCAAAGTTCTTAGAGCTGTGAGAATCCCTGGTGAGAGCAGCTCAGTGTCCCCAAAGCTCTGAGAACCAGGGCCTTGGCATTGTACGTACCCGCTGAGGGGTTTGACTCCTGCCAGCTCATCTTTAACTCCAGCCTTTCCCCTTTTTCTCACTTGGAAACTGTGATTTTTTTCGAGCCCCACGTTGGTGAATTCAGGTGTTCAGAACTTCCAGGAGCTGTGCTTTGAGTGCTGAGACTTTGCTGTCCTAACCCCTCTTTCCCCCCTGTGTTGCTTGCAGTCTGCTCTGTCCAAATACGATGCCACCAAGCAGAAAAGAAAGTTCTCGTCCTTCTTTAAATCTCTGGTCATTGAACTTGATAAAGACCTGTATGGCCCTGACAATCACCTGGTAGAGGTGAGCTGCTTTTTGCTGTGTTATATCTGAACAGGGGTCGGTGTTTCAGCTTGGTGGGGGGTTTGTGTAGCCCTTGTGACCTGGGAGGTGGGGGATCCTCGAAGTTCCTGGGAGCCAGGAGTTCTTTGAATCCTCACTTGAGCTTTTCCTCTCACCTGCTGAGGGTCTGAATAAACCTCTGAATAATCTGAATATTAACTCTCGTTTCAGGCCGTAATTTGAGCTCTCCTTGGGTGGGTGGGATTTACTGGCAAAGCTTCTGGGTACCCAGCAGCAGGAGCAGAGGGGGTGCAGGGAGAGAGTTGTCTCTAAATTCCCTCTCCTTTTCCAGTGGCACAGGACTGCCACGACTCAGGAGACAGACGGCTTCCAGGTGAAGAGGCCGGGGGACGTGAACGTGCGCTGCACTGTCCTGCTGATGCTGGATTACCAGGTGAGGCAGGAGGAAAAAACTCCTCCCTGGGAGCGTGGGGAGGTTGCCCAGACAAGCTGTGGCTGCCCCTGGATCCCTGGAAGTGCCCAAGGCCGGGTTGGAGCAACCCGGTGCAGCGGAAGGTGTCGGGGTGGGACCGGGTGGGCTTTAAGGTCCCTTCCAACCCAAACTGGGAGCAGCAGTGCTGGGCACCATCTCCCCAGTGCCTGGCACCATCTCAGCCCTCTGTGCTCCCCTGTGCAGCCCCCCCAGTTCAAGCTGGACCCCCGCCTGGCTCGGCTGCTGGGGATCCACACGCAGACCCGGCCCGTCATCATCCAGGCCCTCTGGCAGTACATCAAGACCCACAAGCTGCAGGACCCCCACGAGCGGGAGTTTGTCATCTGTGACAAGTACCTGCAGCAGGTGAGGGGGGGTCCTGGAGCAGCTCCTGGCCCTGCTGCCCTGGGTGGGTGGGTGGGCAGGGGGTGGCTGCCCCCCCAGATCCCCCTCAGCCCCCGTTTGTGCCGCAGATCTTCGAGTCCCAGCGCATGAAGTTCTCCGAAATCCCCCAAAGGCTCCACGCGCTGCTGATGCCCCCAGAGCCCATCATCATCAACCACGTGATCAGGTGAGGCTGCTCCAATGGGAATTCCCATTCCCAGGGAGGGTTGGGTGAGGAAGGATCACAGGAGGACGGTGTGATACGTCCTGGTTGTAGCAGCAGCTCCCGTGTTACCTGTCATCATCTCTTTGTCACCACATCCCTCTTTTCCAGAGGCTTTCCCACATCCATGCTGTCCACTGCTCCTTGGAGCAATGCAAAGCCATCAGTGGAGCTTTGCTGCTGCTGGGACTGAGGCTTGTCCCTGTCCCTGCCTGCAGCATCCCAGAGGAGCTGCATTTTTGCTCCTTGAGCCACTTCCATTTGAACTACTCCCAGATTTTACCTTTTTTCTTGACCTACTAACTCATTTTGGCTCCTTTCTCGAGCTGCTCCCTGATTTTGCCTTTTTGTGGGTGTCCCCAGTGTTGACCCAAATGACCAGAAGAAGACAGCCTGCTATGACATCGATGTGGAGGTGGATGACACCTTGAAAACCCAGATGAATTCCTTTCTGCTCTCCACAGCCAGTCAGCAGGAAATTGCTGCTCTGGATAACAAGGTAGGAAAAGCTCCTTGGGGTCTGCTCTCCTTGGAGCTGGGCAGGGAAGTGCCTCTGGAGCAGGTGAACCTGGACAGGACAGGAATGTTTGGAAGCTGGAGCGGGATGAGCCGTGCTCACAAACGGGTGGAAATTTTAAAGCAGACGGTCCGTGGGAAAATTGGGGAATATTTAGGGCAGGAAATTGGGAACTGAGGGTCCTCTGACAGGTGTAAATCGGCCAGGGAGTGTTAAGAATTTGCCTTCTTGTGTTGTGCCTCTTGATGTTTGTGACCTTTCAGCAGCTCCACTGTGTGTTTGTGCCCTTCAGATCCACGAAACCATCGAGACCATCAACCAGCTGAAGACGCAGCGCGAGTTCATGCTGAGCTTCGCCCGGGACCCTCAGGGCTTCATCAACGACTGGCTGCAGTCCCAGTGCCGGGACTTGAAGGTAAAAAGCTTTGTCTTGTGTGGAAGGTGGATCCAGTCACACTCTTCCCTCATTACAGCGAGCTCCCGCAGAGACAGAGAGACAGAGAGAGGCAATTTCCTGCTCGGAAAGCGAGACTGGAATCGGAGTCGAGCACCAGAACGTGACCTGAGCGCTCTGAGAGGAGAGGGGAGGGTTTGCTCGGCACAGCCAGGGAGCTTTTGCACTCCCTGAGCTGCTGGTGTGTCCTTTGTGCTCTGCAGACGATGACTGATGTGGTTGGGAACCCCGAGGAGGAGCGGAGAGCCGAGTTCTACTTCCAGCCGTGGGCGCAGGAGGCCGTGTGCCGATACTTCTACTCCAAGGTGGGTGTCCCTGAGCAGGGGTCCCTCTCCCTGCCTGTCACTCCTCAGGGCAGGGGTCCCTCTCCCTGCCTGTCTCTCCTCAGGGCAGGGGTCCCTCTCC
>NW_020897798.1:53079-62051 GCF_003984885.1 Neopelma chrysocephalum
GGGGTCCCTCTCCCTGCCTGTCTCTCCCAGGGGAAGGGTCCCAGTTTGAGCCCAGCCTTTCCCAGCTGGGTGCTGTGGTGCTGCCCCATCCACTGTGTTACAGACTCGGCTTCTCCCACAGGTGCAGCAGCGACGGCAGGAACTGGAGCAGGCCTTGGGCATCAGGAACACATAAAACTGCCCTGCTCCTGCCCAGCCCCACGGCTGTTTGTGGAGACAGAGCTGCAGAGCTCGCTGCTCCAGCTCCCAGGATCCCCCTCCAGCAGCAACTCCTCCTGGCGTTGTCCCTGCTGTGCTGGGGGCAAGTCCAGGACAGCGGGGCTCTCGTGGGGTGTGACGAGCAGACAGGCTGCACCCAGCACACATTTCTACCTGGTTCTCCTCCTGGCTGTTGCCTCGGCAGCCCCAAGGCTCCCACGAGCCTCCCCGTGACTCCGTAGTGTCCCCGGTAGCCAGAGTTGACTGGGAGCCTCCTCCCAGCCCGTCCCTGCCCGGCCAGCAGCGGGGCTGTGGCACTCTGGAAGCCTGGCTCTGCTCTAAGGTGTGGCTGGGCTCTTCCCCCTGCCACGTTTTACAGCCCGTGCCAGGCGCTGGCGTGGGCAGGATGCCGTGAGCTGACATACCTCCCTGCCCTCACCCCCCTCCTCGGAGGGTGCTGCTGCACTGGGGCTGCCCCACGGGTCCCTCCCCTCCTCGAGGAAGTTACTGGACTGTGTAGAGAATTGCTTCTTCCCTTCTCCCTTTTTTCCCTGTCCGTTCCCTTGGCGTTCTGTGACGGACTGTCCTGGTTTGGGATCACAGGGAGACGAAGCTTTGGCTTCCTGCAGGGCTTTGGAAGCTCGGAGTGATGCGACTCTCTGCCCTTCAGACACCTACACGTGGGTTCCCAGCAAACCACGGGGCTGCTTGTTTTCCCTGGAGCAGGGAGAGGGGATGCAGCAGCTGCCTGGAGCTGTGCATGGACACAGCGTTGTGGGGCAGTTGTCCTGTGTCACTTGGTGTGGGGACCAGAGGCTCCGAGGGTGGAACAGGACAGTCCTTGGGAATGGACGTTTTTCCAAGCATATGTGAGTTTAGCAGGTGTTTCCGTGCCGAAGCTCCTGTGGTTTTTAGTCAAGTTTTAGGTCATGGGGCTGCCATAGGGCCCAGCATGGTTCAGGAATGTACAAATAGATTTACTGTGGGGAGTAGCAGCCCCGATGCCTCTTCATGGAATGAATTACAGGTGGTCAGGCTTTAGGAGCACGAAACAGCTCCTCTTCACCCCCAATCCCGGTGTTTCTGCTCGGGACCACAATGCAAATGGACTTGGAAGTTGGTCTGACTCTTTGGGATCGCTGCAGGATCCCGTTCCTGCCCAGCCCTCCCACCCCAGGCCCACGGTGTGAGCTGTGAGCGCCTGGGTGGCCCTGCTGCTCCTCGTGTCTGTGTAACTACGTGTCTGTGAGTGATAGACTCTCGACCTCCCCTCTTCCTTTGCCCTCCTGAAAACGCTCCTCTGTGGTACTGGGGTGAAGGTCTTGGTGCTGGAGGAGCAGCCCCTGCCTCCTCAGGGTACTCCCACGGGAGGGAGGCCGAGTCCTGCGTAGGCGAACGTAGCTGTTTGCAGAGTAACTGCTTTTCTTAACTGAATATTTACGGTTTTTTTCCATGGACCAAATCTTTTTTTTTGTTTTTTTTTTTGTTTTTTTTTTGTACTGTACCCTTGTAGACGTCACCCAGTTTTAATAAAAGACTCCTGTGAAGGAAGCTGTCCTCCTCCTTCATGCTCCCTCCCCGTGGGGGATGACACTCCAGTGACTCGCCAGGGAAGGGACAGGATTATCTCCACTTTCTTCCTTTTTTTTCTCTCCTCAAAGCCAGCTGGAGAGAAAGTGTTCTTCATATTTTGGCCTTTTATAGCGAGCCCTCCATAGAGGGAATCTCCCTCCTTGCACACTCTGTTAAAGCCTTTGCAAAAGTGCTTTTGTGCTGAACAAAGTAACTTGAGCAGAAGTGGAAATCCAGTGGCCAGGGCTGATAAATCCTCAGCTGCCCAGTGGCCACTCTGCTGGGCTGTGAGAGCCTCTTACAGGCCCCAGGGGAGTCGGGCAGAATTTGGAGGAAACTGTATTAAAGTTTTCGTGCAAGGGTTTAAAATGATGCAAAAGGGGAATTGTTCTCTTCGCCCTGGTGGTTTATAGAACTGAAAATGCCTCGCAGCAAACCTGGGAGCCCCTTGGGCAAGAAAAGGATCCTCTGTGAGGAGGAAAACGCTGCTGCCTCAGGCAGCAAGTCCTGGGGCTGCACCAGGTGGTTCTTACTCCTTACCTGGGGGCAAAACGGCACTTTTAGGAACACAGAATGAAATGCTTTTGTGCAGAAAAAGAGGGAGAGGCTCGGCAGGCACAACTCAAAGATCTCCTCGGGGGCTGCAGCTCCTCCCGAGGGGCAGCTCTGTGAGCAGGGACAGGACCCAGGGAACGGCTAGAGCTGTGTCATGGAGGGTTAGGGGGGATCTCAGGAAAAGGTTCTTCCCCAGAGGGTGGTTGGCACTGCCCAGGCTCCCCAGGGCAGTGGGCACAGCCCCAAGGCTGCCAGAGCTCCAGGAGCGTTCGGACAACGCTCCCAGGCACAGGGTGGGATTGTCGGGGTGTCCGTGCCGGGCCGGGAGCTGAAGATTCTGATCCTCGCGGGTCCCTTCCAACTCGGGATATCCCACGATCCTGCGATTCAGCGAGTGACTCCTGGTTCCGCAGGGGATCCGAACCGCTCCAGGTCTCTGCACTTTGCCCCCGAGCGAGGAGCCCGCGGCGGGTGCCCGGTGCCCGCAGCGGTGCCCGCGGTGCCCCCGGGGGCGAGGCGGAGCCGGGGGCGGACCGGGGGCCGCCCCTGCTCCGGGGCGCCCTTGAAATAAGCGGCGGCGGCGGGTCCGGCTCCCGCAGCGCCCCGGTCCCGGCACCACCATGGGTGGCAAGAAGGTTTGCGTCGTGGGCTCCGGCAACTGGTGAGCGCCGGGATCGCCCGGCTGGGTCCCCCCCGGGGCCAGCGCAGCGCGGTCCCTTGTCCTCCCCATGGCACCAGGGTGAGCCCCGGTGCCCACGGACCCCGCTGTGCCCCTCGCAGGGGTTCTGCCATCGCCAAGATCGTCGGAGCCAACGCGGCTCGGCTGAGCGGCTTCGAGAGCCAGGTGAACATGTGGGTGCTGCAGGAGGAGGTGGGCGGCCGGCGCCTCACCGACATCATCAACGCCGAGCACGAGAACGTCAAGTACCTGCCCGGGCACAAACTGCCCCCCAATGTGGTGAGAGTGGGGGCTGCCAGCTCCGAGGGGCTCTGGGAGGGCTGTTGGGGGGTGAGGGAGGGGATGTGTGGGGCTCGCTGACACCCTCCTGCTGACCTTGGTCCTGCTGCTGTCGCTGCCCACCTTTGTGTCCCCCCCTCTCTGGCGTCCCGCGGGCTGGGCTGGAGGCCATGTGGCTGCCTCTGAGCTGGCAGCTCTGCTCCAGCCCTTCTCCAGCCCTTCTCCAGCCCCTGCCAGCCCTGGCAGGGACCTCGGCGCGGTGGCTTCGGGCCCTTCCTCACCTTCCCGGGTCCCCCGTGCAGGTGGCAGAGCCGGACCTGCTCAAAGCCTGCGCCGGGGCCGACGTGCTCCTGTTCGTGGTGCCCCACCAGTTCATCGGCGGCGTCTGCGACCAGCTCAAGGGCCACGTGAAGAAAGAGGCCGTGGGGATGTCGCTCATCAAGGTGGGAGCGGGAGCAGCGCTCTGGAAGCGGCCCAGCTTGGAGGGGCTGCAAAGGGAATCCTGGGATTTCGGGGGAGAAACGGGCTCTGGGGTGATGGGGGGATGTGAGGAGGGTGGGGGCAGAGTCTTTGTGGGGATTTGGAGGTGAGAGCACGTGGGGGATCTGTGAGGAGCAGGGCACAGCTCAGCGTGTCGGGATCACATTGCAGCACAGGGAACAGCGGGATTGGGGTGGGGGGCAGGTGTCCAGGGGGGGCTCATGTCTCGTTGAGAAGGTGGTGATCACTCAAAGGTTGGACTCGGTGATCTCAGAGGTCTTTTCCAACCTAATTGACTCGGTGGTTCTGTGACCTCTGCCCTTGGTCGTCCCCCAGGGCGTGGACGAAGGACCAGACGGGCTGAGGCTGATCTCGGACATCATCCATGAGAAACTGGGGATAGAGATGACCGTGCTCATGGGGGCCAACATTGCCAACGAGGTGGCAGATGAGAAGTTCTGTGAGACCACCATCGGTAAGGAGCCGTTGTCCCTCCTCGTTGGCAGCCTTGGTTTGTGATGAGGGGCAAAGTGGGGGGCACAGTGCAGCTCAAACCGCTGGGTGAGCTGGCCCTTTTCCCTGGGAAGGCAGGAGACTCCCTGGGAGCTGGCTGAGCTCATTCCCAGGGTTTATGATGGCTAAAACATTCCTGCCAGCACCGTGCCTGGCACGAGTTAAAGGGGTGGACACCATGAGGCACTTGAGGAATAAGTTCCACCCTTCATTTCCTTGGGTTTCACGGGCTGCTCACCTGGATCTCACATTATTGCCCAGCCAGGGCTGCTTGGAAGTTGATCTGGTGGCTGTTCCAACACCCTCCACGCTGTTGGGAACCGTGCACGGAGCCAAAACCAACACAACAGTTTTGCTGGGTTAGAGGCTGGTGGGATTCAAAGTGTCTGTGTTTTGTGAAACAACAGCCAGCATGCTGGGCAGGAGGCTGGGGAGCTGGAACAGAGCCCACAGCCCCTGTGAACACACAGGACCCCCACAGCAACAGGGAGGACACCGGGCTCCAACCCCAAATTTGCAGCCTTTGAAGATGCCTTTAACCTCCTGGGCAGGTCATTTGTGTCTTGGTTGAGGAAGCAGCAGGGATTGTCCCTGTCCCCCGGGAGTGCCAAGGCTGAACGTTGCTTATCTGTCAGGCCGTGTGTGCCTGGCTCTTGGGGGACCTGCAAATGTTTGGCCACGTCCATCGGTTGGGCAACAGGTTCCTGTCCCTGGATGAGCTGCAGGGGAGAGCACGGTCCTGCCTCGGGGTTTTTCCCCATCATCTTCCTCCTCCTCCTCCTCCTTCCCTTTGTCTCCTCAGGCTGCAAGAACGTGAAGCACGGGCAGATGCTGAAGGAGCTGATGCAGACCCCCAACTTCCGAGTGTCGGTGGTGCAGGAAGCCGACACCGTGGAGATCTGTGGGGCTCTCAAGGTGGGTGTCAGCAGAGCCTGGGGGGGCCTGCAGGGCTCTGCAGGGAGCTCTGGGGAGGAGGCTGTTGGGTGAACGGACCCCACTGTGGCTGCTGAGACCTTTGAGACAAAGGCTTTGGAGGGACCTGTCCCGTTCATCCACCTGGAGGGATGATGGGCACTGGCACAGGCAGGAGCTCTTGCTCAGGATCCCACACAAGACAAATCATGGGCACAGCAAAGCCCTGAGAACAGATCCCTCTGGATCTGGGATCTGGGAACAGATCCCTCCACGTTCCCATCGTTTCCCAGAACGTGGTGGCCGTGGGAGCCGGTTTCTGCGACGGGCTGGGCTACGGCGACAACACCAAGGCCGCCGTGATCCGCCTGGGGCTGATGGAGATGATTGGCTTCGCCAAACTCTTCTGCAAGGGCCCCGTCACCCCCTCCACCTTCCTGGAGAGCTGCGGGGTCGCCGACCTCATCACCACCTGCTACGGGGGCCGCAACCGCAAGGTCGCCGAGGCCTTCGCCAAGACGGGGAAGGTGAGCGGGGCTGGGAGTGGAGCTGTGCCAGGGCAGGGTCAGGCTGGATCTCAGGGAAAGGTTCTTCCCTCAGAGGGTGGTTGGGCACTGAACAGGCTCCCCAGGGCAGTGGGCACGACCCCAAGGCTGCCAGAGCTCCGGGAGCATTTGGAAAACGCCCTCAGGGACAGGGTGGGATTGTCGGGGGGTTGCAGGCCCAGCTCCTCACTGCTGGGTTGTTTCAGTCCATCGAGCAGCTGGAGAAGGAGATGCTGAACGGGCAGAAGCTGCAGGGCCCCCAGACGTCTGCTGAGCTGCATCGGATCCTCAAGAGCAAGAACGTGGTGGAGAAGTGAGTGCTGGAACCTGCCGTGGTGGGGCTGCGACCCTTTCCTGCAGCAGCAGCAGGGGAAACCCCCCCCTCGGTGTCTCAGCTGTTCAGGGCAATCCTGCACTGCCCAAATCATGCCAGCCGGGCAGGATTCCTGCTGGATGGGGCCCAGTGCCACTGTCCCACCTGCTCCTGCTCGTCAGGGCAGCAGTTGAGGTGCCCTGACCCTGCCAGCTGTGGTGTCTGTGTCCGTCTGCCCGCAGGTTCCCCCTCTTCACCGCCGTGTACCAGATCTGCTACGAGGGCAAACCTGTCGCTGACTTCATCAAGTGTCTCCAGAACCACCCTGAGCACATGTAGAGGGGCTCTGAGACACGCAGAGACTCCTGCCCACACCAGCCCGACCTGCTGCCACAGCTTTGTGCGGAGTCCGGGTCTCCTGGGAGCCTTGGCAGGGCGCTGGAAGGGCAGAGGGTCCCTTCCCCAGCCCTGGGCGCTGCCAGCCTGAGCCTGGCACAGAGGTACCTGCTGACCTCCCTCTCTCTGTGAAGGGCTCGTTTAGTTTCTGCTGCTCTCTAAGGTCTGCCCCGAGCGGGACTGAGCATCTTCCTCCTTCCACTTCCTCCTGCCGTGATGGATTCAGCTCTGGGAAGGACTCTGTCGTGGTTGATACGGGCTGGGAGGACAAACAGTGCCCCAAGTCCTCCTTCTTAGCCCCACGGGGCTGCTCTGGGTGACACCAGCCCTTCCCTGCCTGCTGCTGCTGCTGCTTTTGGCTTCCCTGCCTGGTGGAGAGGGCACAAAGCTCCTCAGGACTCCCAGAGGTGCTGAGAAAATCTTCTTTCTAAGCAGCACCAGTGCCAGACAATGGCATTCCTTTGCCACCCTGCCATGTGCTGCTTCCCGAGCCATCCCCAGCTGCTCCTGCTGACCCAGCGCTGCTCCAACAGCTCCAGAGGGACACTTTGGGGCTTGTTTGTTCAGAACTTTTGCAATCCCACCTGGCCCCTGCCCCGGGGAACTCCCCTGTTGTCACAGGTTTGCCTGTGAGAATTCCGTGCCCTCTGACTTCTCTCCCTGTCCCACTTTTTGTCCTCTGGGGCTTGGCACTGCAGGGACCAACTGCCCCCCAAGTCTCCGTGACCCCCCTGCCTTGTACCTGCAGAGCCAGGGGGTGGGTACAGGGCACCTGGGTCATGTTGCTGTTAAATAAACGACCCACAGCCACACACTTTGCCCCCTCTGACTCGCTTCAGCCCGTGCTTTAGCCTGCTCTGTGCTCCCATGTGTGACTGCCCAGGATCTGAGGAGCCTTCCCTGCCGTGGGGATGCTGCAAACTGCCCCCCTGGCACAGGGGCAGGAATGGGCACGTGATCCACGACAGGTACAGGACGGGACAGAGGTCTGGGGCCTCATGCTGGGCCCGTGAAACTTGCCCCTTGTCCAGGCAGGTGCCACGTGGTCCCTCTGCTCCTCCGTTTGCTCAAGGCCAGCGTGTCCAATGGTCACTGATCCTGCCCGGGCTGGAATTCTGGAATGCTGGAGTGCTGCAGGGCTCCCCGTGACCCCCCTATTCAGGTCTCTGACGGGCATTGTGCTTTTAAAATGCCAATAAACACGGAGAGGAGAGGGGAGATGCTCTCCCTGCTCCGCGGCTCCGGTGCGTCGCCGCCGTTGGGTCGGTGCCCGCTGGACTCGCCGAGCGCTCAGAACAGGGCACTGCCCGTTCCCTCCTCGCTCTGCACCCTCCCGTGCTGCCCCAGAAACGGCAAGAATGTCCCCGCAGGTCCCTGTTTATGTCACACAGTGTCCCACTTGCTTTGTCTCAGCGGTTGGTTCCAGGATTAAAGTTTGGCCGCGGGACCGTGGCGGGTCGGGGCTGAGTCCAGAGTCCTCACCTGGGGCCTGCGGGAGCCGGGCCAGGACCCCGCTGTGCCCCACACACCCCCAGGCCTCCCCTCCTCTGATGTCTCGGTGGGGTTTTATTCATCTCTTCCCAGCTGCTCTGCCCTGGGTGTCTCTGAAGGTGCCTCGTGCCGAGTGACCTTTGCAGGGCTCCGAGCCCCGCGCTCGGCGTCTTGCGAGGGGAATTTAATCTACTGGCGCTGCTCTTGTTTCTGTGCCTTTTATTAGCCACGTTTTCTCACCAGGCGCTCCGCGACCTTTACATTCGGACGGAGGGAGCCGGCCCGGCCTCCTCTGCCGAGGAGCTTAATTGAGCTTGGAGGGAGGATAAAGGAAGTCCAGCGTGTTCCTGCAGGGCTGGCACGACTCGTAGTTCCCTTTTTGTCTTCGAGCGCTTTCAGGAGTCCGAGTGTTTGGACATGAGGCTCGTGCAGCAAAGAGGATCCCCGAGCTCTACTCCCAAACCCCTGTCAGCACCTGCCTGGAGCTGCAGCAGGATCCAGCAGGGAGTTGTGTTTAGCTGGGAGCTCCTCAGAGATGGAAATGCTTTGTTCATCCCCCTCGTCCGGGTTTCTTTGACTCTGCCAGTGCCAGAGTCCCTGCAGAGCCTCGCTCCCGACTCTCACCTGGGGGGGACCAGCACACGGGTCTCTTGCTTTCAGCTCAGGGAGTTCCTGAGCTATAAAAAGTCTCTTCCCTTTGCCATTTGGAATTATGTTCCGCAGGCTCAGCACATCCCGGCGCCACAGCCCCGGGAGCTGCTGCCGGCGCGGGAAGGGCGAGGAGAGGGGGGGAAAGGGGGACTGTGGCAGCCTCGGAGCTCCGGGGAGCCCTGGATGGAGCAGGGCTGGGACAGCGGAGTGCAAACGCTGGGAAGGAGCTGCAGGAATGGAGCAGCTGCCAGAGGGTTTAGGGGAAGGAAGCTCTGGGGGCACACCAGAGACCCTGGGCAGGCACCGGGGTCCTTGGGAGAACACTGGGATCATTGGGATGGCACTGGGATCACTGGGATGGCACTGGACCCTTGTGAAGGCACTGGGA
>NW_020897798.1:62061-73370 GCF_003984885.1 Neopelma chrysocephalum
GGCACTGGGATCATTGGGATGGCACTGGACCTTTGGGATGGCACTGGGATCATTGGGATGGCACTGGGATCATTGGGATGGCACTGGACCTTTGGGATGGCACTGGGATCATTGGGATGGCCCTGGGATCACTGGGATGGCACTGGACCCTTGTGAAGTCACTGGGATCATTGGGATGGCCCTGGGATCACTGGGATGGCACTGGGACCCTCAGAGTGTCACCGGAGCCCTTGGGAAGGCACCAGGACATTGGGGAAGGCACTGGGATCATTGGGATGGCACTGGGATCACTGGGATGGCACTGGGATCACTGGGATGGCGCTGGACCCTTGTGAAGGCACTGGGATCATTGGGATGCCACTAGGGTCATTGGGATGGCACTGGGACCCTCAGTGTCACTGGAGCCCTTGGGAAGGCACCAGGACATTGGGGAAGGCACCGAGACCCTTGAGAGGGCATTGGCACCCTCACGATGGCTTCGGATGGCACCGCGCCTCCAAGTCCCGGGGCTGCAGCGAGCAGGGGGAAGGGGGGCCGGGCAGCCTCTGTTCCATCCCTGCGCGGCCAAGGGCTGTGCCCTGAGGGCTCCTCGTGCCGGGAGACCCGTGCGGGCAGCGATGGCGGCGGCCGCGGCCCCTGAGGGGTGAGGGGGGGGGCGAAGGAAGCGGAGGGGCGGCTGTGGGGGCGCCGCCGCCAGGGGGCGCCAAGGGGCTCCCGCGGTGGGCGGGGCCGCGTCGTGACGTTTCGACGCACGTGACTCCCTCCCGGAAGGGGCGGGGCCACGTGACACCGGCGGGGCCACGTGACGCGGAGCGGGAGCGGGGTGAGTGCGGAGGGACGGGACGGGATGGGATGGGATAGGGAGGGATGGGATGGGATAGGATAGGGAGGGATGGGGTGCGGTGGGATAGGGAAGGACGAGACGGGAAGGGCGCTGCCGGCCCCGCTCGCCGCCGCCGTCCCGGAAGCCCGTGGTGCGGCCCGGCGGCGTCCCCGCCGTTCAATACTAGGCCCGGTCTTACTGAATAAAGCGTTGATCGCCGACCCGAGCGGGTTTTTGGGGATGCTGCGGGAGCGGCTGATCCACGTGAAGGCTGGAGAACCGGGCGGAGAGAAGGCTAATGAGCTGTTAGAATTCATTAGGATAACCTAATGAGGTTCCAGCAAGGGGTCCTGCACCCGGGGAGGAGCAACCCCAAGTACCAGCACTGGGTAATGACCCCAAATACCGGCACAGGTTGGGGGTGACCTGCTGCTCTGTGGAGGAGGACCTGGAGGTCAAGGACAGTGTGACCCGGGGCGGGGAAAGGCGGTGGGATCCTGGGGTGCGTCGGGAAGGGGTTGCCAGCAGGCCAGGGAGGGGATCCTGCCCCTCTGCTCAGCCCTGGGGAGGCACATCTGCAGTGCCGTGTCCAGTTCTGGGCTCCTCTGGAGAAGAAAGTCAAGGAACTACTGGGGAGGGTCCAGTGGGGTCTGGAGCATGAGACTGAGGGAGCTGGGCTTGGTTATCTGGAGGAGAGAGGAGTGAGAGGGGATCTCGTTAATGTGCACAAATATCTCCAGGGTGGTGTATAAACATCTCCAAGTGCCAGGATGGTGCCAGGATGGTGCCAGGCTCTTCTCAGTGGTGCTCAGCCACAGGAAAAGGAGCAATGGCCATAAACTAAACCATGGGAAGTTCCACAAGGAACAAGTTCTTCCACAAGTCCCACACAAGGAAGAACTTCCCTCGTAGGGTTGGCAGAGCACTGGAACAGCTGCCCAGGGAGGGCTGGGAGTCCCCCCCTCTCTGGGGACATCCCAAACCCCCCTGGACGTGTTCCAGGGGGGATCTCCAGCGGTCCCTGATGGTCCTGTGTGATTCCCCCCACAGGCACAGCCATGGTGTCGGGCAAGCAGCTGGCAGACTTTGGCTACAAGGCGTTCTCGGGCTCCATGATGCTGCTGACGCTGTACGCGGGGTACCTGTGCAGCGTCCGTGTCCAGAGGATGCTCCAGCACCGCCGGGAGAGGGAGGAGAACGCGCCCGGACCCCAGAGCTGAGCCTGGGCTGGCACTGGCACCGGGCCTGGGAGCTGGGACCAGCCTGGCACTGGGCTTGGGAGCTGGGACCGGCCTGGCACCGGCCCCGTGCCCAGCCCTGGGAGCTGAGCTGGGACTGAGACTGGTCCTGTGCCCAGCCTGGGACTGGGACCAGCCCCAGGAGCTGAGTCTGGCCTGGGACTGGTCCTGTGCCCAGCCTGGGACTGGGACGAGCCCCAGGAGCTGAGCTGGGCCTGGGACTGGTCCTGCACCCAATCTGGGACTGGAATCAACCCCAGGAGCTGAGCAGGGACTGGGACCAGCCCCAGGAGCTGAGCTGGGACTGGGACTGGCCCCAGGAGCTGAGCCTGGCCCAGTGAACTGAGCCCGGCCTGGGACTGGGACGAGCCCCAGGAGCTCAGTCCGGCCTGGGACTGGTCCTGCACCCAATCTGCGACTGGAATCAACCCCAGGAGCTGAGCTGGGACTGGGACTGACTGGGGAGGCAGCAGGAACCATCCCATTGCCCCCCTGGGCCCAATAAAACCGTGTGAAAGCAGCCGGGTGTGGTGCTGTGTTTGTGGTGTCCCCCAAACCACAGAATCACGGGCTGGGCTGGGTGTGGGGGGACCTGAAATATCACCCAGTTCCACCCCCTGTGCCATGGCCAGAGGGGCACCTTCCACTGCTCCATCACCTCTACCCTCTGTTCTTCCAAACTCAGCATGAAACATCACCCCACGTTTCTGAAGCAACTTTTAATCAGAGATAAGAGTAAACAACAGTATAAAATGGTAACGAGTCGAGAAGTTTCCAAAATTCTGCTCCTGATTGACCATTCCATTGCCCCCAAGTACCATTGAGTTAAAAAAAAAAAAAATAGAGAAGCAAAGCCCACGGTGTGGCTGCTCTTCCAGCCCCGGGTTCCTCCCCAGCTGCAGCATCAGAGCAGCAACATTCACTTCTGTCTCGGGGCACGGGACCAAAATATCCCATTTTTTGGAGGGTCAAACCCAGCCCACCAGTTCTGATCCTCCCTCCGATCCCAGCTCAGCCAACTGGATCCAGCAGGTCTGGAAAAAAAGTCTTCAAAACCACAATTTGCAACAGGAAAAAAACAAAACAAAACAATTTAAAAGGCCTGGATTGTGCTGGTTGTCTCGGGGGCAATAAACCACCCTCCCTCCACCACCTCTTGCAGAAGGCTTTGGTCAAGACTTCAGAGGGGTTTGCAGCACCAAAAGAGGCAGCAGACGCCGGCCTGGTCCCTGGTGACAGCAGAGATGAGCAGCTGGGACCTCCCCAGCACCCCGGGGGCGAGGCAGGACAGCAGTTCTGGGGCAGCAGAGTCCAAAGCTCAGCTGAGAAAAAGTCTCTGCCTCCCCCAGGGCAGTCTGGACGTGGAACCTGCATTTTTTCTGTGCTCCCAAGTGGCTCCTGGAGTGCTTCTGGACCGGCCTCGTCCCAACCTGCTCCGCCTCGGGTCGATCCCAGCGAAAACCAACCAGTCCGTGGCAAACAAAGACACCTCTGCAGGTATCAACAGGAACTCGGGGGGTTTGGGGTTTTTTTTTTTTTGTACTTTTGAAGTACAAAGTGGCTTGAAAGTGGAACCTGCAGCTCTTGTCCTCGCCCTGGCCCCGTCGGCTTCGTCCCTCGGACCGGTCGGGGCCGCGCCCGTTTCGGGGTTTTTTTTCTGGGGGAAGGGGTTTGTTTTGTTGGGGTTTTTTTTGATTAAAGATCACTTGGGAACTTGTGGAGCTCAACACAACTAGATATCGAAAGAGAAGTTCGTGCTTGCTCAAGGCCAAGCCCAGGGCCTTTACTCCTCCCCTGTCCACTGGCCGCCGGCCACGTGGCCGTTGAGGCGGTTGGAGCCGTTGCTGGAAGTGCTGAAGGTTCCTTTTGTGCTGTTGGAAGTCACCTCCTCCTCCTCAGAGCTGCTCTCCACGTCGCTGCGGTCGTCCTTGGACACCTAAAAGGTGGCCCAGTGGGAATTGGGGGACGGGAGAGGAGAAGGGGAGTCGGAAAATGCACAGAAAACAGCAGTTAGGAGGTTGTGCCAGTGTGATGAACCGGCTTCAAGTCACATCTACCTCCTACATTTTTGAGCCTGGAGCAGTTCAAGCTCCCAAGGAGGATCCTGTCATGGCATTAGGAACGAGGCAGAAACACTACAAATGACAGTGTGGGGAGGTGAGTTCCATTTTCCAAACGCTCTGTGCTCTCTGTGCTCCCCACCACATCAGAGGACACCACAGATCTGGGGGTGTCCTTGTCTTCCAAGAGCTCCACTCTGGATGGGTTCAAGGCCATTTCTCCAAAAACAGCTTGTTTTGACTCAAAACTTTCCCATGCCACAATCACCAGTGGGCACAACGACCGAGCCCCAGCAGTGTATCAGCCTGAGAGGGAACATTTTGTCCCAGTGTTTTAAAAATTAACCAGCTGAATTTATCACATCACTGCCTGCACCAAGTGCCTCCCAATCCCACCAGCCTTCTGTGCTTCATCCAGGAGATCCCACTGAGGAGCAGGGGCCTGTTTGGAGAGCAGGATGGAGAACAAAGGCAGTGTCTGGGAACAGGAGGAGCCTCATCCCAGAGATCCAGATCTGCCAGCAGGGTTGTGCCTCAGCTGAGCCTGGCTGCAAACCCAGCTCAGTTTGATCTGTGTTGGGGGGAATTTGAACCTTTCCAGGAGGAGCCTCATCCCAGAGATCCAGATCTGCCTCAGCTCAGAGCCTGGCTGCAAACCCAGATCAATTTGATCTGTGTTGGGAGGAATTTGAACCTTCCCAGGAGGACTTTGGTGCCACAGGAGGGCCCTATTCCAGCCCTGTGGAGCCAGAAGGGAGAGGGAGGAGCCCATAAACCCAGCCCTGACTGCAAACACACACCTGGGAGAGGCAAAACCTCCCCCAGGCTCCCCCTGCTCTTGCTCCTCACTCTCCTCCCTCTGCAGCCAACAGCCCTCGTGTGCTCCACGTGCCAGCAACTCTGGCTCCCAGCTTTCCAAAGATTCCAGGATTTCATTCCCTGCTCTCTCTCTGAGTCAGGGTTAGGGCCCTCCAGCAGCAGGAAGTGGTTGAGCTCCAGGGAAGCTCTGGCAGGAACCCAAATGAAGTTAATGATCTCCAGGAGGATGTTCTGGCTCCTGCCCCGTTGCCAGAACTTTTGCTTATCTGTCCCCCCCAATCTCCTGCTACGTTGGAAGTTCAAAGGGTCACTGGGAGGAAGCAGAAATCCCTTGAATTTTTTCCCATTATTGGGGGGGTAAGGGACTGTTTTACTCCTTTTCACAGGAAGGAGCAGTTTTCTCCTGTCCTCTCTCCCCCTCGAGGAGCCAAGACAGAAATCAGAGAGTGTGTGTGTGTGTAAAAGCAGAGAGTGAAGGTCATGCAGGCAGGTGACAGCTCAGGTAAGATCAGACCCCAGGACACTGCTCTGCCCTTTGGAAAAAACTGAATTTTGGCACTTTGTCAGGAGCAGGGAGAGAAGGAGAAGGCACCAAAGCCCCAAGACTGGAGCTCTGCTTTTGTCCTGGCCGTGTTTGAGGGAACAAAGAGAACCACAGGTCACACTTACATGCAAAGGGTGGAACTGTCCAGCTCCAATCTGGCACAGAGAAAAGGAGAAAAGAGTGAAGAAGACAGAGCTTAGAGTCCTTTCTCTGGCTAGGTCACCTGGACAGGAGAGAACCAAGGAAAGGGAAAAGGTGTAGAACTCAGGATACAGAAAACAGCTCCAGAGGCAGAAAAAATCAGGCATCTGCAGCAGCAGCTGTGGGGAACAGATGGAGAGCTCAGACTCCCAAAACCTGCCTTCCCCCACAGTCCCTGCCACGGGCAACCACGACAGAAACATTTCTGGAAGTCACATTCCCTGTGTGGGGGCAGCTTAAAGTAAAAACCACAAAATAAAGTAGAGCCACGAGGGGAAACTCGGCTCAGAGCACCAAAATCTGACTGGAAAAAGGATTTGTCCTCCTAAATCAGCTTTTGCTCTTTCGTAGAATCACAGAATGGTTTGGGTTGGAACAGACCTTAAAGATCACACCCAGTTCCAACCCCCTGCCAGGGGCAGGGGCACCTTCCACTGAGGTTCTCCTGGCCTTGAACTGGGTGATTTTTGAGACCAACCCAGGTCATCCTGTGGTTCTTTGACAACCAGCAAACCCCTCTGCATCCCTGAGAGCCCCTTCCCTCCACGCTGGAGCTCAGGGATGTGCTGAAAGTGAAGATGCACAACCCTCAGCACACCCCCAGCACCAGCTGGAGTTGGGAAAGCTGGAAAACATCCTGTGTGTTCATCCTGCAGTTCAAAAAAAGAGCCTGTCACCACCTGAAACTCCAAAGTGCCTGACAAGTCTGCCACCACAGTTACTATTAAAACATCTGAGCATGCTGGAAAATGGAGTTATTCCCCTGCATGCCCAGAACACAGGAAGCCTCCCTGCCCCCTGAACACACTGCAGGGAAAAAAAATCACTCTTATTGCAGAACTCCTGATGCAGATCCCTCGAGAACCCACCAAAGGGCCCCAATTTCTGGTGATTCCTTCTCAGGGCTTGCAGGAAAGAGGAGCCCTGGAGAACCAGCACCAGCCCCCACTGAAGGGCCCCAATTTCTGGTGATTCCTTGCAGGAAAGAGGAGCCCCAAGGCCACCCCCAGAGCCTTACCTTGCCCCTCACCAGGGCCTTGGAGGCCGTGCGGATGATGAGGTAGGACCAGATGACGTGCAGGACCTGCAGGGTCACCAGGAGCCCGTTGAAGAGCCACCAGGAAGGGTAAGGACCGATCAGCTCCCAGCTCTCAAACAGGGTCGTGTTCAGAATCCTGAGGGAGAGCCAGGAACACGTTTCAGAGGGGCTGTGTGGGGTCACAGTTGTGCCAGGCCTGATGCACAACAGTTTGTGTCTCACTGAGCAGCTGCTCCTTGTGCTCCTGCCAGAGCCAGGAGACAAGATTGGGGCTGATTAGAGATGTTTGAGCAGCAAACAGAACATGGGAATGTGCTGCTGCAGTTGGGTTCCACACCAGGGATCTGCTGCCAGTTTCCTTCTCCAGAGCACACGAGCATTTATTTATAACAACAACTCCCCGGGAAGTGATGTCAGGCTGCTCTGTTCACTGTTAACACCTTCCTGCCCGGGCTGGCCTCACCCCTGCATCAAAAATAACGTGGGCACAGGCCCAGGGCAGGGACTGTCCCCCTGTGCTGGCACTGCTGAGGCTCCTCCAGGGCTGTGCCCAGTTCTGGGCACTCAGGGCAAGAGAGACATTGAGGGGCTGGAGCGTGTCCAGAGCTGGAGCACAGGGAGAAGGGGCTGGAGAACTCCTGAGGGAGCTGGGGGGGCTCAGCCTGGAGAAAAGGAGGCTCAGGGGGGACCTTGTCGCTCTCCACAGCTCCCTGATGGGGTTGGAGCCGGTTGGGATCGGGCTCTGCTCCCAGGGAATGAGGGATGGGATGAGAGGGAACGGTCTCGAGCTGTGCCAAGGGAGGGTCAGGCTGGAGTTTTGGGAAAATTTCCTCATGGAAGGGGTTGTCAGGCCTTGGAAGGGGAGGTTTGGAGTCCCTCCCATCCCTGGAGGTGCCCAAGGAAGGCCTGGAAGTGGCACTCAGAGACAAGGTGGGCATCGGGCACAGGCTGGACTCGGTGATCCAGGAGGGCTTTTCCAACCTAAATGATCCTGGGATTCTGTGATCAGAGAGGAATTCTGTTCCCATTAGGCCTCCCTCCCTCCCTGGGTGCTCCTCTCTTCCCTCAGAGTTTTACAGACTCCTCCTGCCAGGCTGAAGCTGCTTTTATGGCCCAAATTTGTGTTTCTTTCCTCACTGTTTTGCTGTTCTTGTTGCTGGGAGTTATTGCCAGCCCTTAAGTAATTTAATAAACACTTTGGATTTTATGGTGCAGGGAGGTATGGAGAGACCTTTAACAACATCATTAATTTTCACCCAGCTTTTAACATTTTACCAGAGAAGCAAAAACAAGCCTTTTCAAACCATAACCAAAACCCCCCCAAAAGGCAGCTCCCAGAAATATTTAACTCACAGCAGCTTTATGGAAGAATTAAATGCAATTCCAGGGGTCTGCTGATGTTTCATATGACTAATCAGGGAAGGGAATACATGTGAAGGGGTCTGCAGGGCCAGATTCCTCCAGAAAGCTGAGGAATGACATTACAGCCAGTGGAAAACACATTAAAGATTTACAGGATGCTGAGCACTGAGGGAAGAGCATCCCCTCCTGACAGACAGGAGCTGCAAAAACAACCCCAGCTCTCTCTTCTGTCCCTGGAAGGAGCTTACAAAGAAATAAGAATTAAAGCTCTTCCTTTGGTGCATTTAGTGGAAAAGAAGCCAGAGATTTAAGTGCAACCCTGATCCTGAAGTGAAAGGATGGTTTCTGCCCACCAGGCACCCAAAAAGAATGGGAAAGGCAGCTGCCCATGGCCCAGGGAATAAATACAGGCAGTAAAATGTATTTTCACCAGGGACAATAAACAGACAACAGCTCATTAACAGAAGCACCTCACTGAGCCTGACCTGCTGAGGTGAGAGGGAATCTCATTACAGGATGATTCTCTCTAAGCCATTTATATCCAGGGTTTTACCTCTCCAGAAACCTCAGACCTATTTCAGGCTCTGAGCAGTCACGACACAAGGACAGGACACGAGTGCCATAAAAATGAGCAACTGCAGCGATGACTGAGCCAGATCCCAGTGAGAATCACCTCAAGAGGCTGAGTAATTATTTCTCCAACTCCTTAAGAGGAGCAAAGAACCCTCCAAAAGCCTCTCAGGGCAGATTCTGGCTGACTCTGCTCCAGCTCCTGAGCTCTGTCATCACCGCCCAGGAGATTCTGGTGCCTTCTCCCGCTCCCTCAGCTGACTGGAGAGAGGTTTCTCATGTTCCTATTTGAATTTCCTGCTGCTTGGGGGGCCTCTGCAGCTTCAGAGGGACAGGCTGGAATGCTTGGGAGGAGCCTAAAAAACAAAAAGGCTGGAAGGACTGGGAGAACAAACACAACTCACTCACCAGAAAGGGTAAATGCCCAACCGTGTCACGATGAACACGACCCCGAAGAGCATGAAGAAAGCATCACAAACCCGTTGGTACTTGGCATAATTTGCCAGCTTTGCAGCCTAAAAGAGGCAAGAAACACAAGAATATTATAATATTAGTGCACCCTTTGTGCACCCCTGTAAGTACCAGGCTGGAGAGCTTCGAAAAACTCTCAGTCACATTCGTATGGTTTGGAACAATTAGGGATTATTTTATTGTATAATTATTATTATTATTTATTATTATATATGATCCTAGGGGGAGAGATTATTTACAAGGGCCTGGAGTGACAGGGCAAGGGGGAATGGCTTCCCATTGGCAGAGGGAAGATGGATATTGGGAAGGAATTCCTCCCTGTGAGGGTGGTGAGAGCCTGGAATGGGTTTCCCAGAGAAGCTGTGGCTGCCCCATCCCTGCAGGTGCCCAGTGCCAGGTTGGACAAGGCTTGGAGCAACCCAGCCTGGTGGAACTGGAGGTTCTCTGAGGTTCCTCCCCACCCAAACCACTGCAGGGTTCTGTGATCCTCAGGAGGAAAAGCTGGCGGGGCAGGAGCAGCAGCACAGGTTTCATGGCACCATTTAATCCCATTTATCGGGAATGAGGGGAATGTGGGAATGTCAGCCTGTCCCCCTGGCATCACAGCAGCACTGGGGAGGCAGAGCTTTGACAGGGAACTCACCTCTAGGAGGAAATCTGAGGCATCGTGGAGACACAGCACCAGGGTCCCAACCCGCACCATGTTGTTCATGTAGGAGAAGGTGATGAGTCCAATCGTGGCCAAGTGATGGACAAACATGATCAGGAAGTCCTGGAAAAAACAAAGATAAAGACCCTTGGGCTGTTGAAAAAAAATCCACAAAGGTTTGGGACAGAGCCACCAAACTGGGGTGACAGGGTTGCTTCAGCCCGGGCTCTGACTCCACCTCATCACAGAGGATTCCAGAAAGGTCTCTCAGCTTTGGTGCTGCTGCAGATACAGGGGGAAAAAACCCCAAAGATAAAGACCCTATGGCTGTTGAAAAAAATCCACAAAGGTTTGGGACAGAGTCACCAAACTGGGGTCACAGGGTTGCTTCAGCCCGGGCTCTGACTCCAGCTCATCACACACCCACCATGACCAGGGAGGATTCCAGAAAGGTCTCTCAGCTTTGGTGCTCCTGGTACAGGGGAAAAAAAAACCCCAAAGATAAAGACCCTTGGGCTGTCAAAAAAAATCCACAAAGGTTTGGAACAGAGCCACCAAACTGGGCTCACAGGGGTGGAGTCAGTCTGACTCCACCTCATCACAAATCCACAGAGGATTCCAGAAAGGTCTCTCAGCTTTGGTGCTCCTGCAGATACAGGGGGGAAAAAAACCCCAAAGATAAAGACCCTTTGGCTGTCGAAAAAAATCAAGAAAGGTTTGGGACAGAGCCACCAAACTGGGGTGACAGGGGTGGAGTCAGTCTGACTCCAGCTCATCACACACCCACCATCACCATGGAAGGTTCCAGAAAGGTCTCTCAGCTTTGGTGCTCCTGGAACCCTCTGAAGTGACTGACAGGACACCACATGGCCCCTATTTTTGGCTCCCTTTGGTTTGATATCACTCATCCTTTCAGCTCCTGGCACAGATTTCAGTGCTGCTGCTGCTGCTGCCAGTGCTCAAACCCTGCCAGGGGCAGAGTGGGCACAGATAACCCAGCAAGGAAGAACGAGGCCTCTTCAGCACAAAAAAAACATCCCCAAAGCACAATTTCCAGGGCTGTTCTCCAGCTCAGCCCCCGGGCACAACCCTCCCCTGGCCCTGGGCCTCCCCCTGCTGCAGAGGGGAACGGGATGAGCTCGTTAAAGTCAAAATTAAACATTAGAAACATCATCCCAGGGGCTGCTCATCGCTCCCTGCCTGCAGCTCCACCACATCCCACAGGGCCTCACCTGCCAAGATTTCAAAATAATCCCAGGCAAACTTGATGGTTTTTTGGTTTTGGGTTTTTTTTGTTTGTTTGGGGTTTTTTTGTTTTTTTTTTTTGTGGTTTTGTTTGTTTGTTTTGGGGTTTTTTGTGGTTTTTTGGGTTTTTGTTTTGTTTTGTTTTTTGGTTTGTTTTTTGGGGTTTTTTGTTTATTTTGGTTTGGTTTTTGTTGTTGTTGGTTTGGGGTTTTTTTGTTTTTGGGGTTTTTGTTTTTGTTTTGTTTTTTGTCTTTTTGGGCTTTTTTGTCTTTTTGGGCTTTTTTGTCT
>NW_020897798.1:73470-82652 GCF_003984885.1 Neopelma chrysocephalum
TTTTTTTTGTCTTTTTGGGGTTTTTTGCCTTTTTGGGGTTTTTTTGTCTTTTTGGGGTTTTTTGCCTTTTTGGGTTTTTTTGTCTTTTTGGGGTTTTTTGTCTTTTTGGGGTTTTTTGTTTTTGTTTTGTTTTTTTGTTGTTGTTGGTTTGTTTTTTTGTTTTTGTTTTTTTGGGGGTTTTTTTGTTGTTTTGGTTTTTTTTTGGTTTTGGGTGGGGTTTTTTTTGTGTTTTTTTTTTGTTTTGGGGGTTTCGTTTGTTTTTTTGTTTGCTTTTTGTTTTGGTGGGGGTTTTTTTGGTTATTTTTTTTTAATAGCCAAAGCAAAAATTGGGACAATTTGCTGCTTTTGCACCTCCTGGAACAGGAGCAACAAACCCACTGATTTATTGGGAGCTGCTCTCCAGCACCAGCACCAACCCTGGAACAGAATTAGACCTGAGCAACTGCAACCACTCATCACCTGCTCCACACAGAGATGAAAAATCACCCTCAAAAACCCATTTATTATTATCAGGGTTTGCCATTTGCTAGGTCCTGCTCTGGGCAGCTCATTTCCTTCCAGTTAAATGTATTTTTAGGCAAACTTTTGATTGGGAGGTGTTGAGTGATCCTGTTCTTTTCCCCTGGAAGGTGAGAGGGACTCAAGGATCCACCAGGTCAGGCTTGTTTCTCCCTTTTTCCCCAGGATTGGGTGGTGATTCCAGGAGGAGGGAGCCTCACAAAGGTGTGAAACGAGGAAGAAAAGAGTTATTATAACGATTTAGCTTTGTTCACGTTTTTTGTTAGTCCTGTTTACTGCTGTTATCATTATTATTAATCATTATTTCGGCTGTTAAGCAGTTAATTCAATTTTGGTTCATCTCACCTTCCGTTTAATGTCTGTAAACTGAGAAAACATGAGGGACCAGTAGAAGGCCAGCTCCAAGATATAGTAATAATAAAGCCTGGATGTTAGAGGCTGCAACACAGAGACAGCACAGTTAGAAGGCAAAACACACCTGAAAATTTACATTAAAATCACTTTTTTTTCCTTTTTTCCTCTCCCATCCCACTCCAGAATTGCTGAGGCACAAGTTAAATGATTAAAGGTTTAGTGACAACGAGCTTTAAGCAAGAGAGTCTCACTCCAGGCTTTGCTCACACAACCATATTTGTGTGTTTGAGCTTTATTCCAAATAAATAAATTCCCTTGCCAATATTTACAGCTCCTGGAGTAGGAAAACCAGGCTGTGGAACAGCCAATAAATAAATTACCACAAGGATTTTATCCCTTTTTTTCTCCCCCCCACACACTTTTAATAATCAAGTAAATATAAAATGAATGGGTCAGTTGTGTCTGAGGAAACTCTGCTGCTGCCAAACCTGCCCAGGATGTAAAGACAGAAATGCCAGAGCTTTAATCCAGCACATTTAACAAAAATAAAACCTGACACTGCCCCAAAAAGTTGGAATTTAGGAAGGGTTTCCTCTCATTACCTGGAAGGGGTAGTTGTACCAGCACTGTCGTGTGTCCCAAAACCAGGGGGCCTGAAGGGAAAGGGGAGTTATTACAGAAATATATTATATATTATATATTATACATTATATATTATATAAACCTCCAGTTTTTTACTCCCCATCACCTGAAATTTCACTGAAATTTTATCTTGATTCTGCCGTTTACATTTATTGTATTAAATGTAATTTAATTTATTGTATTAAATATTTATTCTTATTAAGCTACATTTAATGCATTAAATATTTATTCTTATTAAGCTACATTTAATGCATTAAAACCTTCTTTTTTGGCAGTCAAAGGGGAGTTATACTGCAATGGAAACCCCAAGAATAATCACACAGCTCTAATAATAATAATAATAAAGACCAAAGAGATGAACCCTTCAGGAGGGAGAGGAGAAAAAAAACAGCAGCTCCCCCACAGCAAAAAAGAAAAAAAACACACCCAGTTTTGTCCCATTCTGGGGTAACAGAAAAATAATTTTCTATAATTTTCTATTATGACAGATCTGTATAGGAGGTCCTTGACAGAAAATCAGGGAATACAAAGATCAGAACAGGGGAGGGGTGAGAGACCAACTCACCGTCCAGAGAAACCTGATTCCATAAAAAAATATACTTAAATAAAATGTAAATCTCCACCTGGAAAAAAAGAAGTGAAAAAATAAACTTAGGACAGAGAATCTGGTTAACAACTGTCACAAAAAAAGCGAAGTAATGGTGAAAAACCCCCAATTCTGACACCTCAAAAGCTTTCACTCACCTTCATTCCTGAATATTTCAGGTAAGATAAACTCATTTAAGAGTTTTCACACCACATCAACAGCCCAGTTTGAAGTTCAGGGTGAACATGCATCATTTATATGCTTTTATAGACAGCAAGATAACAACCAGCAAAGTCATTGTTATCCAGAGTGATCCTTTTATATATATATATATATATATATATTTGTCCCTCTTACCTGGTGGCTTTAAGCAGACAAAAACCACACTGGAGGGGGGAAGAATTAATGAGAAGGAAGTTACTGGAAAGAAACCAGCAGAGGAGAAATGAGTCAGGAAAAAAACTAATTCCAGCAGGAGAGGTGAGTGCAGGAGCTCAGGGAGGGAGAGAGGACAAAGAAGGAGGAGAAAAGGGAGCCAAGAAGGGGCTGGAACAGAGTCTGGACATCGTGGGAGCCACAAGGTCACTGGGGCTGGGAACAAACCCTGCAGCTCTGCAGGACCCTTTTTGGGGAGGTTTTAACTCAATTTTCACATGCAAACACACCCTGAGCACCAGCAAGGACCTGACCCACTGTCCAAAGCTGCTCCTTGGTGATAGAACTGACCCCTGAGCTCATTTCTGGTCCCTCAGGTGCAGCCACCCAAATATTTGAAGATTTTAGGAAGCCCTTTTTCTGCTTGTAGGAGGATTTAGGCCCCAATTTGGACGAGCAGGGTTTTTTTCCACTCAATTTTCACATGCAAACACACCCTGAGCTCGTTTCTGCTCCCTCAGGCGCAGCCACCCAAATATTTGAGGATTTTAGGATTTGAGGATTTTAGGAAGCCCTTTTTTTGCTTGTAGGAGAATTCAGGCCCCAGTTTAGACGAGCAGGGGTTGGTCAGAGAGGAGGACACCCAGCCCAGACATACATGCTCTCACAAAATTTGGTGAGGGTGGTGGGTTTGTCCTGGTTCCTCCGGTGCCGGAACCAGCGCTGGATCTTCCTCACGTCCCAGTCCAGCTGCTTGGACAGGCCTTCCAACCTCTTTGCATCTGGAGACTGGAGGAGAACAGAACAAGGGGGTCACTTCTCCCACTCCCCAACAGAAATGATGCAAAATGTAACAAAAAACCACACCAGGAATGGATTAAAAGAGAGTCTAAAAGCAGGAACCCGTCGCCACAAACGCTCGCTCAGGTTTAACCTTCATAAGCCACTAATTACTTCAATTAATACTGAACATTTCCTCACCTATATTTCATCAGCTGACCAAGGATGCCTCTGTTCTGGGCCTTAATTTTGGGGGAGAGGAGCTGTTAAAAGTGTCCTGTCCTACCTGTTAAAGCTGCACATCCAATTCAAACAGCCCAGAACTGGGGGAGCTCAAAGCTGAAGAAGGAGTTTAAGGGGTTGCTGCTCACAGCAAGGACATAAAAACTTTAAAGTAAGAGGTGGAAACTTTAAAGTAAGAGCTGGAAACTTTAAAGTAAGAGCTGGTTTAGCACAGTGGATGTCTGTATGTTCTAAAGGGCAGAAATTGTGTTATTTCTGTTATCGAGGTTTATAAGTGGAAATAAATTTGAAGACTGAAATAGTTCTGTGATAAAGAACACATCCCTGTTCTCTGGCTGGAAACTCTCCTGGGAGCTTGTCTGAATGGAGACAAATGGATTTATCAGAGACAAAGTGAACCAAACCTGGCAACTCCCTCTCCAATGGCCTGGGGGGGAGATAATTCAGAGCAGTGTCCTTTTAACAAGCTCTTACCACTGACAGATGATAAACACATTTCACTGCTTGAGTCACACACACAAACCCCAAAATCAGGGTGCTGATTTAACACACAGCCACCACTCTGCCCAGCTGAAAGGCAAAGTCATGTGTAATTTGATTTTCAGTGCTGAGAGCTGTGCCCTGTCAGCCCCTCAGCACTTTACTGGGATTTAGTGGTCGGGGCTGACACTGCTCTGGAATTTGTCTCCAAGGAGGATTCCAAGAGCAGCAGTGAAATCCTTGCCCTGCTCCAGTGCCACCTCTCCAGCCTGGGACAGCCACAGGCAGCTCTGGTTTCCCAGCAGATAAATTCTGCACAGCCTGTGACCTCCTGGGCTTTCCAAACACTCGTTTCAAGGACACCCCCTGCATTAAATCCTCCCCACAACCAGCATTTTTCAGCTCACACGTCCCTGCAAACGTCTCAGAACTTTAATGTTCCCACAAGGAGACTTTTTAGAGAGGTTTTTTTTATAGAATTCCCCTTTATCTGCTCCAGGAGATGAGGTTCAGCATCCCCAAATCTCAACATCAAACCTTCCACTCCCTTATCTGTAATGAAAATCTCTCTCTCACTGAGCGGATTTCACTGTCAATATTGAATAAAACATTCAATAAATAAATATTGGATAAAACTCTGGAGTGATGGAGCTTAAGGGAAAGAAAGGAAACAATCCCAAGAAACACCATTAAATGTCCTGCCCTTCATCTGAGTGAACCCTTCCCTAAATAACCCATTTGCACCGACAGCTGCTGCCCAATCCCACAGCAAATGGCACAAACAAGGGGAGGGCACCCACAATAAAACCAATAAAACCAGCAAAGGAACAAAGTTCAAGGAAAAGAGAAGCTCATTCCCAGTAGAAGATGCTGGGAAATCTCTTGTTAAACCACCTGTCACAGGAGTCACAACCTGGAGCAAAGGCAGGAGCTGAAGGGAAGGTAAAAAGGGGAACATTTTTATTCAAAAGCAGATTTTTCTGTGCAGAAAACCACAAAGGGAATTTATTTTGCTACCTCTTGGACACACCAGAGGCGAAGCAAAGGCAGAAGGAGCTCCCTGCACAGGGGGAGATGTTTCCCTCACACCACAGGAGTGGAAGCAAAAAGCCCCTTCCTCCCCCAAACCCTTCCCAGAAGGATTTGAGCCCTGACTCACCTTGGTGATGGATGTAAACACTTTCTCTAGGATTGCATTGGGCTGGGCTCTGTGAGGTCCACTGTCCTGGATGCCAAGGTTTATGGCACAAGGCTTGGCAATAAACCTGCAAAGAGTTCCCAGGAAAGAGCTGCGTTAAAAACAGGATTTTTTTATTGCCTTGAATCACAAAAAAACCCAGATTTGTCACTGCAGAACCTGGGGGGAATCTCCACCTTCTGGAATCTCCCACTTGCTTTGCTTCAAGGAACTTCCCATGTGAAGTAATTTCTTTTCTGCAGCACATTCTGTGCACAGCAGAGGGAAGAATTCAAATCTCAGTGTCCTTGGCCTGCAAAGATCCCAGAGTGTTCCCCAGGGGGATCCTCGTTCCTCAGAATTCCAACAACACCAGAGTGTTGGGAGTCTGCTGTGAACAGAAATGCTGCAGATGAAGCCCTAAAAGCAAAATAATTTATTTCCAAAGCAGGCCTTGGTGTCACAGAGCTCAGGAAAAAAGGGAAGTTCAAGAGACACAGTTCCCAAAAGACACTTTTTTGTGGGTTTTTTTTTGTCTTTGGGGAGAATAAAGTGGCTTCTTTCCTTCAGGAAAGGGAGGAAGATGCAAGTCCCTCAGTCTGAAAGACTCAAGATGTTGGGATCTGACTCCATCCCTGGTGCTTCACATATTCCAAAAGCTGATTTAACTCTCCCTGAATTTTATAGCAAACCAAGCCCAGGTTTGCAACTAAACCAAACACAAACATGCTCAAAATGACCAGGTTTTGCTGCACTTTTGTGTCAAAAATGGGCTCAGGGCTCCAAGGGAAATGCCTGTGTTACCTGATAGGGGAATTGCTTCCCCTCCTGTTCATGGCCAAGAGAGGGGGTTCCAAGGAGCAATATTTCGTATTTTTAAATCAATTATTTCGAGAAAGAACCTGTTGTTTGGACACTTCCAGGGATGGAGACTCCAAACCTCCCTGGGCAGCCCCTTCCAAGGCCTGACCACCCTTTTCCACGAGGAAATTCCTGCTGATGTCCAACCTAAACCTCCTGTTCCCTACCTGGCTCCCCCTTCTCCTGTCAGGAGAGCAAGAAGGTCCCCCCTGAGCCTCCTTTTCTCCCCCCCAGGAGTTCTGCAGCCCCTTCCAAGGCCTGACCACCCTTTTCCATGAGGAAATTCCTGCTGATGTCCAACCTAAACCTCCCCTCCCCTACCTGGTTCCCCCTTCTCCCATCAGGAGAGCGAGAAGGTCCCCCCTGAGCCTCCTTTTCTCCCCCCTAGGAGTTGTCCAGCCCCTTCCCCAGCATCCATTCCCTTCTCTGAGCTTCATTCCAACAGTCACAGCTTTAAAAAAAAAGAAATTAATTAATTAAAGAACAAAAAAGGAAGGAGTGATTTCCTCTGAGCTCGGCTCCAAGGGCTCCCGGCTTCCGCCCCAGCCCCGACCCCCAGCCAGAAACTGTGTCCTGAGCTTATGAAACATTTGGCAAAACCCCCCCAAAAATGCACCAAAAGAAAGGTATAAAAAAGGTCTTTCTGCTCTGCTTTCCTCCAGGACAGCATAGAGGTTCATGTGTGCAATCACGGGATGATAAAAAGAGTTTTAGTTCGTTTTTTGGGACGTGGTGGTTAAACAGCTCTATTAAAAAACAAAACAAAACAACAAAACAAGCCCTGAAAATACTCAGTTTGTGCCAGTTGTGCCTCCTGTCAGAGAGGAAACCTCTGAAAAATCTAAAAATCTGCACTTTCACAGAACCATGGGATAGTTGGGGTTTGAAGGGATCTCTGGACAGCATCTACCCCAACCCCAGGCCAAGGCAGAGGTACCCAGAGCTGGTTAATTTGATTTTTTTATTACTCAGGAGAGTCTTCCTTTGGTTTAAGAACAAGTGAAGAGGAGGAGGAATGGTTAGGAAGGCTCACAGTGACCCATAACAGTTTGGGTTTCATTGCAGAGTGCAAAACCTGAAGCATGAAGCAAAGAAAAACCAGGAAAAAAAAAGCAGAAATAATTCATTTTAGGACTTAAAAGATTGAAAAGTGAAAGAAGAAAAAGAAAGCGAAGCAAAAACTCCAAACTTTGTAGGAAACTGGTCCTGAGCAGGAGGGAATCTGAGGGGAAAAATACAGAAATCCAGGAAGGAGGGAAAAGTAAAAGTAAAGGGGCTCAGGTAAGGGGGTGAAAAAGAGCAGATCAAGAATTTCCAGATATTTCCAGGTGCAAAGGAAGCAGCCACTGGAAGCAGGAGGTGGTGCCAGTCCCAGAAAACGGGAAGGAAAAGGGATGGCACGGAGGATTTCCTCACTTTTAAGGAAGTCTGACCCAGTCATGAGGGAGCTTCTCTTAATTCCTCAATTCCTGGCTCCCTAATTCCTCGATTCAAGTGCCACCTGTCCTTCCCTGGGGCTCCTGAGGGAGGGGGATTCCCCTGGGAATCCTGGGAATCCTGGGAAAAGAGCTCCCACTCCTGATTCCATCCATGATCCAAGAGCTTGGAGCACTGGCAGGTGGAATATGAAGGGAATGGTCAGTGCTGTGCTCAATCCCAAAATATCCAGGGATTTAGGTGTCCACCAAGGAATTAAAGCCTCTGTGGCATTTCAGGTTTTTGGCCCCAGAACAGGTTTTTGCAGCAGATCCCACGGTGAGAAGGTTCTGCCCAGGAAAAAAAGGGGAAAACACCTCCCAGAGAGCAAAATTCCCACTCCTGGGAATGTTCAAACTGAACAGCACAAGACCATGAGTTGCCTGAAGGTTGGTTGGCCTTGCTTGGAGGAGAAGATTTGGATGAGCTGACCTTGAAAGGTCCTTTTTTAATCTAAATGATTTTATGATCCTATAAAATCGTAACAGCAGCAAACCCTGCCCGAGGTCATCTCGCTGCCACACCTTCCATCAAGAAAATTCCCATCACATGAACATTTCTATTACATCTTTATGGCCAGGGAGCAGCTCCCACTCTTTTTCACACCAGTTGTTTAAGACAAGACTGGTTTTAAAACCAATTTTTAAGCCCACGGACTCGGGTGTTGTGTAACAAACAGTTCTCGGGCACGTTTGTGCTTCACAAAAAGGCAGAAGTTCTACCCCAAAAATCCTCCCTGCCACTGAGTGAGGGCTTCACCTTTCTCTCCCAAGTCCTGCTTCATCTCTGCAGCCACAAACTGCCCACAGGCAGCCAAATTAATGATTATTTTACCAATTAATCGATGCAAAGGTTCATTTGCAGGAGAATTCACTGGGCTACAAGTGCTGGGGCACAAAGCTCCACAAACTGAGGAGCTACAGCAGGAGAAGAGAGGGAAGATGCAGCTAAACCAAAAGAGCTGCAAAAGAGTCTATAATTCAAATTCTGAGTCATCCAGCCCAGCTGCCAAATGCGTGTCAAGGAAGACGTTTGACACAATCAAAGCCTGAACTGGGATCAATGCACCACGGGGGGTTTAGTGAGACAAAGCTGAACTTTTTACGAGGTGCTCAAAGTGGCAGGAGGGAACAAAGAGGAGCTTTATTCAAAAATAAGGACTTTCCAAACAAACACCCCTGGAAACTGCCACAATGTGATTTCACTCTGGGACACCACTGAGAACAGGAACAACTCTCTCAGGAGCCAGACCAAGGGCTCTGGGCCTTGCTGGGCCAAGAGCAGGATTGAATTTGGCATCTGACCCCTCCCTAAATCAGCCCCAAAATCGGAATTTTTATCATTTAGCTTTTATCAGAGCTACCTGGTGTGGAAGGATGCACTGAACCTCTCCCAGGGAGAAGAGAATCTCCTGCAGCTCCTCCCTAGGCTGACACCTCCTGAACTAAAGGCTTGGAAAGCAAGGGGACCTTCCCACTTCCAACCCTTAGAAACATTTATAGAATATTCTTTAAGGTCCCTTTCAACCCTTATTTATAGAATATTCTTTAAGGTCCCTTTCAACCCTTATTTATAGAATATTCTTTAAGGTCCCTTTCAACCCTTAGAAATATCTACAGAATATTCTTTAAGGTCCCTTTCAACCCTTAGAAATATTTATAGAATATTCTTTAAGGTCCCTTCCAACCC
>NW_020897798.1:82662-93537 GCF_003984885.1 Neopelma chrysocephalum
TAAGGTCCCTTCCAACCCTTAGAAATATTTATAGAATATTCTTTAAGGTCTCTTCCAACCCTTAGAAATATTCTATAGAAATATTCTATATTCTATTTCTAAGGGTTGGAAGGGACCTTAAAGAATTCCAGGGGCAGGGACACCTTCCCCCAGCCCATCCCACCCGACCAAACGTTTCAACGCAGAAATTTACGGTTAAATCAATGTTTAATGAACCACCCCACCGGGAATACGAAATGTCTCGGGCCCGCTTCACCTAACGGGTTTCTTAATTAAGCCGCTTTGCTAATTAGCGCCTATGTCACCCACGCGTGGCTGGTGAGGGATCCCCGGCGCGGATCAAGCCCTGCCCCGGGGGGGGTGTGTGAGTTAATCTCGTGTTTGTGGATGTTCAAACAAACAGGGAATCCCGAATGACACCTGTCCGGGGGCAGATAAGGCGATCTGCGCCCACATCCCGCGGGAGAGCCGCAAATTGTTTAATAACACAGCGGGGCCATGTGTGAACGAGCCCTTGTTTCCTCCTCCGGGAGCTCAGGGGAAAAGCGCAATAAAAACCCGCAAGGAAGCTCGGCTCCCTCAGCCACCCCCGGGCAGGAGGGGATAAAAGCGAATAAAAGCGAATAAAAGCGAATTTCTACGCGAAACGCGGCGCTTTCCCAGCGCTGGAGGGGCCCCTCAGACCCCGCTCCCACAGGAGCCCCCCGGGGCTCCCTCATGTCGCGACAGAGCCGAGCGGCGCGACAGCTCGCCGGGGTTACCCGACGTCCCTTTTCCACTCGGGGGAGCCCCTTCCCGGTGCCCCCGAGCTCCCCTCAGGGGCCTCACCTCTCGAAGAGCAGCCGCACGGCGAAGATGCCGAGCGCCAGCGGGAAGGCGGACAGGACGTGCGCGGCCCGCGGGTACTGCAGCCCGCCGCCCGGCTCGCCCGCCAGGTCCGCCCACGTCACGTTGTGCGGGAGCCAGAACCGCTCGTTCCAGAACCAGGCCCGCAGCGCCGCCGCCGCGGCCGCCGCCATCTTCCGCCTCCTCCTCCTCCTCCTCCCGCCGCCGCGCTCCGGCGGCCGCCACAGGCACGGGGGCGGGGTCTGTTGAGGACACGCCCCATCCGCGCCCCGCTCCGCCAATCCGGGCGCCGTCAGGGACCCCCGGGGAGGGGCCGGGAAGAGACCACGCCCCCTCCTTGGCGGGCTCCGCCAATCCGAGTGCGGCCACAGATTACGGGGGAGGGGCTTGGGCGAGGCCACGCCCCGCTTCGTCTCGCCGCGCCACTGCCCGGCCCCGCCTCAGCCCTCAGGGGGGCGTGGCGGAGGAGGCCACGCCTCTCGTGGCGCCGTCCAGCCAATCCGGGGCGCGCCACACTAAGAAACGGGCGTGGTTCGGCGAGACCGCGCCCCCCTCTTTAAACAAGCCGCGCCCCTCATTCGTCATCCCGCCACTCCCGGCGCCTGCCGCAGCTCACGGGGGGCCGCGCCACAGCCCGTACGCGGCGGGGCTTGGGAGGCGACGCCCCCTCATCACCCACCACCCAGCCACGGGGGAGGGATGATGTCACCAAGCCACGCCCTTCAGTGTCGTCACACGCAGGGCGTGGTCAATATCAAGCCACGCCCACCACGGTAAGCGGTGCCGTGTCTCTGTGGGCGGGGCTTTGTGTGACCACGCCTCCCCCTCACTGGACCGTTATCCCGGCGCAGGCGCAGTGAGGTGGCGCCGCCTTCCCGCCTCTGCGCACGGCCCCGCGCGGGCTCCTGAGGGAGTTTCCCGCCATCGCCTGAGGGGACGGGAACCGCCCGGCGACGGAGCGGTATAAAACACGGAATGAGGGGGGCACAGAACCACCGCTCGTTAATTAATATCCTGTCTTCTATCGGTTATTGATTTCTCACTTCTCGTGCTAATTAGCCCGCTTTTTTTCAGTAGAAGATAGAATACTAATTAATGAAGAGAACTATGTAAGCCAATGGGTACAGAATCCCAGAATATCATGAGTTGGATCCACCAGGACCAACCAAGTCCATGTGCTGGGCCTGCACAGCCCCGAGAATCCCACTATGGCAGGGGGTGGAACTGGGTGGCTCTTAATGTCCCTTCCAACCCAAACTTTTCCACGATTCCACGATATAAATCCTCAGCCCGTGCGGGGAAGGGCCCAGAGCTGCCAGAGCAGCCTCCCATGTGTGAAGAGTTTATGGCAGGATCCCAAGGATTAGTTTTACTGACATTAACAGAGATGCAGTTTAACATTTACAGCGACACAAACGCTGGGCTGGCAAAGTTTAACATATTCCTTTTAGCTCGTGGTGAGGTTTGACATGAACCACCTCATGCACAAACGATCCATCCTTCATTTAATGGCTCTTCTGGCACCTGTCCAGTCAGAGAGCAAATTAAACGGCCCATTAAGCACTCAAATACTCCCATAACTAATAGATTCAAGGATGGAGTAATTAATGAGCTGCTCACTTCTTTTTTTTTTTAATCAAAGCAGTGCTGATTTCTCCTGGAAGATGCTCTGCTGGTCTGAGTGACCAGGTGAGGGTCCTGGTACCTCAGAGACGGCTCAGATTTAACCAGAAATATTGATTTTGTGATTAAAATCTCTGCTAAGTGCAGCCAGTGCTGCTTCACTATCACGTAACCGGGGAGACGCCGTAAAATCCAATCGCGTCTCCTAAGAAACAGGCGGTTGGCACATTCCATAAATCCAAGTCCACATGGAATATTCTCCCCTCCCTTTTCAAACAGCACAATTTCCAGTCAACTGCTTCGTCATTTACGGAAATCTGACACCGAATGGAAGACAGAAAGGTGACAGAAGATTGCACAGCAGCTTTTGGAGTTTTCCCTCGGCCTGTGCAAGTCACGTCTCACTTCTCCCTTAAAAAGAAAGGACAGTGAGCAGTCGGTTGTGGAGCTGCCAATACCTCCCAGCTGGGCAGCAGGGCTGCTTTTCCCCTCCTGATATCCTTGGCACACACATGGGCAGCTTCTCACGCTGCTGCAGGACTTTCCCTGCTTTTCTTCTGGCTCTTTATCCCCATCTCTCCTGACCAAACCCACCTCAGGCTCAAGTTGGGAACTGCAACACGAAGCAGCTGGTGGGAAAGGGGACAAAAAAAAGCCCTCAGTTGTCCTCAGCTGCCCTGGAGAGCCACCTGGAGCCAGGAGTGGAAGTGAAAAATCCCTGGATGTCCTTATTCCTTCTGTTCTAATCCCTGTTCTACGTTTTCTTGAATTCGAGAGCAGAAACTGCCTCTGGGAAACACGGACACACAGTGTCACCTAGTGGCACCATCCCCATCCCGGGCTGGCTTCCAGTGACAACGCTGGAATTCCAGTAAGAACACCGGGAATTCACCCGTCTTCTCCCTCGATCCCTTCACAGACCTGGGGAGAAGGACTTGGGGGGGCTGGAGAATTGGGATTGTGACCTAATTGTGGCCCTTCCAGGACCTGAAGGGAACCTGCAGGAAAGGGGGAGAGAGAGACTGTTTCCAAGGGCCTGGAGTGCCAGGACATGGGGAAGTGGCTTCAAAGTGCCAGCAGATTTTAGATGGGATTTTGGGAAGAAATTCCTCTCTGTGAGGGTGGGGAGGCCCTGGAATGCATTTCCCAGAGGATGCTCCACCCCTGGAAGTGTCCAAGGCCAGGTTGGAGCAACCTGGGCTAGTGGAAGGTGGGAATGAGATGATCTTTAAGGTCCCTCTGGCCCCAACCATTCCAGGATAATTCCATGATTCCCACAGGAGATGAACCCAGGCTTCAATTTTAATGTAAATGACCGAACTTTATTGAAGGGTTTTTCGGCAGCAGAACTGTTAAGAAAAGCAGAATATTTTACACCTCAAGTATAGGTAAGAGCTAATCCTCTTGAGAGTACAGTACAAATAAAAGCTAATACAAAAGGGCCTCTTCCTCCTCCTCCTCCTCCCCCCCCTCATTCAAGAATTTATTATTTGTAAAATAAACAAAGTCAAGTTTAAAAACGTTCTAAGCCTCAACGCTGGTTGATTCCAGAGATTTTGTTTTTGCAATGCAGCATAATTTCACACCTGTAAGGAAAAGATTTATGGCAGCTTGATACAAAAACAAAAAAAAGACAACAAAACCAAAACAAACAAAAAAAGAAAAAACTCCAAATGAGTATGAAATGCAGAAGTAATGCCCTGCAGGCTGCTCAAAAAAGTGTTCAGTTGTCCTCAAAAGAGACCTGGCAGCCGGCACAGCTCCGGGGAAAGCACTAAAATACACGTGGGTCCAGCAACGGGCACCGTTCCAGTTGGGCAGGGACAGAGGGGCTGAGACACAACATTCACATTGCACTCGCTTCCAGACGCTTCCGTCGTCGGACGCCACGCACGGAAATGGTTTTATTATTAAAAAAAAAAGAATCATATAAAAGCCCAGTTGTGCCCTTTGCATGTATTAAAGTGCATTAAGTGACCGTTTTTTTTTAAAGCAGGCCAGAAAGTCCCTTTGAAGTTGGTCCCTAAGCACTGCAGGAGCATTTGTAGTGGTACAAGTGGCGTGTTCCAGAGGGCCTGTCCCAGATCACCACGGCGGAATTCCACAGGCTGTCGGTGGAATTCCATGGACTGTTGGTGGAATTCCATGAACTGTTAGTGGAATATTTAAGCTCAAAGGGATGAGACAAGCACAGGACAGCCCCGTTCTCTACCTGCTGAGGGTGTCCCACAGCCGGACACTCGTTCCCGTGCACCCAAAGAGACCCTTTGAAGGCTTCCAGAGTTTCCCAGTTGAGATCATTTGGACGTGGATTCCCTTGACGTGCAGTGTGGCATCGCTTCACGGAGGAGAGCTGCTCGTTAAAGCTAAAAAAAACACCCATTTCCAAAGGCCCAGCACCTTGCAGCAAGTTTTCTAGTAAAAAAAGGCCAATTTATTCTTCGTCGTCATCATCATCCTCATCTTCGTCTTCGTAGTAACGGTTCCTTTTGATCTGCTCTTCCACCGACAGATCCTCCACGTCGTCGCCCTCCCAGAAACCCACGTCCTGGGATTTGCGGTGCTGGTTCGGGGAGGACTCCTTGGCAGTCACCACGTGGGCCAGGCTGGAACGTTTGGGAGAATTTGGTTCCGGGAGCTCTTCCTCTGGGATTTCCGGCTCTCCCCCAGCGTGTTCCTCCTCGTCTGTCTCCACACCCCCCTGCCCGTTCTCCACGACGCCGAGCTCGGATGTTCTGACACCACACGACTCCTGCTCCTCCTCCACGTTCTTCTCGACGTTCCTGTGCTCGACCTTCTTTTCCTTCTGCTTTTTCTCCTCTCTGTCCAGTTCCTCCCCCTTTCTCAGCGTGTCCCTCTCAGCTTTGGGAGGGGAGGGCGAGTTCTCTGCCCTGTGGCCCTTCACGGACACCGTTCTGAACGAGGCCGCCACCGTGAAGGGGCGGCTCCTCTCCTTCAGCGAGGAGGACCTCCTCAACTTCTTGAGGTCCAGATCCACGTCCTCCTGCACATCCGGCTTGGAAACCTCTTCCTCCGGGGGCCACTTGGGTTTGAGGACCTTGATGCCCTCCTCTAAGGCACTTCCTTGGACGCTCTGGTCGGAGGGAGGGGGCCAAGCGATCCGCAGCTTTTTGGTTTCTGCCGGTCTCTCTTCTCTCTCGGGCACGGCCGAAGCTTTTGCCTCCATGCTCGCTGCCAGCACCCCGACCTTTGCAATGGGGGTGTCCTCCACCCCGGGGCTCTGCGGAGCTTCCGTCGTGTTCACCCCGGGGACGGTTTTCTCCGGGGATTCCTCACCTTCCGTTTTGCCCACCCACAGCTCCTTGTGCTGCTTGTGCCCGAAGCCCTCGTCGTAGTTGCCTTTGGATTTGAAGAGCTGGTTGAAGTGGGGTTTGCAGTAGATGTTCCCCCGCAGTGACGCGTACGTCCCGAGGCTGGGTGGGAAAACAGAGTCAAACATTAGAGAGCTCAGGGCCACCAACACAGGCCTCTGCTTCAGCTGTGCCACTGAAGAGACTCAATCCCACTCTTCCAATCCATTCAGAAGGAGCTCACAGCCCCCAACTCTGCTTCAGTTGTGTCACTGAAGAGACTCAATCCCACTCTTCCAACCCGTTCAGAACGAGCTCAGGGCCACCAACTCTGCTTCAGTTGTGTCACTGAAGAGACTCAATCCCACTCTTCCAACCCGTTCAGAACGAGCTCACGGCCCCCAGGGTTTGCATCCTGCGGGGCTCTTTCCAAGAATTCCTCACCGAGCTGGACATATTTCCCCCCCCACACACATAAAATCACATTAAAATTTAGAAACTGCATCAAAGTGCAGCACCAGGCCTGTGTAACCACCCCTGGGATGGCTGCAGTGTGGCCTCCAGCTCAGCTGAGGAAAACCCCCTTCCCAAGCAGTTCCCAAGGGTACCTGAGCTTGCTGTTGCAGTAGGAGCAGCGGAAGCAGCTGATGTGAAACACCTGCTGGTTGGCAAAGAGCCTCTCCATGGGGTACACGGTCTTCTGACACCCAACACAGGTTTCCTTCATTGGCAACTGGAATTTCTGCGGGAAGGAGAGGGAAATGTGGGAGCTGGAAAATGCAGTGGCCTCCTGAGCTCTCCCAAACTGCAGAGAGTGGGCTCTGGTGGGCAACGAGGGAGGAAGAGGCTCCACCAGACCCCCGGGGCTGCTGTGGCTCCACAGCCAGCCAGGATTTTACCCCAGTGAGCTCCACTTGAGCAACAGCTGGGAGAGAACAATGAAAACACCAGAGCTGAGCCAGTTCCCAAAAGCTGTGTGACCTCTCCCTGCAACCTCAGCTTTTCTCGGTGGAAAAATGATGAAACATTGAATTACAGTCAATATGAGACTTACCAAAAAGAATAAAAACAGTGCAGAAAAACTGAATCCTGGAATGGTTTGGGTTGGGAGGGACCTTGGTGATCATCTGGTTGCTGTGGGCAGGGACACCTTTCACTGGAAGAGCTGAAGCAGCCTCAAAAGGTGGAGGGTGGGAGAGGAAAGGAGTGAAACTCTGGCCAAGGGGGGAAGGTACTTTGCAGGAAAAATTAAATAACACAGTGGAGAAAATTGGCAGTTTGAGGCTGATTAGTTGATTACAACTAATTTGGAGAGAGCTCAGGCTCCACACCCTGCCCAGACACACTCAGAGCGTGGCTTTTCTTTGACAAAGAATCACCTCCTACAAACTACAAACTTACAAAAAGCTTTAAGGGAAAAAAAAAATCTGATGGCTGAAGAAAAAAACAGGAAGGTCACAGGAAGACATAATCACAGCAATTTATTTATAACAGTCCAGGAACAATGGTCAGGAACGAAAGTTACGGGACGAGGGGGCAGATTGCTGAGGGCAGGGCCAGTTTTTGTCACAGCCAGAAAGTTTGCTGCCAGTTTAATTCCATTTTAAATGGCATTGCTTGAGGTTACAGTAGATTAAAAAGTTCTGATTGCCACAGCTTGGCTACTGAAATTCAGAATTCCTCTTGAAAAAAGAATCCACAATTTCCAGGTGGAAAACTCTGAATTTTGAGTCACTAAAGGAAATCTCAAAAAAAAAAAAGAAGAGTTTACTGCCACAGGGAGCAAGGCAGCAACAATTTGCTTGGCCATTAAAAAGTCTTCTCCCTGAAGGTTTAAGTTTTCCATGATGGCCTTGGTGGGTCCTGGCACGTCCTTCTGCAATCACCCCCCATCCAAGGAGAGGAACTTACTTGCACCCAATGGGCCCTATGTCTGTGGAGAGGCGTTTTTGGGGGGTGAAGAGACAGGAATTCCCTCCTGGGATGCTACAAAAAGGAGCTACAGGAGGAAGGAGAGGCCCAATAAACGTAAAAAAAAAAGGACTGGAGAGAAAGCTGAGAGTTGAGCTCACATTAGGAGGGAAGCAGGAGGCAGGAGGAGAGGTTAGGAACCAAGAGCAGGAGACAGAAGCTGGAAGAGACAAATAGGAACCTCAGGTGAATAAAAAGCAGCTGGGTTTCTATCTCACAGTGCAGCATCTAAAGCAGTAACAAGGCAAAAAGGCTAAAAATGGTTCTAATAATATAAAGAGAGCAGAGAGGACCAGGAACAGGGACCACACAACTCCTCCAGGCAGCTCCAGCTCCTCACCCACCCTGGCACGCTGGGAAGCCACATCTCCCTGATCTCTGAGGTCAGTGCTGTCCCTCCCAAAGATGGGGAAAAGCAACAAAAGCCCAGTTGTTTCCTCAGGAGGGAGCCAGGAAGTCTGTGGCAGCCCAGGGGGACCCAACTGCAGACAGCTCATGTGACTGGGAGCTGCAGCGGGATCACCACGGCCAGCGCTGCCCGTCGGGGTCTAAATCAGCTTAACAAACACATTCCTGGCCCAAAGTTCTCCCAAAGTCTGCCCTGGAGAAACTGGAACATCAAAAACCCCTCGGAAAGCCCAGGCTGACCTTTCCAGTGTCAGTGCCCTGACTATGGAGCTGCTCCCAGCTGCAGCTCCCTCGGGAGCAGCTGGAAGAGGAGGGTGGGAAGCCAAGTCTCTGGAGATCTGAAGGCTCTGGAGATCATTCCCAGGAGCTCAGGGAGCACTGACAAGCCCCTGCCACCACCCCCTGCTCAACCCCTGCTCCCACACCGAGGAGGAGCAGAGTCTGTGGGACAACAAGCAACTCCTGACCCAACCTCTGGAGGAAAACCCCCTTCTGAGGTGTTTAAATTAAATTATTCCCTCACAAGCACAGCCTGACCAGACATGGATCCACTTACTACCAGGCCTTTGTGCCCACATTGAGGGGTTTCAGCATCAAACAGGAATTTCAGCTGTTTTTAACCCCCTGAATGTCTGAGATTGAAGAGCTGTGTTACCTTCACGGCTTTGGGTGGGGAGGTCTCAGCCTGGGCAGCTGCTCTGGCACCCACGTTCTGCTGCTTTGTGCCCACGGGTTTCTGAGCTTCTGCCTCACTCTCCGAGTTCTGTGCAGCTGAGGGAGCAGAGGAGGGAGAAAAAAATGCAATTAGAGTGAGGCTTTAAAGCTTTAAACCACGGGCAGCTCGTGCTCACAGGGCCCAGCAGAGCGTCAGTCTGGGTTAAAAGGTGAGGAAGCCACACTTAAAAAAAAGTGTTCAACCAGAGCAAAGAGGGGTTACAAATGTCTTAAAATTACAACTGCAAAAAATTCTGAAGGTGGGAGAAGTTCTTATGAAGTGGGAGTTGGGCACAGAGCAGATGTTTAGCACAGTTTGTGTCATCTGAGGGGGCTGAGCTGGAGCATCTCCCACAGCCCCGAGCTCACCGTGGCCGTCCTCCAGCAGAGCAGAGGGCACAGAAAAGCTGTTCTCACCTGCAGGAACCTGCAAGAGAACGAGACAATGAGCACCCCTGGCCTTCTGAGACCTCAACAACCCCAGGAACCCACCAGGCTGAGACAGGGACAGACCCCAAGGGGCTCAGGGAGTTTTCTGTGAGGCACCAGAGTCCAGCTGAGTGTCAACAACACTTGTCTGCAAGGCAGCCAAGCTCAGAGCTGCACAGCTCTTGCAATGTTCAGATCATGTCACACTCTTCACACACACAAACATCACATTTCCCCCTGTTTCCCCCCTGTTCCCCCCCACACCTTGATCTCCCACCCTCCAAAAATCCTCCCTTGCTTTGCTGAGGTTCCTCCCGGGTTTTCTCTCTTACAAATCCCTCGACCTCCCCCCCATCCAGCACATGTCCTGGAAATCTCGTGGCTCCCTCCAGCATTTGACCAACCTGTGACATTAAAACATTCAGCTGTGCTTATGGAGAAAAAAAATCAAAGAATAATTTAAAAAAGGAACAGCTGAATTCTAAGAAACTTTTGGAGAACCAGACACCTGCTGGGACAGACGTGCTGGATGTACATCCTGTTCATCCCCTTTTGGAAACAAATTCATATTTAAAAAAAAATTAAAAAGAGTTGGATCTAAACAGTTTCAGACACTAAACAGACTCACGGAATTGTTTGGGTTGGAAAAGACTTTTAAGATCATTGAGTGCAACCATGAACAAAACGTGTTACAGGTAAAGCTCTTGATGCAAAGTTCTTTATTAAACTTGGCACTATTGCTATTAAATCAAATAGTTTTAAGTAGCTACACCGAGGACCTAAAGCACAGTAACGAGATTAACTGCAAATCATCACTAATTCATTTTAACGGCTGAAAAGTCCACTGCGAGCAACCGAAATTTGCAAATTAACGAGTTAATGAGGAGGCAAATTACGGCCATTAACATACTCTGGTCTGCTGGAAAAAAAAGCTCCGTGGGCAGATAATTCCCATTTAAGAGGCTGCGACAGTCACTGTGACAGTCACACCCCTGTGGCCCCGAATCTGTCCCGGGGGCAGCTCAGAAGTGTCTTTTGTTTCCTCCCAGCGGCTCTAATTAGGCTCATTCCCAAAGTTCCCTCTTTCCAAAGGCCAAGCCTGGCTCCCAAACAAGGTCCCATTCAGGTTCTCCTTGCACCTGGACACCTCGACTCTGCACTGAGGGATTTTATTCAACCCTTCCACTCGCGAGGGTGCAGAGACTCCGCTTTAATTCTGGTTTAATTCTGATTTAACAGGTGCTCTTTTAATTAACTCACCTCTGAGCACGGAGCAGTTGGACCCAGAGCTGCTCAGCTGCCAGGGAGGAGCAGCTGAAAGCCAAAGATTTGGCCCCTTGCCCGAGGGAGGCTGGAAAAGCTCTAAAAGCCCTCCTGGCATTAGGCTGCCACGTGTTCAGCCTGGCTGGGATACACAGTACCCCAATTATTATGATTCAGCTGCTTTTATCCCTGTCTGCCCTCCCCAGCTCAGGGCACAAAATGCTCCAGGCCAATTCACAGAGTCTCAGTTTACAGCTGGAGCTCAAAAAGCAGCAGCAAACCCAGGCTGCCATTCCCAGTTTCCTTAAAA
>NW_020897798.1:98537-98831 GCF_003984885.1 Neopelma chrysocephalum
AAAAGAGGAAAAAAAGAGGAAAAAAAGAGGAAAAAAAGAGGAAAAAAGAGGAAAAAAGGAGAAAAAAGGGGAAAAAAAGGGGAAAAAAAGGGGAAAAAAAGGGGAAAAAAGGGGAAAAAAGGGGAAAAAAGGGGAAAAAAAGGGGAAAAAAAGGGGAAAAAAAGAGGAAAAAAAGAGGAAAAAAAGAGGAAAAAAGGAGGAAAAAAGGAGGAAAAAAGGAGGAAAAAAAGAAGAAAAAAAGAAGAAAAAAAGAAGAAAAAAAGAAGAAAAAAAGAAGAAAAAAAGAAGAAAAAA
>NW_020897798.1:98841-99436 GCF_003984885.1 Neopelma chrysocephalum
AAAAGAAGAAAAAAAGAAGAAAAAAAGAAGAAAAAAAGAAGAAAAAATGAAGAAAAAATGAAGAAAAAATGAAGAAAAAATGAAGAAAAAATGAAGAAAAAATGAAGAAAAAATGAAGAAAAAAAGATGGCATTTCTCCTCAAGCAGCCTGATTTCCACAAGATCAGCCTGGGACAAAAATTCCCCTTCCACCCAAGCCAAAAGCAGACTTACCATGGGAGTGAGGGCTGAGGAAGTGCCCTGCTTGGACACAGCTGCCTGGTACTTGGCCAGTCTGTCCTTTATGGAGCTCTCTGGCAAACGAGGCAGGTCCAGGCCCTTCCTGGGCTCTGCCTTGTCCACACTCAGCCCTGGGATGGTCTCTGCAAGATGCCCTGGCAAAAAAAAAATAAAATCAAACATATTAATAATGTTATTCCCTGTGCTTTGGTCTCCTGTGCTTAAGAGTAGAATGGTTTAAAATTCCCAGCAAGGCTTCAAACACTAAATGGGAATGGTTTAAAATTCTTCATTCATTAAATGGGAATGGTTTAAAATTCTTCATACATTAAATGGGAATGGTTTAAAATTCTTCATACACTAAATGGGAATGGTT
>NW_020897798.1:99446-101558 GCF_003984885.1 Neopelma chrysocephalum
AAAATTCTTCATACACTAAATGGGAATGGTTTAAAATTCTTCATACATTAAATGGGAATGGTTTAAAATTCTTCGTACATTAAATGGGAATGGTTTAAAATTCCCAGCAAGGCTTCAAACATTTGCTGGGAATTTTAAACCATTCCCATTTAGCCTCTATAATTAAATAGGAATATTTAAAATTCCCAGCAAGGCTTCATACATCAAATGGGAATGGTTTAAAATTCCCAGCAAGCCTTAATACATGAAATGGGATGCTGCTGGACTTTCCAGCTGGGAGGTGGCTGCACTTCCCTCCCTTTAGGAAAGGCAGACTTTATTCCAGAGTCCCTGAGGCTGGAAAAGCCCCTCAGGACCCTCCAGTCCAACCTGTGACCGACTCCCACCTCGTCCCCCAGCCCAGGGGAATCCAGGGGAATCTCCACTGTGTTGTATCAAGCAGATTGACTTTATAAAGTAAATTATAACCCACTCCAAATCCAGGGGAATCTCCACTGTATTATATCAAGCAGATTGACTTTATAAACTAAATTAAACCCCACCCCAAAGCCCAGCCCTGAGGTTTCCCTGACCTGCTCCGGCGTCGCAGTCCTCGGAGGAGACGCTGTTCTCCGAGACCCTCCTGCCCAGCGCCGTCCTCCTGGGCTCCCTGGGCACCTGCTGGGGACAGAGCCACCCCCTCAGCTGCCTGGGCACCCAGGGATTGCTGGGGGTAATCCCTTAAGAGGCCCAGGTGTCACTAGCAAAGCTGCTTGGCCGGAATGAACGAGTCTGGCAGGTGACATCTTATTTAAACCCACGGAAAGTTTGATCACAGAAGGCCTGACCCTCCTTCACCCGGGGAAACACCTCCCTGGGGAGGTCACCTGGTGCCCTCTGACAGCTCTACTGGTTGGAAAGGGGCACCAGCATCGGGTTTTCAGGTGGTTCCCGCTGCACACACAAACTCTGGTCTGGATTTTTGCCACTCGCGCCATTTCTGTTGCTCAAGGTCATTTTAGGAAGATCTAAAATCAGGGGAAGGAGAACCATCCAAAATCAGCATTGATTTTCAGCCACAGAAAAAGGAACTCATAGTATATAGTAATAAAGTAATAAAAGTTATCTCAAGTTACCTGTTTTGATTTGGATAGTTCATGCATTTGGTACCAAATAATTCCCTAATTAGGTCTGATAAAGCTGAAGCTTAAGCAGGAGAGATAAATATTCCCAGATCTGCAGGATAATCACTCCCTGCCAGAGCTGGACAGGGTGTCCCTCAGCACCACACAGGCTGCCTCAAGCAGATTTTTACACTTATTTGTTGAGACCAACTCCCCAAAAATCCAAATCCCAATAAAAGACACCGTGAGAAGAAGTTTCCACAGCTTTGATAAAAGCTCCCGAGCACAGAGTTCAGTCGGACCCCACCAAGGTGGGGTTGTTTTCACAGCTGAAAAGTCAACCCCATAAAATCCTAGAAGGTGCTGGATCTTTTGTTTGCCTCCCTAGGAAGGGTTAAATCCCAGCTGGAAATTCAGACTGAGGCTGATGCAGGGAAAAAAAAGGCAGGTTTGGCAAGATGCTCCAACCACACATTTCCCCCCCTTTTCCAATGAGTTTCATATTTGCTGCTCACCAAACTGAAGGAAATTCCAAAGTTTATTTTAACACTGTGAAAAAATCAGGGCTGCTTTCCATGCAAACAGCAGCTTCACCAGGAAAGGGAAAATGCAGCTGGAAAACCTCTTTTTTTTTTTTTTCCATTAGGATGGGAAATAGTTTCTATTTCTGTGGTTTAAGGACTTTTGGTAACTTTTCTTACTGGAAAAGAGCTTTAGGTCTGACAAGTCTTTTCCTTCCACTGATGGGCTCGGGCTGGGAGTGCCTGCACTTGTAAGGACTTGCAGATTCCTCAGGAAGGGTGAAAACTGCTCTTAAATGATCCATATTCAGCCAGTGTCCCCTTCCCTGTCACCCTGAGTCAGAGTTCTTGCTGCTCAGAAATTTGTTAGAGGTCAGGGGTATTTCAATAAACCTCCAAATATTCAGTTAATCTATAAATATCTATAAATATCTATAAATACCTATAAATATCTATAAATACCTATAAATATCTATAAATACCTATAA
>NW_020897798.1:101568-132424 GCF_003984885.1 Neopelma chrysocephalum
CCTATAAATATCTATAAATACCTATAAATATCTATAAATACCTATAAGTACCTATAAATATCTATAAGTACCTATAAATATCTGTAAATACCTACAAATATCTATAAGTACCTATAAGTACCTATAAATATCTATAAATACCTATAAATACCTATAAATATCTATATATATAAATATCTATAAATACCCATAAATATCTATATCGATAAATATCTATAAATACCCATAAATACCTATAAATACCCATAAATACCTATAAATACCTATAAATACCTATAAATATCTATAAATATCTATAAATATTGGGGGGGAAAAGCAGAGTAAAAGGAAAAAGGAGTTTACCAGAGGGAAGATGAGGGACTTTCCCCATCACAATCCAACTGCAGGGAATCAGCAGGATCGTGGTTTGTGGGACACAAACACCCCTCCCGTGGAGGAATTCCCAAATCCCAACCTTGGGCACGTGTTATCAGCTCCTTTCCAGCCCTGGATCCCCAGGGCACAGCTTTGGGAAGGAGAGGAAACATTCCTGGCCTGTGGAAAGCCCCAAGTTCTCGGCCCTGAGGCACCAGGAGGGCGGTGAAAGCTTCACCCCCGGGGCACAGGGTTGGGCAAAAAACCCCAAATCGAAGTCCCACCTCTTTCATTCCACCCCAGATGTGAGCCCCACACACCAGAGCAGGGCAAAAAAACCCAAAATCAAAGCCACACCTCTTTCATTCCACCCCAGATCTGAGCCCTACACACCACAGCTCTGCCTGAAACCCAAACCAGAAACTGCTGCTCTTCCTCCTCCTCCTCCTCCTCCTCTGATCTCCCCCGGGGGTGGTTTCACTGTCACTTCCAGGAAGAGCCCTTTGAACATCACCCTTTTCTCCCCCCCAGGCTGAACTCGGGGCTGCCGTGCCTGCCCCTAATGGGATTAGAGCAGTTTGTTCCCGTGAAAATGCAGCAGAGGAGGATCTGCCACCCATCCATTGCAAAGGCAGAGTGAATAAATGAGCAAAAGAGGGAGGTTTTGCCTCTAAACCTGAAAACGAGAGTGGGTTTGTTCAGAGAGGGAGATGGAATCAGGAAATCCAGGCTCTGATCTGGATTCTTGCCCCAGACCTGCCCACGACCAGGAAAGTCCATTTACTGCTCCAGTCACACGGTGCTGCTCAGGTCACCCAGATGTTCTGTCAGCAGAGCTCTGACAGCACTTACACCTGGGAAGCAAATTCCAAGGAAAACCTCCATCCCTCGGCTGAATTTACAGTTGGATTCCATGATCCCTCAGCTGAATTTACAGTTGGATTCCATGATCCCTCAGCTGAATTTACAGGTGGATTCCATGATCACAAAGGTATTTTCCACCGAAAAGATTCCATGGAGCCTGGCTCGGGAAAAGCCTCAGGAAAGAAGTGGGAAGAGGCAACTGCAGAGCTGCAGTTTGGCCACACTGACACCACTGAAGCAGAGCTGTGTCCCCTCACTGCACAGGACGTGACATCACCCTCCTGTCCTCAGATCCATTCCCAGAACCAGGAATTTAACTCCACAGACACCCCTTTCCCCCCCCCCCCGGTCCTCAACTTCCCGACACTCCGTGCCTTTTTCCCCCCCTTGTAAAATTAAAGAGTAACAGATTAACTTGGAATGGGAATTTTTGAACCCAGTTCCATCCCTCCTGGATGGTGTTTCCTGTGTTTTTAGCTGGTTCTTAACAATGCCTGAATCACCAAACTCGACAAACTGTTGACTCCCCAGCCTGAGATAAAGTTACTCGAAGCCCATCTGCAGAATTCCAGCGGAATCCTGCGTGATTAATCCTTGGGAGTTCAGGGAAGGGCTATCGGGACATCGCCCTCCCCACGGGGGACAGGGTGGGCGGCTCTCACAGCATGACAAAGGCTCCAAAAAATCCAGAGTTGTGAAACGACTCCACACAGACCCCAAACCTCTCTCCGGCACCGACTCGCTCCTCTGAGCCCTAAATCGTTGCCCAAAATGTGTTTGTTTTACTCAATACTTCAAGAAAACCACCCGCAGCAGAAACAAAGCCGGGAGGAGGGGGAAAAAACTATGAGAAAACTGGAAAATCCACCAACATCGGGGCCTCGGGACCCGCGTTTCAAGTCCCCGGCATATGCAACTCATTTCGGAGTTGAGCAATTCCCCCCCCGGGACACTCGGAGTCCACATCGCGGGATCGGATTTCATGAGCAGTCGGAGGAAAAATGCGAGCCCGGAGCATTTGCAAGTCAAAACTAGCGAGGGCAGGAGCTGCTCTGGCCATCTCGGCTTCGTTTTCCCCCCCTTCCCGGTGAGGGATTTTTTATCTTTTTTTTCCTCGATAAGAAACGTTTGTTAAGATCCAGAGACGTGGGAAGAGCGAGGAAAAGATGGGAGTATTTCACGATGCATATCTATATGTATATATGTGTGTGTATATATATATATGTGTGTGTGACTCATGCTGATCCAGATATCAAAACCTCTCACTCCTCAGTGCTTCAGCTTGACTGCTGAGCTCACCTCAGTTACTTCTTCTTTCATATACACATAAGAATACATAAATATACAAAATAAATAAAAAATATATAAATATATACATATGTATTTTTGCACAATTCTTATGTAACTCACCGCAATCTTCACGCAAGGCAGAAACAATCCCGACCCAATAAATTCCATTTTCTCCCTTCAACCCTCCCACGAGCAAAAACCATTTTATACCCCAACGAGCCACCACACGAACTGCCCCAGCTCCCAGCGCCCTGCACGCACTCGAGAGTCTCGGGTAAGTTCTTATTTGAGTTATTAAACACCACGACGTTCTGCTTTTCCCCCCCAAACAATGCACACGAGATTTGCAGAGCCCGGAGAGCCGGAGCCACTCCCTCCCGGGGTTTTCCTGCTGCCAGCTCCAGCTGCTCCCGGGATTTTGGAAGGAGCGACCCTTCCTTACCTTGGGCTGGGGGGGCTCGCCCTTCTCGAACATCATCTTGAGCTTGCTCAGGGGCACGTTGTACTTCTCGATCCTGCCCGGGGGCTCCGCTCCCTCGCCGGCCTCGGGCTTTTCCACCTCCCTGGGCTCTCTCACGCAGTTTTCCATGCTGGCACCCTCCGGTGAGTGGATCCTGGCCTTCGAGCCGTCAGCAGGAGCAGCCGCAGCCCCCGGGGATGGGGAAGAAGCGCGGCCGGTCCCGACCTTGTGCCGAAGCTCAGCGCAGCCGCCCCGCAGCGATTCCCTCCCGGAGGACTCCGCTCCCAGCGCCGGCTTCTCCCACTTCTTCTTCAGCGCGCTCAGATTGCCCCTGGTGAAGTGAGGGGGCAGGTTTTCCGCGTTCTGCAAAGGGACAAGGAGTTAATTCCGAGCTCTCCCAAGCCCTTCCTTTCCCGTCCGCGGAGGAAGGCGAGGGCTCCGCTCCCGCTCCCGGCCAGCTGTGAACAGTTCCAGCTGTGCCACATGGAGAAACATCCAGGACACAGGGAAGGAAGGAGGGGGGGAGAGGAGAGAAAAAGTCAGGAAGTGAGCAAACAGGATGGCCTTATAAGGCAAAAGGGAGTCGAACCCGAGGGGTTAAATTCCACACAAAAGGCTCGAATCCACATATGAAGGAAATGGGACCCAAATCCACACGAGGAGGGAACGGGATAGGGGAGAGCCCAACGCTGCAGTGTCTTCAACAGTTCTCAGGCCTTCCCAAAGCTACAGATCAGTCCTCAGAAACCACTCAACCCTTGGGGGTTTGTGTTTCTACTCCCAGGTAACAGCAGCACTTCAGCCAGGAGGGATCTGACCAGGATTTCACAGCACCCACAACCAACATCCTCCCACTCCTCCTCATCAGCAATTTGCTGGGATTTTTCTTCTGTTCCACTCAGGCCACTGAAAGCTCTGCCAGGGACAGGCCTGGGGGTCACAAACACACCTCAGCCCTCCAGGGAGCACCTGGAGCATCCAAGTGCTTCCATACCTCCCATCTGAGTGCTTCCATACCTCCCATCCAAGTGCTTCCATACCTCCCATCCCAGTGCTTCCACACCTCCCATCCCAGTGCTTCCACACCTCCCATCCCAGTGCTTCCCAGACCAGTTCTGCTCCGGGCAGTTCCCCCTCCCCAGAGCAGCAGCCCCAGCCCCAGTTTGGTTCATCCCAATCCAGTACCTGCCACCATTGCATGTTTCCTGCCTCTCCCCTACGGAGACCACTCCAAACTCATTGCAAGTGGAGCAGGGCTGCCGGGCTTACAGGAATTAACTGGGATTAGCAGCTATATTGGGATTTAAGTCTCTCACCCTATTACTCTTCTGGTCGCATTTTGAACGCTGCTTTGCAAATTGACTCGAATCCACCTACACTTCCCAAAAAAAAAAAAACCCAAAAATCAGCGTGTTTGCTGCCTGCATTGAAAGGAAAGCACTGAAATGATAAGGGAAGTGTTGTAATGGGACAGAAATCCTGAAGATTGCCCAGCAGGTTTCCATGGGAACACCTCTGGAGTCCCTGCACACTTCCTAACACGAGTCCCTCCTGCTTGGGATTTGCCTGTTCCCTGATGACAGGGGGATTGACAGACACAAGCACAAGCAATGAAGGGAAATTTAAGGCCCAAAAGTAATTTTCAGAGTGCTTATTTTATCTCACCTGTATCCCAAACAGCAAAAGAGTGGCTCCCCAGGAACTAAGGAACTAAAGGCAGCGACTTTCCTCTAGATCCTGAAAATATTGGCAGTCCTTTTAAATACTAATTACCCCGAGGGCCTGCTTGGACAAAGCCCTGCAACCTTCATGCCTGGTGTTCCAGCCAAGGTTCCCTGACCCCGGAACACCAAGTGCAAGGGAGGGAATGTGAGGCTGTAACAGAGCCAAAAAGGTTGGTGCCGCCTCATCCAGGGGCATTTCCAGCCCTGGGAGTCACTTCAGGGAAGATCCTGCAGCTCTCAGAGACACACACGGATTTTAGAGAGGCTGGAGGCCCCTTTTGAGCACTTTTCAGTTTAGTTAAGAAGGGAAGAGGCAGCACACAAGCTAAGAACAGAAGGTGGGTGTTGGTGGCTCGTGGTTAACTCAGTTTGCCTTTTGCTGAGGAGTGAACTGGTGATTCAACAGAGCTTTGGGCCAGAAGCTTCATTTCCTTTCCTTCCCTCCACACTGGGAGAAGGTGTGGAGAATGAGGCAAGAGCAAACACTGTGGCTAAGCCAAGTTCTCTGCAGCAACTTGGATATTCCAAAAATCAGCTGTCACAGCAACGTTTGTGCAGGTGATCCATCCTGACTGTAGGCTCTGCTCATTCCCAAGGGAACAAATACTTATACAAACACTTACACTTCTTTTCTTCTCGGCAGTGGCTTCTTCAGCAGCTTTCTGATACCTTTGAGAGGGAGAAAAACCAAACAAAAATGACTTTTTTTGACCAGACTGAACACTCTTGAAAAAGACAGCTGGGATTTTTTTTTTTCCCCCCACCAAGGATCTCACTCAACTAAAACCAGAGGCTGGACAAACAGCAGCAAATGACACAAAGCCAAGTGACAGACACATTTTCAGCCATCCAGTTTACAGTAATAACATCCATTAACGTTTCTCCCTCCCTAAGCACTCTGATTCCCAAACAGAGACAGTTTACCTTGGAATAGCTGCTATTGTTTCTGCCACCCAGCTGTCTGCTGTGCCCCCCTGGCAGGAATAACTCAGCTCTTTATCCAGCAGCTGCTGAACCAGAACAAATCCCAGCTTGGCACACCTCAAAAAACCTCCCTGAGTGCCAGTGGATCTGATTCTGTGGGCTGGAAACTGCCCCCATTCAGCAGTTGCCTCCTGAGCAGCTGAGCCAGGGTGGCAGCAGGAGGGGTAATCACAGCCCTCCCCAAGATAAGCCACCCTGGATCATGAATCAAAGTCCCCTTAAGGAGCTCTGGGGAATTCCCTGCAATCTGCCCTGGGTGGGAGTCCCTGAACACTCCTCCCTTGGTTCCTGCACCACTCGGGGGGGCTGCATTTGGTGTGTGGAACGTGAAAATCAGGGACAAATTTTGCCATTTTAGGGAGGAGGAACGAACATCACCCAGTGTCTGTCTGGGCAAAGGGTGTTTCTGTTTTTCCTTATCTGTGGAATTCTGCTTTTGAGTCAGCTGTGAGAGTGCTGCAGGCTGCTGCCTCCCCCTTTAATCCAGGCAAACACCCTCACCCAGGTCTCTGCACCAATAAATTTGCACAAGACATGCTGAGAAAGTGTTGCTGTGCAAAGAGGGGTCAATACTGGGAGAAGCAACGAAGAGGGACACAGGAATTAAGTCAAGTCCCACCTGGAAAACACAGGAGGATTTTGAGGAGCCTGTGAGTCAGCCCAGCACAGGGCACTGCTTGAATCCCTCCCGTTGCTGTTTGCCTGCCTGTGACCCAACAAAACTGATTATGTGGGATGGGAAAATAAATGCTTTCACATACAAATATTTGGGTAACAGCATTTAGAAAAATTACCCTCCTCCCTGCAGGTGTCGGGGTGGCAAAGCCAGGGAGCAGGACCATGTTTTTTCCAAGGAAAACTGACACTGCCTGTGCAGGGGGACAGTACTTGATTAAGGAATAGCAGTTTGGATTACTCCCAGTAAGCCCTTTTCAAGGGATTACCAACATTTAGCAAGATGACCAGGTCCTGTAATCAAGCTGCAGCGAGTGAATAAATTACCTTAACGAGGCAGTGACAGCAAACAGCTTCTCCCTGGCCAGAGACCCCCAGAGGAACTTGGAGATGTGCAGTTATCCCTCCCTTACAGAGTTTCCCCCACACTCAAGATCCAAATACTCCTAAACTTTGCTCCATTATTGATGCAAGATCCCAGGAGACTCAGTTGCCCCAAATCCCACTGAAAGTCCCAGCTGCATCCTATTATAATTCCTTAAGGAAACAAAAGCTTTTCCAGGAAACATATGCAGGTTCCCACCCCTCAGTGTGTACAATATTTATGGTGTAACAATTCATCCATCTCTCAGAGGAAAGGCAAGGGGGATATTCCTCTTCTACCCAAGTCAGGGGAGGGTTAGGTTGGATATTGGGAAAAGGTTTTTCCCCCAGAGGGTGGTTGAGCAGCGGGCACAGCTTCCCACATTCCAATGCTCTGCCCCTCAACTCCAAATTGCAATTGGTATTGTGACAGAAAATCATCTGCTTTGGCAGAAGGAAGGTATTCCAGCTTTGACTGCTGAAACAAGGCAATGTCACCAAGGAGAACCACCTCTGCCCAGCACATCCTAAACCAGAAAACTTCAATGCCTCCAGCTCTGGGGGGTTTTGAGGCAGCAAAGCAACTGTGAGTGCAGCTGTCACCTCCCAGCCCCACAGCCCCACTCACTTGGAGAACCTCTCAGCCAGGGCCGAGGACTTGTTCCTGTTGACCAGGGAAAGCTCCTTGGCAGTGATCTTCAAAGACTGGGAGGCCCATTGTCTTCTGCTGAACGGGGAAGGCTCCATCTTATCTCCCCAAATCCCTGTCAGGAGGAAGGAACGGTGTCAGCAGCAGGGAGGAGGTTTCAGAGTGATTTGTTACTGTCCCCACGCGGGTGCTCCCAGTGCCACCAGTCCCCACCCCGCAGGATCCCATCCATCAACTGACTTAAAAAAGGGCAGCAGATGCCAATTATAATTTCCTCTGCAGATGCCATCGAGATGGTGCCCTGATAAAGCCTCCAGGAGGGGCTGAGAGGGGCCAAAGGATTCCGGAGTGACGCTCTTGTGTTTCCCACACACTCAGAGGAGCTCCAGGAAGCCCCAGAGTGCCCTCGAACCAAACCTGCTGGCATTTATGCAAGAGGGCTGGAGTTATGAAACTAAGAGGATGTAATTCCTGTGCAAACATTTGTCATTCACTCTCGTTTCGCTCCCGGTTTCCTCCGTGAGCTCAGACGAGGCTCGTGGTCGCCGACCCTCCTGTCACAGCAGTGACCACAGTGGCACTTAAATAACACCAGTCACCTCAAGAACAGCTCTCACACACCCCCATCCTGCTTTTCACCACATCAGATTTATTTTTTTTACATGCTTGGTTCTCTTTTTGTGGAGGAGGAGGAGGAGGAAAGGAGGGGAGATTAATTTAAAGAGTTCCCTGATAAGACAAAAATAAAGCCTGTAGGGAAACGCCTTTCCTTTTTTTCCCTCTTTTCTTTTCTCCCTGGTCCCATGTCACACAATGCCCGTGGCAAGGGCACCGACTGACCCTGCAATGCCAACTGCTGGGGCTGAGCCCTTCCTTGCATTTTCCATTAATTCCTTTAAGGGATTTGCACAGTCACAGAACTCTGGATCCAGTCTGAGGCCAGGTCTGAGGCCAGGTCTGGACTCAGATGGAAACACCTTCAGGCAACAGTGGATCAAAGGGAGGGATGACGACGTTCCCGAAATCCTCACGGGTATGGAATGCACCTGCTCAGAAATGAGGGAGACTTGGGATTCTGCAAGGCCTGGGGCCAGGAGAATTCAGCTGCACAGGCAGAGCCTGCAGTTCCCAGGGCTGGAATGGGAGCCCTGGGGCTGCCACTGGGAGCAGAGGAGTCTCTCCAGGGCTGGAATGGGAGCCCTGGGAGTGGAGGAGCCTCTCCAGGGCTGGAATGGGAGCCCTGAGAGTGGAGGAGCCTCTCCAGTGCTGGAATGGGAGCCCTGGGAGTGGAGGAGCCTCTCCAGTGCTGGAATGGGAGCCCTGGGAGTGGAGGAGCCTTTCCAGTGCTGGAATGGGAGCACTGAGAGTGGAGGAGCCTTTCCAGTGCTGGAATGGGAGCACTGGGAACAGAGGAGCCTCTCTCCAGTGCTGGAATGGGAGCACTGGGAGTGGAGGAGCCTCTCCAGGCCTGGAATGGGAGCCTCTCCAGTGGAGGAGCCTCTCCAGGGCTGCTCCTGCTGCCATCCTGGGGATGCAGTGAGGAAGAACAGGCCTTTCTCTCACATTCCATAAGTCCCCTGATGTCCTGGCCGTGCCAGGACACGTTTTATCCAGACAGGGATTTTGATGGAGCTCTCGGATGTGCAGGTGGAACTACGGAGGCAAACAAGTGGTGCTGGTTTTGTGGGGATGTTGAAATACCCTTAAACCACTTATCAACGTGCAGCCACCTGAGAGGCACCCAGAGCCCCTTCCAATCAGCAAGAGAACCTCAGACTGCAGTTACTTTCTGAAATTCCTGCTTTTTTTGAGCACATTTTGCACCACCAAGTCACCCCCCTCCACTCTGTCCAGGCTGCCCTGAGAGGAGGATGCTCTGCACTTGTCTGGCCTTTGACAGCTGCACAAAAGCACCACCCACCAAGACAAGGGGCTCATTTCCACCCCCTCCACTTCTTAAAAATCATATTGCCTGCACAAATGAACCAGTGTTCCTGGGACTGCAGCATGCAGCCCCCAATCTCGATGCCCAGAACACGCACACAGAGATCACAGACAGAATCCACAAAAAAAAACTTACAAAAAGAATTCTGTCCACACCAAAACCCCAATGCTGAATGAGCCCTGCCATGCCACAGTTTGAACTTTGTTTTATGACTAATCTCGAGCCAAAGGGAGCTCACCTGAGGCCTCGCTGCAGTTTAAATGGCCTTTCACAAACACAGTCAGCAGTGCCCGGGAAACAGGAGCGGGGCATTCACGGGAGCTCCCTTGGCACAGGGAACAGGTGCCCATTGACACACGGAAGGACAGTTCAGGGAAACAAAACCCAGGGGCAATTGTTCAGAAAATAACCCTGCTTTGGATGCCTGAGCATTCCCAGTGCAGCTCCAGCCATCCCAGTTTGAGGCTGCATCTCCTCCCCGTTGGGTTTTTTTGTGTTTTCCTGCCGTTTCCTCCATCACAGCCACGGGCACGTTGAGCCAATCAGGCCTGTTTTGGCAAAAAAATCTCTTTGTAAAGGCAGCACCTGCTGCTGGGACCTCAGTCGATAGAAATGACACAAAACAGAGCCCCTGAGATGCCTTGAAACTCGTGCTCCCGCATTTTTTTACGCCATTCCACATTCTTGGGGCTTTCTCATTCATTTTACAGGTTTTGGTGTGTTCAAGCATCTCTGGGCTTTCTCTGCTGCTCCTTCTGAGTGATTTATTCCCAGTCACTTCAGGAAAACAGGTATTAAAATTTTAACAGGACCGTGAGCGTTCTGCAACAGGACACGTGGGAGGTGGCACCGAGTGCAGACGAGACAGAGGAGGGGACAGGGATGCCCGAGGTGTCCCAGATGTTAGGGAAGGGAAGGACTGTGATTTAGCCACCTTAAAAATCCACACCCCATAACCTCCCCTAAGAATTTGACAGCAGAATAAAAATCCCTCTGCATCTGGAAAGATCCCGAACGCAAAAACTCCTCATTGAACACTCGCCCAAGGTGGAAGAGGGTGACTCATTCCAGGAAAAGGGACACCCCGTGGGCACCACGGGCATGAACCTGACGACAGCCGAGAGGGGGGGCACGACACGACCCCCAGCCCTCCCTGCCCCCTGGACGAGCCCCCAGACCCCCTTTTCCCGACGGTACCCGGGGACAGGAGGGGGCTCTGCCACTGAAGGCCGAGCCCCGGTGCCCCCCGGGATGCCCGGAGAGGGGGATTCGGGTCCAGCTCGGACCCTCCCGCGGGACCGGGACCAGCTCCGGGCGGACCCACCGCCCCTGCCCCGCTGTCGGGAGGGGGGTCCCGGGTCCAGCTCGGACCCTCCCGAGGCACCGGGACCAGCTCCGGGCAGACCCACCGCCCCTGTCCCGCTGTCGGGAGGGGGGTCCCGGCGGTCCTGTCCCAGTCGAACCGGGAGGGGGGGGAGTTTCCCAACGCACCTGTCCCGGTTACACGGGGGAATCCCGACACACCTTTCCCGGCCGAAATGGGAGTCCCGACGCACCTTTCCCGGCTGTACGGAGGGGGGGGGCCAGCACACCTTTCCCAGCCGAACTGGGAGTCCCAACGCACCTTTCCCAGCTATACGGGGGGATTCCTATCGCACCTGTCCCAGCCGAACTGGGAGTCCCAACGCACTTTCCCAGCTATATGCAGGAAGGGGGGGGGGCCCAGCACACCTTTCCCAGCCGAACTGGGAGGGAGGGTCTCCCCGCACCCTTCCCAGCTATACCGGGGAATTCCAACACACCTCTCCCAGCCGAACCGGGGGATTCCCATCGCACCTGACCCAGCCGAACTGGGAGTCCCAACGCACCTTTCCCAGCTATACGGAGGAAGGGGGGGAGGGCCCAGCACACCTTTCGCAGCCGAACCGAGGGGGGGTCTCACTGCACCCTTCCCAGCTATACCGGGGCGTCCCAGCGCACCTTTCCCAGCCATACGGGGGTTGTCGCAACTCACCTTTCCCAGCTATACGGGGGAGTCCCAACGCACCTGTCGCGGCCGAACCGGCGACTGTCCCCCCTCAGCCGCCTCAGCGCCGGGCAGCGCCTCTGGCCACGCCCCCTTTCCCTATGGACACGCCCCCGGCCCGCCCCTAACCACGCCCCCTCACGGGGGTCTGCCCCCGCCCGTTTCCCGCCCTCGGCGGCTCTGAGGGGCCGTGAGGGGAGCGAGGGAAGGGGGGTCTGAGGGTTGCTCGTCACAGAGATGCTCCAGTTCCTTTATCGTCCTCACACCCTCCGCTGGACCTCCTTCGTGTCCCTCCTGTGCTGAGGAGCCCAGAACTGGACGCAGATTCCATAGGTGCCTCCTCAGGGCTGAGGGTCTCCCGGCCGAACCCCTCCGCCCCACACACACACACAGGTGGGCTGGGGGGTCACAGGTGCTTCCCAAGCTTCCCAAAGCTTCCCAAAGTGAAGGCGGGATGAGGGGTCTCGGAGTTGGTGGTCGTCAGACCCCCCCAAAGCCCTTTCCGTGGCTCCCGAGGTTCTGAGGGAAGGGCTGTTTGTCTGAGGGAAACTCCAGGTTCGGAACCTCCCACAGCCTTCGGTTTGTTTGGGAAACGAGAAAAAAAAGGGATTTGTTTGAAAACAAGATAAAGGAGGTTCAGCAGCCAGAAGTGGCACTTTGCATTCCTGAGATATGGAACATCCCCTTGTTCCTGTGCTCCCAGCCAGCCCTGCGGCTCCTCCAGGAGTTTATCTGAGCAGTTCTGTCAGGAACAACTTTAGGTGTCTGTTTCTTTCTCTTTCCTTGTTGTTTTTCCTAATGTGTCAGGTACCAAATTCCCGAGTTAAAAGAAAATAACTGTGTGTGCCTGGTGATCCGGCCCCACTGCAACCTGTTGGATGTGGACATTGTCCCCACAGCTCGCTTTGGGCTGTCCCAAATTATTGGGACATATAGATTATTGTGCCTTGTCCTGTACCCGTGAAGCAGCTCAGGATCTTCTGGCCATTAAGACAGGAAGTGACTAATTAAATTAATATGTTGGTGTTACTTTTATGGCAGTCTCAGCACTGACATGTGAAATCCAGTCATTGCAGGAAAAAGCCTGGAGTCCAGGAATCCGTACACTGGGAATGACAGGCTCCAACAACGGGACAGGGATGGGATCCTGGTGGGCTGGAGGCAGGTCTGGGTGGTGCAGGTGTGACACTGGCACTGGAGCGTGTCAGATAAACTTGGATGTGCTGCTATTGAACATGGGACTTGTACAGGAACTCACCTGTTTATCTGGGTTGGGCAACCAGGACAGTTCCAGCTGGATTCCTGTCCCTGCTCACACAGAGCTGCCACTCAGGAGGAGCTGCAGACCCTGGCAAGTGTCCCCTCAGTTTCTTCTCCAGCTGAACAAGCCAAGTTCAGCTCCTGCTGCTGCCCATTTTCCTCTCCTGAGCATCCCAGAGATGTTAAGGGCGAGTCTGAGCCCTTTTAGAGGCCGTTGATAACCATGTGGGTGTGAATTCGTGTGCTCCTGTTCTAACTTGGCATTGTCCCCACGGTCTTCTGTGGCACCACGTTCCACACTGAGCAGTTGAGACCAGAACTGCGCTCCAGTGCTCCAAGGATTTTGGGGTTTGGCCTCATTTCAGTGTCCTCCCGTTGCCTTTTTTGGCTGCCCCAGCACCAGGAGCCAGTGGCTTCAGAGAACTGGCAGTGACAGCGCTGTGATCTCACTCCCCAGTTGCAGCTGAGGGCTCCGAGCTCTGATCTCATTCCTGAGGTGCAGCTGAGGGCTCTGAGCTCAGCACTGGTCTAAAATGGGTTTTCTGGTGCTTTGGTGAGAGGTTTTGAATTGTGCAAAAGGTGATGAGTCAATGAGATATAAACAGCCTGTTCTGGGGAAATAACCTCGGGGGTGATTATTAGTGTGTTGGTGGTGCCTGGTGCTTTCCAGGGATGGCATCTTTCCTGGAGTCAGCCTTGGAGCTGCAGGATGGAACCAGGCTGGTAGGTTTATACCAGAGGGGAGAACCCAAAGAAACATTTTCTGTCTTCACTCCTCCCTTTCCAGTGTTTCATCCGGGTCTGGCTCTCGGTGTTGCAGCACTTCCCAAGGCGCCGGCACACTCTGACTCCCAGTGTTGTGGCTCTCCAGCTTCCCACAGCCCAGCACCAGCAGACAGGGTGAGGCAGCAGCTGAAGAAACCCCTGGCCAATGCTCGGACACCCTCATGGCATTTTTTTTTTGGTTTTGAGGTCTCCACCCAAGCAGTGAACTCCACGTGACCCCTCCCAACAGCACTACTGGTTTGTTTAATCAGCGATTAAACTGGAATTTTACTTCCATTTCCAAACATGCTCTGTCAGCCTGGACATTCCCTTTTTTTTGTTGTTTTGTGACAGAGCCACGGCAACAAGAAAACACCGTCCTGAAACTCCTGTGGCACCTTTGCTGAGGTGGCACCGCACACCTTGGTCAGGTGTGGTGACTTTAGGGCCGAGGAGCAGAAGCTTTGAGCCCTCCCTCCAGAGAGGGAGCTCCACCACCTCCCTGGGCAGCCCCTTCCAAGGCCTGACAGCCCTTTCCATGAAAAAACTCTTCCTGATGTCCCACCTGAACCTCCCCTGGCACAGCTCAGTTACTGTCCCAGTGTCTCTAGCAGGCCCTGCAGCCCTTTCTAATCTCTGGACTCCAGGATTGTGTCTTCCAGCAGCATCAGGAGATCCTTCTCTGGCCCCTTCCAGGCAGTTTGGATATCCTGAAGCATTTTGTGTCGTCAGCAAACATGGACACTTCATCATTTGCCTCTTTTTCCAGCTCCTTGGTGCCTGTGCTGGACAATTTGGGGCTGGGCACGGGCAGAGCTCCACGTGGGAGGTTTACAGAGCAAAAGCTGCTGTTATTCCATGATGAACACACCATTTCCAAGCCATTCCAAGAGGACAGGCTGAGCTCTTCCCTCTCTGCCTGCAGGTAACTTTAGCCAGGTGAGTGCTCACTGTGACTCTTTCATTCCCAGACAGTCAGAGCTGCTGCTTCTTGGATTACAGATCCATTCTCCCTCAGCCCTCAGGGACTGGGAGGGATATTGGATCCCCCTGCTGAACAAGGTTATGGATTCCTTCCCTTTGTACCCATGTCAGGTTATTGCAGAGGCCACAGAGGGAAGGGATGGATGGATTCCCTGCAGGATCTGTCTTCCCTGTGGGACAGAGGCAGAACTGTTGGGCTCTTTCCTGGCTGTCCTTGGCATCCTGGCTGTGGATCAGGAAGGCCAGGGCTCCTGGTCCTCTGACAAGGGAGTGCTTCACAGCCACTCATCCAGTGTTTTTGGATCTTCCCAATTAGCCCTGGGAAGGTGACTCTGGCAGCGTTGGGAATTCAGGAAGCACCATCCCCATTTTACGAGGGTGAAGTGAGGAACAGGAATCTTGAGTAACCAGAGCTGGGATTAAAGTCTGGGGTCCTGCCCTCCCCCTGGGGCACTGTGTGCTCCTCCTTGGCCAAGGGAGTCCTGTATGGATTTAAATACCTTGGGAAGAGGAAGGAGAGATGGAGAAGGAGGGAAGAGCAGGAAGGCTGGTCACTGCTGAGATAATTGATAACATCTCCCAAACAACCCCTGAGCTTTCCTTTGCTGATGGTGTGGATCTGCCCAGAGCTGCTGTGCCCAGGGCAGGGCAGGGCTGGCCAGATGAACTCATTAATGCCATTCCCTTTATCCATCTCTTTCCTGGGGCTTATCAGATGCCAAGGGGCCCTTTGGACTTTTTTGCCTTTTGACTTACTTGCCTCTCAGGCCTGAGGGACCGTCGGGCAGCACAGCTCCTGCAAAGCAGGATGTCCCTGCCTTCTGCTGGTGTCTCCCAGGCCTTTTGCTAAGCTGGAGGCTTCAGTGGAGTTAAACATTAACGTCCTGCCCAGCTCCAGCTGTCCAAGGTCCAGGAGGGAGCCACGCTGAGTCAGCCTGGCAGCTGGATTTCCTGCTCCCGCTCTCTCCCGGTGATTCACTGGCTGCCAGGAAGTCTTGACCTGGATGGAGCAGTGGAGAAGGTGGCACAGGGACACCTCAGCTCTCCTGCACGTACCACTGGAGATCAGCTCCTGAAGGCTGGATGACCCAGTGGGTTTCCTGGCTGGAATATGGTGCAGCAAGAGGGAAAACTCCCAGCTACCAAAACACCCACCTGAGCTGCGGAAGGATTCCGTGTCCCACGGCAGGCCCAGGCCCCACAGCAGGTCCTTGCTCCTCCCAGGCAGCTGTGAATCCATGTGAGCCTGTTACTGTCCTGCTGCTCCCCACATGGATTATTTGTTCATTTTTTTTATTGGATTATTTTGATTTGATTGAATAAAAAAGGTCAATCCTTTTCCCCGGGGCGGCGCGAAGGGCCCGGCGCTGCAGCAGGAGGGCAGGAGGCAGATGGGAAGAGCTGGTTTATTTGGTGTTATTGCCACAGTTTCCCACCCCAGCACTGCCAAGGCTTTTGGGTGTAGCCAGAGTCTGCCACGGGAGATGGATTGTTCAGGGCTGGCTGCCCCTGGAACTGCAGCTCTGGGGCTTTGCTTGGCCCCCACGATGGCTCTGAGCTGCCTGAGGCTTCCTGAGGCACCTCTCCCACACTGCTGGGACTCAGCTTTGCCTGGAGAGCCACTCAGTCACTCCAGCATCGATGGAAGGTTGTGAAAACACGAGGCACAATCTCTGCTGAGCTCAGGCCCAGAAGCAGAGCCAAGAGTCTCCCTGGCTTTGGATAAAACTTTGCTGTGGTTACAGGCGTCCCGGGATCATGTGATGGCAGCTGATCTCTCCAACCTCCAGCATTCCTGCTTCAGGCCTCTTCTGCTGCACAAAAACACGCTGAGAGTTCAAAACAGCATCTCTTTTGCTCAGGTTTATTGATAGCAGAATTATCAGCCAAGTGTTGTGGAGGAAACTCCTCTGCTTGTGTTTCTGATCCTGCCCGGCCTTTTCCCAGCCCTTCTCCCCAGCCTGCCAGCCCAGCCACAAACCTTCAGCATCCTCAGTTAAAGGAATTTCCAAACAGACACAGCTTCTCCCTCCAGCCCAAGGGCACACTCTGGCCTGCCCAACACAACACGCCAGGTCTATCAATTCCTCAAGGTTGGCTTCTCATCCCAGGGAATTAAGGGCGAATCGGGTCTAAAGTGGATCCGAGCCCCTTGGAGATGCGCTGACAGAGAAATGTGTGCCTTGAAAGGGCTTGAAAAGGAACTCTAGGGAAGGAGGAGGGCAGGAACGTGTCAGCTGGGAGCTGCTGCCTCTCTGAAATCTCTCCCCTGGATTTTTTGGGACCTTCTTCCCGCGGGATGAGAGGCAGGGTGAGGGCAGAGCCAGCTCTGCCACAGGGTCGGTCCTCCGGAGAGATGAAAGGGAAGTGGTTTGGTGGCCAAATGAAAGTCGTGGCTTTAAAGAAGAATTAAAGCCAGATGTTTCCATGCTGAGCCCTTTTGTGATGGAGCCACCAAGGAGGCCCTGGCAGCATCTGCAGAGCCCCGTGGTGGGAACACCCTGTAATCCCAACGGCTCCGCTGCGGTGCCGGAGGCTCCCTGGCTGTCTGGGAGGAGGGAGCAAGAGCTGGGGCAGAGATAGTGCTGCCAGCTCAGTATTTATTCCCTGTCTCAGAATATTTGCTCCTGGCTCACAGTGGGGACGGCAGCAGGGGTGTGGTCACCAAATTTAGCACCTCAGGACAAAACCCTGGGGCCAAGAGGTGTTGGAGCCGTGTTGGACAGAGCAGTGGGTGGTGGGGAACAGGGACAGGACATCATCCCTGTCCCAGGGACTGGCTTCAGACCCCTCAGACAGGCTGTGCTCAGGTAAAGCCTTTGCTGTGCAGGGCCCTCATCAGAACCAGGGGGAATAAACTTTATCCCTGTCTTTTTCGTGATGTTCGCACCGGGCTGTGACCGAAGCGTTCCGGTGTGGATGGAACAGAGGTGAAACACCAGGAAAAGGGAAACTGCCTCCTGGGGAGGGAGCAGCACTTCCCACCTTGAGGAAGCGCCCAGACCTCGGGGCTGGCGGGCAGGAGGTCCCAGCTCACAGCCAGGAGTCACCAATCTGTGCCAGGTTCCTGACTGTTCCTGCTGCTGCTGCTGCACACTCTGCCTCGTGGTTACAACGTTCCCTCCTGGCCTCCCCCGGCCGAGTTCCCGGTGCCCTCGGCGCTCCCCCGAGGTGGAGTTTCCTCTCCTGAAGTCGGCGGGTGCCAAAAACGTCCTGCCCTGTTGGCTCTGAGGGCTGGGAAAGGCTCTGCTTGCTGTTCAGGTGTCTGTGTCACAGTCCTTGTCTTCCTCCCCACGTGCTGGGATGCTCCTGCTCCAGAGATGCCCCTGAATCCAGCTGGATCCCTGTCTTCTCCTGGGGAATAAGGGATAAGTGCAGCAGTTGCACCCCAAGCAAGGGAAAGTCAATAGAGCAGAGGGAGGCTGGGGACAGGAAATCCCAGTTTTTACTGGCACCAGCTCACATCAGATAATTTGATGTATAACAAGAGATAAATCCCTCTGCAGCCTCGTTCCACGGAGCTGGGTGAGGGCCTGCTGTAGGAAAGGAGCTTCCTGCTGTGCCCTCTCACCTCAGTGTGTCCATCAGCTCTCTGGAATGCTTTCAGCAGGAGGAACATTTGTTTCTGCCGTGATTCCAAACCCACCCATCGGGAGAAGCCGTTGGGAGCAGGGCAGGGAGCCAGGCAAGGGGAGCTGTCCCTGCCTCTGGTGACCAACAGGGGAGAACCTTCTCTGGGGTGTAAACACAGAATTGGTGCTTTCACCTCTCAAAAAGTGGGAATGGGACCTGGTTGAAGCGTGCTCTGGCTCCAGTGGCATCGCTCCTGCATCTCTCCCTTGGATGCCAGGGAATTGTTGTCACCCAGCAGGAATTACTTGCACCCCATCAGCACTTTGAGCAGGTTGGGAGCGTGTTCCCAAGCTGGAGGTGTCCTGGAAGTGGCACCAAGCCCTTCACCAACAGCCTTTCAATGGAATGGGCAGAACCAACTGCTGGAAAATGCTCTAATCCAAGAGCATTAGTGATAATTTACATCCCAGCAAAGCCTGGGGTGGGGAATCCTCAGCTCCTGAGGGGTATCAGGTGCTCGGCAGGTCTGAAATCGGGGCTCGGAACCGTTTCATGCCGCGACTCCTCCATCGCTTTGGGAGCTCTGTTTGGGAACACTCAAAATTAAGGAGCAGCTTTGGAGCTGGGGATATCCCTGGGCCAGGGGGATGCTGACCTGCTCCTGCTCCACAGGGGGTGTGAGGATTAACCAGTTAATGGTTGCAAAGGGCTTTGGAGATGACAAGTGCTCAGTGCGAGGGCATCTGGTGGGGGAAGGGGGTGAGAAGGAGGAAGAGGTTCTCAATTCCACACTGGAACTGGGAGGTCTCACTAAATCACAGACTCGTGGAATATCCTGAGCTGCAAGGGGCCCTCAAGGATCAGCCAGTCCAGGTCCTGGCCCTGCACAGACACCCCAACAATCCCACCCTGTCCCTCAGAGCGTTGTCCAAACCCTCCTGGAGCTCTGGCAGCCTGGGGGCCGTGCCCACTGCCCTGGGGAGCCTGGGCAGTGCCCAACCACCCTCTGGGGGAAGAACCTTTTCCCAATATCCAACCTGACCTTGCCCTGACACAGCTCCAGCCATTCCCTGGGTCCTGTCCCTGCTCTCAGAGGTACCAAACCCCGCTCAGGGGGATCTGCTCCCACACTGTCCCCGTGGTTTGAGGCTGGGCAGCCCCCTGGGCAGAGAGAGGGTTCCAGGATGGATTCTGCAATCTGTGAAATCCCGTTTATCCTGCTCCAAGTGATTTATTCGATTCCTACTCCTCCAATTTCCTTTTCTTTCACTCCTCTGTGTCCCGGAGCTGCTGCCCGTGGAACACCACACAACCTGCCAGCTGGGCTGTGTTTCCCAGGCAGCTTGTGCTCCCTGTCTAATCTCCTCAATGGACCCTGATTATTCCCTGGCTCCGACTTATCCACCCGGATCTGCCCAGCCCTAATTGCAGGTGATGGTGTTGGTGGGGTCCCTCCCAGGCCAGTGATCCACGGCAGCATCCTGGGGATCCCAGGGCTGGAAACTCCGTCCTCCGCCCACACCAGAATGTTTTAATGTTGTTACAGAACACTTCTCGGTCACCCAAAATAACAAGATTCCCCTCAGTGCGCTGCAGCAAATTTTGTGGATCTTTCCCCCTAAAGCGAAGTTTTTTCAGGGTGTGTTTTCCTGGCAGGAATCCCCTTGGGGCGCAGGGCAGGATTCGGTGCTCGGGGGCTTTCCGTGGGTGAGGTTTGGCCCTTGCTGGTACCTGAGCTGCGGTGTGTCCAACCTGAGGTGGGAGAATTACTGGATGATTTGGGCTGGTGTGTGAAAATGGGAAAATAAAAGTATTTTGGGTCCCGTAATGAAAAAAAAAAACAACCCACCAAAACACAGCGAAACAAACAAAAACAAACAGAGAAAAAACAAACAAAAAAACCCCAAAAAAATTCACCCCTAAAACCAACCAAAAAAACCCAAACAAAAAAAAACCCCAAACCCGAGAATTTTCCACGAACGCGCCTCCGGACCCGCCCATTTCCCCCCTGGCGGGGAGGGGGGGCCGCTTCCCGCGCGCGGCGCCGCAGCCGCCGCGCCCTCTGGCGGAGCCCTGAGGGAAGCGCACCGGCTCCCCCCCCGCTCGCGGGGGGGAATGGTGCGCGCCGGCCGTGCCCCGGACGCGCTCGCAGCTCCCGGAAGAGGCGGCGGCGGCGGGCGGGCAGCGGGCGGGACGGGCCGGGCCGGGCGGCGCGGCCGGAGGCGGAGCCCGCGTGTCCCGATCGCCGCTCCGGCCACCGCCGCGGAGGTGGGGGGGGGGGCGGGCGGGCGGGGGAGCGAGCGCGGGGCCCGCCGGCCGCGGCGGCGCGATGCTGCTCTTCGTGGAGGTGAGGCTGAGGCGGCGGCGGCGCGCGGGGCCATGTGGCGCGGGAGGAGGAGGAGGAGGAGGAGGAGGAGGAGGAGGCGGCGGAGGGGAGGCCGCGCACGCCGCGCCCGCCGCGCCGGGGGAGGGGACGGGGCTGACACAGCAGATCCGGGCGCGGCGGCCGCGGGGCGGGCTTGGGGGGCGCTCTGGAAGGTTCCGGGAGCCGGGGGAGGCGCCGCCGTCGTGACCTTCGGGGGCCGCCGCGGCCCGGCCGTGAAGGTGACGCGGGACACGCGGGGCCTCCCCGGGGCCTCCCCGGCCCGGCCCCTCCGCGGCGCGGGGCGGCCCCGCGGCGCCGGGCCCGAGCGCGGCGCCTCGTTAATTGCGTTAATTAAACCCCCCGGGGGTGGTTGGCGGCGGGGCCCGGCGGGACGGGGAGCGCGGCCCGGCCCTGGAGGTCACCGGGGAGGGCGGGCGCGGTGTCCCCGGAGGCCCCGGGACGGGGCTGCGGTGCCTCGCGGCCCCTCGCGGGCTCGGCCGAGGCGGTTCCAGCCCTTTGCCGGACGGACCCGGGCGGCCGCTGGAAACTTTGCACCGAGTTTTGTCCCGAAACGTGCGCGGAGCCGAGAGCTGCGGGGTCGGGGGGGGTGGTGGCGGCCGGGGGAGACGGAGGGGGCCGGGGGAGCCGTCCTGGGTCTGTCGGGGGGTCCCTGCCTGGATGGGGGATTCGGCTCGTGGGGTTCTGCTTGGGGGGGTCCTGCTCGGAGGTTCTCGGGGGTGCTCTTAACGCGAAACACCAACACGTGCTCTGCGGTTCGGGCCCTCTGAATAAAAAAGGCTCGGGGAAACAGCTCCTCTCCCTTAAGCGAAATCGCCGCAGAAGAATCCCCAGACCTCAGTTCTGAGCTGGGAGTTACGTGGCTTCACCCGAGAGGAATAAAAGTTGTCGTGAGGACGGTGACAGGTTTTGAGGATCTGGGTTTGCAGCGTTTGGCTGGAAGAGGAACTGCTGGGGCCGAGGGGAGCCCTAAGCAGCGGCCTCAGCCCGGGCTGAGCGTGGTGAGAGGGCCCTGGAGCAGGAGGTGGCCCCCCTTGGGCACACGAGGCAGGTTCTGGAAGGGAGATAGAGCCCATCAGCCAGGGAGCACATGGCTGCTGGGGATGTTGTGGCTGAGCTCAGAGGGAGCTGGAGCACATCCCCTCCTCGGGGCGTTCAGGGAGCCCCTCTAAAAGCACCAGCTCCACTTTGGTTGCTCTGTCTGATCTCCTTCCTCTGGTGGTGGTGGGAGTTTCGGTGATCTTCCTTCTGGAAGCCTCAGTAATGTTCAGTTTTGAGTTCCTGAGGACCATCTGGACTTTCTGAAGGTGTTTTTTCGCTGGCAGGGCAGGGGCTGGAGCTCAAAGCCGGGTGTCCTGGGACGCTGCAGTCGGATGCTCTGGAGCAAAGAGCAGCTTTGTCTCAGGATCTTTGGGGGTGCCTGGAAAATAAGGCCCAGGACAGGACAGTGGTGGACATCTCGAGGTTTCCAGGGGGATTTGGCTGCTTTGCTGTAGCTGTAGGTGTTTGTTTTAGACCCACCTCAAGTGGGAACATGGTGATTGTGAGTGGAGCCTTTCGGAGTGAGGGGAAATTGGGTTTTCCTGTAACATCTTTAACTCCAGACCTGCTGCAGTGAGGGCTGTGTAAGGCTCGTGCTGGTATTTATTATTATTATTATTATTATATTTTAACTCCAGACCTGGTGCAGTGAGGGCTGTGTGAGGCTCGTGCTGATGTTTGGGGTCGGCCTCGTTTCTCCCTCGCAGCCAGGACCCGTGTGCTGTTAACAATCAATAATTAGGAATATTATTAAATGCACTGGGGAAAAATGGGCTTGATAATGGCTGCTGGGCCTGCTGGGGGCTCTGCTCAGGGGGGTTTACGTGCTGCTAATCCCATCTGTTCGGAGTTTATTGGGGAAATGGAAGCCTGTGTGTTCCAGGTGGGCGAAACGCTGCCCGGGATGTTTCCTGGTTGGAAATCCAGGGCTGTGGCGAGCCCTGAGCTTTGCTGGCCCTCTCCTCCTGCAGGTGAGGCTCCTGGCTTCCCTCTGGCTGACCAGCCCCCCCCGAATTGCCCCCTGTTCACACACCTCTGCCACAGGTTACCCCCTTCCTACAGCCCCCCTGGGTATGAGAGACTCATCCCAGCCCTTGGAAAACCCATCTGGTGGGAGCGACCCTCCTGTGACCATTAATGTGGGTTTGAGAGTCACCTGGGGTGCTCAGAGCACGGAACTGTCACCTGAGACCTGCTGGCAGCTCCTGAGGAGCTTCTCCTTATCCAGCTTCACACCCTGACTGAGCTCTGAGAGGGTGACAGGGGAGTCCCCTCGAGGAGGTGACAGGACCTGCTCTCTGAGGAGGGTGACAGGTGAGTCCCCACCTGAGGAGGTGACAGAACCTGCTCTCTGAGGAGGTGACAGGTGACTCCCCACCTGAGGAGGTGACAGTACCTGCTCTCTGAGGAGGTGACAGGTGACTCCCCACCTGAGGAGGTGACAGTACCTGCTCTCTGAGGAGCTGCCAGGAGCCCACCCTGTGTCTGAGCCCCCCCCCCAGGGGTGTTCCCTCCTGCCTCTCCCCCCCAGCCAGCACAAGGTTTCTCTCTCCGCTGCCTCCCGTGGCTTTGCTGACCTTGGGGTTTTTCCATCTGCTTACGTTTCCACTTCTGGAAAAGGTTTAGTTTCTCCCCCCTCGCAAGTTTTTTGTCAAATTCTCTTCTGGATTTTTCGGCTTTGAGTCCCTCTTAGTCTCTGCCTGCTCCGGGAAATGTGTCACAAGCTCTGGGTTAAGATTTTGGTTGCGGGATGATTCGAGTTAATATTAAAATCAAATTCTTTAAACCTCTGAGCGCTTGCATTTTTGTCAGCTTAATTGACTCTGGTTAAATACGATTTAGATGTAATTACAATAAGAAAAATATCCTTTGCCATCCTTTCAGAATGAGACTTGGCTTCAATAGTCATTTTTTTGGGGGAATTGCTGGAGGAAGATCTTTGATCCACGTTTGCTGTGCCCAGGGCAGCTTTGTCAGCTCGTGGGTCCCAGCGAGTGTTCCCAACCTTTGTCACTCTGTAAAGCTTTAACTTCATCATGAAAGTTCCCGATAGCAGCAGCTGGGAGGATCGTGCTGCAGCCAATCCCACAGGCCGGGGCTCTGGAGCCTCGCTTAAACAAGCAAGAGTTGATATTTTGGCCTTCTCCTCTGAAGAGCCGCTCCTGGGGCTCTGCACGGCGAATTTCCCGAAAGCTGATGTAAATTAGGGACTTTTTGTCCTCTCCAGACCGTGGGGTTTTGCTGCTGAGAGGGGTGAGAGCGGGGCTGGGTTGTGCAGAGCTGTGTCCCACGTCACTGAGGGTTTCCAGCCCAGGGGAAGTGGCTCAGGCTCTGCTCCAGGTGTGTGTCCCAACCGTTGTGTTCACGGGCCATTCATCACTTCCCAGCCCAAATCTCTTTGGTTTCTGAGCCCTTCTCACCTGCACCTGAGATTTTTGGTGTGTGCCACGTGTGCCTTTGGTCTCTCTAAGGTGAGGAACATCCTCTGCCATCTCCAGAGTTGCTTTTAGTCCTGATCACCTCCAGAAGCGCAGAAACTGCCCCAAAAGTGTTTCACTTTCCCTTTATCCCGTCTATTCCTTCAAATTACTCTCAGGCTGAGCTCAGTGCTTCCCTCAGAGATGTAGGTAGTGAGGCAGGGTTTATTTTTAGAGAAGAATGAATCATCTCCTGGTTGTGTCTTGTCTCATTTTGCTTTGATGAGAAGTGAAGTCAAAGAACTGGGACCTGCTGGGTCTGGGTCCCTGAGTGCACGTGGATGGGTGATGCTGCATCCCAGGAGCTGAGCAAGGTGGAGTTTGGGAGTGCTGAGCTGCAGGGACAGAGCCTGGGGGTGCAGCAGGTTCCTGGGATCTCCTTCTCAGGTTGTTTTGTTGGAGGACAGCTCTGAACTCTGCGAAGGGAAACGCACGTGTGTCCTTTCACCCTGAACTCTTTCCAGCCCTTTCTGTTTCCAGCTCTGTTCTTGGGCTGAGATTAACGAGAGGGGAAGACTGTTGCTGTGTGAATTAATTGTGTGTTGAGGGCTTGAGTCTCAGAGCTTTGCAGGAATTGTGGTCCTTGTTTTGTTTCTCTTGAACCTCTCCTGTGTTTGGAGGCTTCTTGTTACCGGCCTGGGGCTCGTCCTTGCAGCCAACAGCTTTGGCACGAGGTGTGACCTTGGCAGAGGAATTATCTCTAAAGCTATTGCAACTGCTTCCTTATCCTTGTGCTTTGTGTTTGAGGCCTGGTAGGGAGCCACTCCTTAACTTCAGAACCCAGGAGGCCAGGCTCTGAAATATCCCACTCCCTTATCTGGGAGTTTGTGGATGTGAGCTGGATTAATTAATTGGCTTTCACCTTTTAAAGTCCAGCAGGAGTGAAGTGGAGCATCCTTCAGTGGCTGGAGGAACTGTGTCAGTGGCTTGTGGGGTGTTTGAACTTCCTGTGGGGAGGATTTTTGCAGAAGGGGAGTTTTGTTGTCTACGTGGAAGGAGCAAAAGCCGCTGCCCTGTTGGGCTCCTCACCCAAATGCCTCTGAGCAGCTCTGGGAAAGGAACTTTGGAGGGTCTTGTGCTGTGGGAAGGAGCGTTTCTCTGTGCTGGAATCCATCAGTTCCTCTTGTCTGTCCCATTATTCAGCCCCCTCCCTCTAATCCTGGCCCTCGTTACCCATTCCTGAGGTGAGAAGTTCCCGTTCTCCCCCCGACAGGCTGGGACAGTGTGCAAGTTTGGCTTGGCACTTCCAAATCTCCTTGGCTGCGAGTTTAAGGAAATAATTTGTGTCTGCTGATGTGTGTAAGGTGCAGGTGATTCCTGGGGGAAACGGGGCAGGGCTCAGGTAAGTTCAGGAGGAATCCTGGCACAGCGCAGGCGATGCTTGGTTGGTAGAGATGTCACTAATTCCACGAGTTATACAGTTTCTGCTCCTTGACATATGTTTTTTTACCTTCCTTTCTAGGAAGGGGTCTGGAGGAGGGAAAATTTCCCTTTCTGGTGAAAGGGGACTGGAGCATTATGACAGTCAAGTCTTTAAAAGCTTATGAGTTCCCAGAGTCCTGGCCGGTAGCCGCTGCCTCCGCTGATGTTGTCGGATGTCAATAAAGAGAGGTTGAAGGCAACACTTCTAATGGAGGTAGAAACGAAATACTTGGAAAATACCAAGGATTTTCCTGTTTTGATTAATGAAAAAAAAAAAATCACATAGGTGCTTTAATAGCTGGGTAGACAACTTGAGATGTGGAACTCTCTAGAGACGATCACTAAATTCTCCTGTATTGTCTGGCTTGGCTTTCTGGGGCTTCCCCGGCTCGTTTTGCACTGACAGAGGTGTTCTGGTCTCTTCAGCAGGTGACATCGAAGGGGGCTGGCTTGAACCCCAACGCCAAAGTGTGGCAAGAAGTCCCCCAGGGGAGTGGTGAGGCCGTGCCCCCCTCAAATGGCACCGAGCACACGTGGCAGGAGACGGCGGCGGCCCAGGGGACCCCGGCCGAGGGTGAGATGTTGTCACTCATCCCTTGTTGGGGGACATTCAGGATGAGTTCAGCTGGGAGAGCAACCCCTGGGCTCTTGTCCTGGAGGTTCAGAGGGTCAAGGAGGTGGGACAGGACACTTGGGCAGGGAACAGGATCCAAGGGGCCCGGTGATGACCATGTAACGCGCTAGGAGGGAGCAGGGTGCCAAAGGTGTGGAATGGACTCATGGCATCGCTGCACTTTGGCATCCGTGGGCCCTGTGAACAGGAAAATGAGGTCTGAGGGCCACCTGCCATCCTGGGAACCCCTGAGAGCTGGCAGGAGCACTTGTGCTGGAGTTCAGAGTGCCCAGTGTCCACAGCTTGCTCCTCTCCCTCCGGTCTGTTCCATCTCAGCCCCGTTTCCATCCTGACCACGTGGGCAGAACTGAGCTTTCAGGTGGCTCTGGTTTGGCTCAGGGGTAGCTGAGGTGACTCCCAGGAGGCAGAAGATTCCCTGCAAAACAGTTCAGTCAAAGTTAGGGATAAAGAAGGGGGGATTCAGCTTGTCAAAGGTTTCTGGTAAGTCAGCAGAAGTGAGGATCGAGCGCCGGGTTTGTGCTTTGCCCGACAGAAACTCATTTGTCTCTTCACAACAAAGTGAAGCAACCCTGGCAGTGTAAGCGATTTTTCACCCCTTGTTTTTAGGAACCTCGCTTAAATATTTTAAATTTCACGTAGAAAGACTGGTTTTTAGATCCTCTCCCACTTTGGGGACCAGTTTCAGGATCCTTTATTTACTTTTATTTACTTATCCCCGAGAGCCTGGTGCAAACCAGAAGACCTTTGTGAAATTGGAGAACTGGAAAATCCTCTCCAATACAAAGTCTAAGAAATACAGACTAACTTTAGACGCTCTCAGTTGCAGCAGTTTTTGGGTATTTGTTTTAATGTCGGTAGCCAGAGTTTTTCCCGTGGGGAATTATCCCGGAGCTCACAGGAGTTTCCCTGCTGCTGGTGTGTCCCTTTGACAGGTAACATAGAGCTCTCAGAGGACAGCTGCAAGCAGTATGAAGTGATGTATTCCCCGTCCTGTGAGGCCACAAGGAATGGCACAGGAGCTGATGAAGCCTCTGCCAACGGGATCATCCTGGCGACCGAAGACCTGGGATACCAAATCTATGAAGTGTCTGGTGAGTGCTCGAGTTCAACCCCTGCTGTCAGTGCCTGTAAAACCCCCTGCAGTTTGCTGCAGCTGTGCTGTGACCCAGGAGGAATCCTGGCACGTCCATGGCTGTCCAAGAAGCTCCAACACTTGGCCAAGCAGGTGCCAGCGGTGAGGTCGGAGTCGTGTTGGGAGCGTGTTGAGTTCTTTAAGCACCTCAGATGAGCTTTTCCCCCTGGGAAAAATAAATCCAGAGGGATTTATTCTCCTGGACAATGAGACATGTCCTTGCACTGTGTGGATGTGGAACTGGGATCTGATATGGGGGGTGTGTGATCCCTTCCAGGTGACGGCCCCTCCGCCGTGTCCACGGAAGACATCAGGGAATGTTTGAGGAAACAACTTGAATTCTGCTTCTCCCGGTAGGTGCAGTTAACTCAGCCTGGTATAAAGCCTTCATTAAAATCCCTGACAAATATTCCCTGTTTTTTGGCTTGGTGTGTCCCATCATCTTGATAAAAATACAAAAAAACACAAACCAAGGTTTGCTGACGTGCCGTGGAAACCCTGTGGCACCTTCCAGCTGTTCCAGTCCCGTCTGTGCATCCGTGTCCTTGGGGGAGGATGAACCTCCTGTGCTCTGGAGTTGTAAGACCTCGAGATAACTTGGCTGTGTGTCCCCAGAAGGCTCTTTGGCAGATCCCTTTTGCAGGCCAACGTGCAGAGCACCACAACTTTCATGACATTTTTTTAAATTGCTTTACTCTGTTTTGTGTCGATCTGGGATTTGTTCCAGGAGAGAGAATTTGAGGGTTTTTCAGCTGTGAGTGGAATTGGGGAATATTTAAGCCTGCAGTGATCCTGGTGTTTTGAGTCTTCTGGGAGCCAAAGTTCAGGATTTTTATGAAATCACAATTTCATGTCTTTTCAGTGAGAATCTTTCAAAGGATCTCTACTTGATGTCTCAGATGGACAGCGATCAGTTTGTTCCAATATGGACAATTGCCAACATGGAAGGGATTAAGAAGCTGACAACGGACATGGACCTTATTCTTGAAGTTCTGAGATGTAAGTCTGGGGGTTTGGGGTGTGTATCAGTAGGACAAAGAATCCTGGTGCTTCAGAGAGATGGTTCAGTCTCTGAGCTGGTTGTGGCTTCTTGTGCTGGTACAGGGTGACAGGAACCTCCCTCTGCAGCCAGGGCTGAGTAAGAGGCTTTTCCAGACTCCTGAATTCTCCTTCTTTGTTACAAATTCCATAACAAGAGTCTGTTCCTGCCCAGATGTGCTCAGTGTCCCACTTTGCTCTTTGAATTCCAGCTTCTCCCATGGTACAAGTGGACGAGAGAGGGGAGAAGGTCAGACCAAACCACAAGAGGTGCATTATCATCCTCCGTGAGATCCCCGAGACAACACCCATAGAGGTAAATACGGGGAGAAGAGGGAACTAAAGGTTGATGATTTTGGAAGGTTGTCTTCAGCAGGGCTTCAAACAGCACCAGGGAAAGGTCAGCTGGTGTTTAATGTGATTAAACAGGGATATTTTTCTTGTGAACCACATCAATAATATTTTCCGCCCGGGTCAAAACAGCCAAAACAAAAACTTATTGCCATTGTGCCTTCCCATTATTTACTACTATATTTAAACCTTCTTAAGTAAACTCCTTTTTATTTTTTTTTTCTCCACCAAAGCTGAGCTAGCCTGGCTTCTCTGGAAGGAAGTTTGAACTGGTTTCTTTTCGGATCCAAAAATAAATCAGTCCAGGGCATAGCTTGGAATTCGGGCTGAATTTTTGTCACAGCAGTAACTTTACTTGAAGTCAGACGGTTGTTTTGGCAGCAAGAAATGTTGCTAAACATTTCTCATTCATTGTGCCCCAGCGTGAGCTGAGCTCATTATGTTCAGAGGAGGGAGGATAATAAAATTCCTCCTGATACTTGGCGAACAGAATGATTTAGCTCTTTGTTTTTTAAAGTTGTAACACAGGGTGTTTGTCTACCAGCATTTTTAATGAGTTCTTTTAATGCAAACACTGAACAGCTGCTTGTCCCTCTCTTTTTACAATCTGATTATTGCAAAGATATAAAAAAAACCTGTCAAGTTGCCTTGACTTAGAAGTGTTTCATGGAGTCATTCTTGTCTCCACGACTCCTGATTTAAAGCCACACCTTTGCTACCTGTTTTTTATGGAAATATCATGAGATCTTGATTTTTCTTACCACCTGATCCTGCTGTGCTTTACCTGGGGAACTCAGGAGGCCTGGAGTGGGATCTGTGGGTTCAGGAACAGGGAGAGGATGAGGTGGTGCCTGAGGAGCCTGTCAGGGGAACACAAGAACATCCCTGGTCAGGGGAGCGTAAACTTGTGTCTCGTTGGTGTTCAACTGTCCAGCTCAGAGCCAGGTGCTCTGAACTGGCCTGGATTTGTCTCCCCAGGAGGTGAAGGCCCTGTTTAAGAACGAGAACTGCCCCAAGGTGATAAGCTGTGAGTTTGCTCACAACAACAACTGGTACGTTACATTCCAGTCCGACACAGACGCGCAGCAGGTAAGGCCCCTCCAACCCCAACATCCCCCTTGTTCATCCTCCCCCTGCTCAGGGGGATTGCACATGTGCTTCCTGTGGCTGAGAGAAATATTTATTTACTGATCCCCCTTGTGTTGTTCTAAGAGATTACTGGCAAATTCTGGTTAATAAGACCGAAGTTGGGAGATTATTCCCTTGTCTGCCTCTTGCCTCGGCACTCAGTGACCACGACTGGCACTGGAATCCTGAATTTGAAGTGTTAATAAATTTATCTGGGCTAACAGGGAAGCACATTCGTGTTAAATCATGTAATATCCTTTGGGAAGTAAAACTTTATCAAGATATTCTAATGTTGATCTTTTTTTTTGTGTCTGCAGGCGTTTAAATACTTAAGGGAAGAAGTGAAAACCTTTCAGGGCAAGCCAGTAATGGTGAGGCTGCTTTTATTTAGCTGAGCTTTCTGTTGGAATTGTTTCTCTTTGGGTGGTGGGGACCATTTCTAGGGGGGTGGGACCAAGGAATTAGCAGTGGGCTGGTCCATAACTCTTGCTCTGAAGGCTGGAGACATGAATGAGGTCATGGGTAGCTCTGACAAATTACAGTTCAGTGGCTGCTGGTTACTCACAGGGGGGCTGAAACACATTCCTGTGCCATCTTCCCTTCTCCACATTGCCCAGAATCTGGGTCTGCAGAGCTCAGGAGAGGGATCCCTGCCCCTGTGAGTCCTGAGCTGGCTGCAGCACAGAGCAGGCTGGAGCAGAACTGCCTGTGCTGTGAGAGGAGCTGTCACCACTGGAGTCTGGACAGTCCCTGCTGTAGTTTGTCTTCAGCTTGACAGATTCTCCAGCTCAAGCAACGTGTGCCCTCCCCTCTGTCCCACTGCCAGGGTGTGAGCTGGGCTGACTCCTGACAGTGTTTATTCATGAGCAGTAACCATGAGCCTTCTCATCCCTTCTGTTGCAACTCAGTAGGCAGGAAAGATTCCGTGTTTTGCCTCTCCTCCTTTCCTGGCTGACCTGGGCTGGGCTGTTGCTGTCTTGCAGGCCAGGATCAAAGCCATCAACACGTTCTTCGCCAAGAATGGTTACCGGGTGCTGGACTCCAGCGTGTACCCCCAGCCCGTGCAGACCCAGGCCCAGTTTGCCTCCCCCCTGTTCATGCAGCCTGTATATAGCCCTCAGCAGTACTCCATCTACAGCATCGTGCCTCAGACCTGGTCTCCAAATCCTGCACCTTATTTTGAGACCCCACTGGTGAGTCCCACGGGAGCAGCCCGGGGGGGTGAGTTGGTTCATCATCCTGGTTCAACTCCTGGTGAGTTGGTTCATCAGCAGCAGGCTGAGGGGGTGTTCCAGCTGGGGAGTGCCCAGGTTTTCTGGTCAGACCTCTCTCTT
>NW_020897798.1:142424-179100 GCF_003984885.1 Neopelma chrysocephalum
CGTGCCCACTGCCCTGGGGAGCCTGGGCAGTGCCCAACCACCCTCTGGGGGAGGAACCTTTCCCTAATGTCCAACCTGATCCTGTCCTGACACAACTCCAGCCCTTCCCTGGGTCCTGTCCCTGCTCACGGGGACCAGAGGTTGGAGCTGCCCCTCGGGAGGAGCTGCAGCCCCCGAGGAGTCTCTTTCAGTCTCCTCCAGCTGAACAAACCCAGTGCCCTCAGCTGCTCCTCCAGACCCTTCCCCATCCCTGTGTCCCTCCTTTGGACCCTCTCCAACAGCTTTAGATGTTTTTTTACCTGCCCAAAGTGCCCCCAGGACTGAGGTGAGGCCGCCCCAGCTCAGAGCAGAGCGGGACAATCCCCTCCCTGCCCTGCCCAGGGACACTGGGCCTGGTGCCCCCCAGGACATGGTGACCCTTTGTGCTGCCAGGGCCCTGCTGACTCATTTCCATGCTTCAGCAGTGTCTCAGAGCAGTGTCAGTGGAGTTGTTTCTCCATCTGTGCTTGGCGCCTTCTCCAGAGGCCACCAGATGGAAACAACAAATGGTGGTGGGAATGGCTGTGCCATTCTGTTCTGATAAAGTGCAGCTGTGACTCCAGAGCGAGGAACCACTCTCTGAAACGTTCCTTTACGTGCCAGCAGGTTTTGATGTGAATTGTTGTTGCTTTCCCAGCACGGTTCAGCCGGAGAGCAAACCAGAAGAAGCGTCTGCTCCGAAGGACGTGGCCAGCCAGGCTTCCCCCCCGGCCTCCCTGTCCCCTGTCAGTGCTGCAAAGCCCCCCAGGACAAACACCTCCTCACCTTCTGCTCAAGCCAGTGCAGCTCCTGCTCTGTCGACACAGGTAAGGCCCAGAGCAGGGGGTGAACCCCGGGAGCTTTTCGATGCAGGGGGTGAACCTGGGGAGCTTTTCGATGCTACCCCGGCGCTTTCTCTCCTCTCTCATCCGTGGTGTTGCTGCTGATGCCTGCTCAGCTGGTGCTTAGAAAAAAAATCCAGTTAGTTGGGGTGAGATAAGGAAAGGATTTAATAGTGCCAAGGCAAGAGATGTTACACGACGCGCGCCCCGGGCTGTGCCCGAGGTGTTACATTTATAACAATATCTGGCCAATCCCAAGTGTGACCACCCCATGGCTTTTGCTCTGGTCCACCCCCTGAATTGGGTCTGGGGTCTTTTTGGGACCCTCTCTTCATCATCCTTCATCATCTTTGGGGTACAGAGAGCAGAGTCACCCAGTTCTTTGACTCTGTCCTGCGGTTTAGGCCAAGATACGAGCGTTCCCCAAACAAGACAGGCTTTGCCTTGACTAAGAGACTAAACATTTTCTACTGGATACGGGGATAGGGTTGATATGGGGGGTATGGAATGGGGTAAGAGGCTTAAGGAATGTATAAACTAAGGGGTGCTAGGAGAGGAGGGAGAAAGGGTTGTTTCTAAAATCTACTTCTATTACCTATAAAACTTTATAAGGGTAGAAAAATAAGAAAACCACTGGGGTTTAAGGCATCACTGCTGTGCCTGGAAGGTGCTCTTGGCCTCTTGGCACCTAAACCTTGCTCTTCTTGGTCCCAAAGGAGCCTCGCAAGCTCAGCTACGCCGAGGTTTGCCAGAAACCCCCCAAGGAGCCGCCCCCCGTCCCCGTCCAGCCCCTGCGGGAACATCGCGCCAACATCGTCCCCCCTGCCAAGGCCGAGGAGGACGGACCGGCCGAGAGGGCTCCGGAGAAGGTTCCTCCTCCTGAGAAGGCCGAAGGTCGGATGAAGGATTACTCCGGGTTCCGTGGAGCTCCCAGGGGAGGAGCCGCCGGGAAAATCAGGGAACAGAGGCGCCAGTTTGGCCGCAGATCTTCGCCTCAGGGAGCCCCGCGGCGCGTGGGGAAGGAGCAGTTTGTGCCACCGCGGTCACCAAAGTAACGCCGGGCCATCCTAACCATCCCCTGGTTCATCGGAGCTGTTGGACTGAGAGGAGCAGCAGAGAACTGGGAAAAGGAGGAGGAAGGAAGGATTCGGGAAGGGGAATTCAGAGGGGGCGGGGCTCGGGCGGGGGAGGGGGTTTGGGAGGGCCCCAAAATAAATTTCTTAAAAAAAAAAAAACAAAACCAAGCGATCTCGCGAATGCTGGAGGATTCCAATCACTATAAATATAGAGATTATAATTTTTGTATTTTTTTTTTTGTTTTTAATTTGCAGAGAGGGGGTTTTTCCTGCTTGAAAAATCGGTTTTGGGGGCTTGTGAAAGTAAGAGTTCTGACAAAGAGAAAGGATCTGACTTGGACGAATTAACCTGTCCCTCGGCGCGGGAGGAAAAAAAAAAAAGGATAAGAGAATTATTATTTTTGAAAAAAAAAAAAAAAGAAATAATGAGCGTTTCTGTAAAATTAGAACTTCTTTTTTTTTTTTTTTAACCTATTTAACATTTGGCTTTGTGGGCTGGTGTGTGTGCCATGGATGGCCTTGCATTGCAGCCCCTCTGCAGCGGCGTGAGCGGAGCGAGTGCAGCCAGAGCTGGTCGTCATCACTTTTAGTCACTGATGATGAAAACTGAATGTACTACTGTAGTTAAACCTCGTGTTTCCAGCTTGAAGTAGAGTCTTCTTGACCTTACTAATGATTCATTCAGCGAGCTTTTTTAAAAAAGTGTCATTTTTGCAGGATTACCGGATTGTAGATGAGAGGGCGTGGACAGCAAAAGGTGTCTTTGGAGGCAGAAGGAGCACGTCAAGAGTTTTTAATTTGCCCTTTTTTCCTCGCCTCCTTTTGAGGGCAACTTCTTAGGTTTGGGGTTTTGTTTGTTTGCTTTTGTTTTTCCCCCCTTTCTTGTTACTTTCTCTGATTTCTTTATTTACAGGCTGTAGTGTGTTTTTCCTGAGGCAGGCCCAGCGGCTCCACAGTACCTCGTGTGTGGCTGCACAGGTAAAGAGCCTGGAATTCCGGCTGCAGATGTGGAATTCTGCCTTGGCAGGTGGGAACTCTGGGCACTCACCATCCTCTCTGGATGGCTGGCAGCAAACCAGAGCCGGGTTTTCTTTGTCCTGCCTCTGGAATGAGCTGTTTGGCCTCCAGAGATCAGGGTTTTTACGTCTGGGGAACTCGTTGTTTACAGCTGATGTGGTAGCAACTGACTCGTTGTAACTGTTTAAAAGTGGAGCTAAAGGTGAAGAGTTGAAACCCCCTCATGTTCAGAGAAGCTACTGGAAAGGTGGCACCTTGCCAGCTGTGTGCTGCCTGAATTTGCAACACTATTGTGCAGTAAGTGGTTAAAGTTTCAGGGTGATTAATGACCGAAATAGGAACATTCAGCTCATTAATCTGCCAAAATCAGCATGCCAGGGTTCAGAGTTCTGTAGAAAGCGTTAGGGAAAAGTAGCTTCCAGCAGTAAGAATCACATTTTTATTTTTTTCCTCCTTTTTTTTTTTTGGTCTTTATTTTTTTGGGTTTTTTTTTTTTGTTTTTAGTGAATAGCAAGTGTACAAATTTAAAGTCGTAAGTTGTGAACACTGGAAAAAACTTCAATTGTGATATATTCCGTAACCATCTTAGTAATATATGCTCGTGTTGCCATAGAATGAATGTAAGTGGCAGTTAAAATAACTGTGAAAATTTTTCATCTTCTGAGTTTCTTAGCCAGATAACCCTCGGCGACTTGGGCCTCAGTAGGAATTCTCTTATCAACTGCTTGGAGAACACTCATATCTATTTTTATAAATATATATATAAAGCCAGAGTTGTCATTTTCTCTAACTTATTATTCAGCTTGGCAATTGCTTTTGAGTTTGATTCATAACACAATATAATGTATTTATGCAGTTAACTGTTCATTTCTACGCATGGGATTATATTGTAGAACCATAGAATAGGCTGAGTTGGAAGGGACCCGTCAGGATCATTGAGTCCAACTCCTGGCCCTGCCCAGGAAACCCCCCCCAAAAATCCCACCATGTGCCTGAGAGCGTTGCCCAAACGCTTCTTGAAGTCAGACAGGCTTGGAGCTGTGCCCACTTCCCTGGGGAGCCTTTTCCAGTGCCCACCCACCCTCTGGGGGAAGAACCTTTTCCTGAGATCCCACCTAAAACCTCCTCCCACTCAGCTTCCTGCCGTTCCCTCCAGTCCTGTAGTGTGTATACATAACATATATATATATAAAAATATATATATAAAAAATACCAAAACCATTATTCACTTTCAAACTACCTGTACTGGGTTTGGGAGGTTTGTTGTTTTTTTGTTTTGTTTTTTTTTCTTTTTAATTTAGTAAAAAAAAAATAATCATTGATCACATCTACAGTTTAGGGATTCTTACAGACCCTTCTCCCTTTACTTTGGTGACACTGAGCTTGTTGGAATGAGAGAGGGAAGCTTTTAAAACATTTCGAGTGTCAAAGCTCTGAAATGCAACGAAGTGCAAAGTTTGATTGGTCTTTAAGGCTTTTAAACAATTCTTGCAGCCAAACTGGAACAAAGTGAACCTGTGGGATGGTCCCAGGTGTCTGGGGGAGATTGTGCCCTGTGGTTGGGAGGCTGATCCGAGCAGGAATTGTGTGGGATCTGCTGCAGATGGTGATCAGAATTCCCTGATCCATCTGCTGGAGGGACCTGGTGGTGCTGAGAGGACCTGGAGGGGGAAATGTGACTTGTGCACTGGTCAGAGGAGGGGAAAACCCAACCAGCTGCAGTTCAGTCCCTGTGAGGGATGGGAAGGGATGCTCTGGGTGTCCTGGGAGTGCATTTCCAGCAGCAGATCGTGGCTCTTTGTGCAGTGAATGCAAGTCAGGCTGTAACTTGGCTTTTTCCAGCACATCCCAGCTCCTCTCAGCTCGGGGCACTGCGAATTATTTATTTTGTACCTGGGTGCAGGGATTTCACAGGAGCCTTTCCCTTCCACCCTTTCCAGCTGTGGTTTGGGGTTTGGTTCCTTTCCTTTTTATCCTTTTCCATGCAGGGGGAAATTCCCAAGTGGACACAGAGGCTGTGAATCCGTGGTGGGGTGGGAAGTTGTGCACCAGGATTCAGGGACGGGCTGTTCCCTTTTCCTCCCCGGGCTGGGCTTGGGCTTGAGTCCCTCCCCACCAGTTTGCCTGTTGGACAGACTGGGGAAACTGGGACAAAGCAAAGGTTTGGAGCTGGATTTCGTGGGAGCTGGATCGTGGTGCCAGCAGAGCTCAAACTGTCCCTGTTTCCAGGGGGGGGACACTTGAGGTGACAACAGTTCTCAGAGGTTCCTTCTGGGTGGTTCCTGGGGGGGTGTAAAGGCAAATTGTCCTGCTCTGCTGATCTTAAAATACCAGGAGGTGCAAATCCCACCTGACTTTGCAGCTTTTAGGAGCTGTGACTTTGTTTTCAGAGTTTTGGTAGCAGCAGAAACACTTCCCAGTTCAGCTCTTTTCCAAATTACGTGGAAAAGACGGGGCCCCCCTCTCTTGTGCTTCTGCTGGGGAGTGAAATTCTTTTGCATGTGATAGATGAAAAAGTGCAAAAAAAAAAAAACGTTCTATTTCTTTGGATTTCTAACATTAAGTTAGTTTTATAGTATCTTACATTCCTGCTCTCGTCGTTTTCGTTCCGTTTCGTTTTGAATTAGCCTGGCACAGTTACCATGGTGCAGTTCTAGCTGTAGGTTTAAAATAAAAAAAAATTAAAAATACTAAAAAAAAAAAAAAAAATAAAGTAACCCACTTATTAACCAGAAGAGAAAGATGATACTGTGGCAGATCAGTAGCAAATAAGTGACTTAATCAATGCTTTACTGTAGTTAAATAGCTATGGCCTTACTTCTTTGTCGATATTCAGCTTAATTGTCTTGGAACTGTCCGCGATTTTTACTGTCCCCAGGTGGGTTCCCCTGGGCTGAGATATCTGGTATGTACAGATGATATTTTAAATTTGTAAAATGCACCCTTGTTATATTACAGACGATGCAACAGAAATGCACTTCGGGGGGAAAAAAACGGCTTCTGATGAGTTTTTTGTAAAATCCTTGATTACTACAGATATGCAATAGAGGTTTTTTTTTTTGTTTGTTTCTAATTTTGATATTTCCTTCTGAAACGTAAGATTGTTGCCATTAATCTGAATGATTTATCATGCTCTTCTTTGCGTGTATATATTACATATTAGTCTGAGCTTCCTTTAGGATGGTACATAATTTTGGGTTGTTGTAGTATTTTAGTTGGCTCTTCTCTTAAGTGCCTTTAGCTCAGGCACTTCAAGAGGTTCATTGAGTCTGTTTTTAATGTACAGAGTTGGGAGGACTTGAAATGGAGTTAAAGCAACTTATTTCTGAAAAAAAAAAATAAAAAAAATCCATCTGCAAACTAACCTGTAACAACTTTAAGATTTTATATTTAAGAACCAGAGGTTTATTTTTATGGAGCTTCAGTTATGGATACAGTTTCCAAAAAAAAAAGAAAAAAAAAAGCAACTTCAAATGTAAACAGACTGTGCATAAATGGGTTTTGTTCTAATTTTTATAGAATACAAAATATTCAGATAATATATTGAGCTCGAGTTATTACAGACATCTTGTTCCTCCCGGATGAATCCAGCTTCCCCTTGGCATTGACGATCTCTCTTCAAAGTGGTAGGAAAGGAGAAAAAAAGCGACTTTATCTGGCTTTTAGACTGTCTGTTCTGGTTTATTCCTGTTGTCAAAACTGTCCAAAACGAAATTTGTGTCAAGTAGGTTCATGCTTTAAATGTTCAAATGATAATACATGTATTTGTATTTGTTTTTGACATTGCCAAGGTGCTATGGGAAATTGAAATAACAGTTAGAAAAATAAAGCTGATTTAAAAGAGAAAAAAAAAACACCAAAAAAAAACCAAAAAAAAAAACCACCCTAAAACACAAATCCCTGAACTCTTAGTTGTGTGTGGGGAGGGGGGAATGGGGGGAACCCAGGGCTGGGATTGGGACCGCTGGGATGGGGACCGGGAATGGGAATGGGAATGGGAATGGGAACCAGGGGAGGGAGGGAATGGGGACCGGGAGCGGGAATGGGGACCGGGAGTGGCTCTGGGACCAGGAGAGGGAACTGGGATGGGGCAGTGGGAATGGGGACCGGGAGCAGCTCCAGGAGCAGGAACGGGAAGCGGTTCCAGGGCCGGGAGCGTCTCTGGGACCAAGAGCGGAGACCGGGAGCGGGATCGGGAATGGGGACCGGGAGTGGGACCGGGAGCGGCTCCGAGACCAGGAGCCGGTGTGGGACAGATCGGGAGCGGCTGCGGTACCGGGGACCTGGAGCAGGAGCAGGGACCGGGAGACGCTCCGGGACTGGGAGCGTCTCCGGTACCGGGGAACCTGGAGCAGGAGCAGGGACCAGGGAGCAGCTTCCGGGACGAGGAGCAGGAACGGGGACTGGGAGACGCTCCGAGACCGGGAGCGTCTCCGGTACCGGGGACCTGGAGCAGGAGGAGCAGGGACCGGGGAGCGGCTTCCGGGACGAGGAGCCGCTGCAGGACCGGGAGCTGCTGCAGGACCGGGAGCGTCTGCGGGCCCAGGAGCAGGAGCGGGGACCGGGAGCCGCTGCAGGACCGGGAGCGTCTGCGGGCCCAGGAGGAGGAGCGGGGACCGGGAGCCGCTGCAGGGCCCGGGAGCAGGAGCGGGGGAGCGTCTCCGTGCCGGGGATGCGGGACGGGGCACCGGGACATTCCCGTATCCCGATTCCCCCCATCCCCGATCCCGAATAATCCCGGATCCCGCTGTTCCCCATCGGGAGCGCGCGCGCAGCGCAGCGCGGGGCGGGGCCGCGCGGGGGCGCTGCGGGGGCGCGCTCGGGGGGGGGGGGGTGCGCGCGCGGTCACGTGGTTCGGCGGCGCCGCGCTCCGCGATGGCGGCCGAGCCTGAGGCCGCTCCCGCCGCTGCCCCCGCGCCCCGCGGCCGCTGAGCCCCGGAGCGACCCCGAGCTTGTCCCCTACCCCTCCTGCCCCCTCCTGCCGCCGCCATGGCAGAGCCCGCCGCGCCCGCGGGCGTCTCGTCGCTGCCCCGCGAGGTCCGCGAGCAGCTGGCCGAGCTGGAGCTGGAGCTCTCGGAAGGTGAGCGGGTGAGGGGAAGGGGGGGGGGGGGGGCCCGCGACCCCCGGCCGGGCCCCGCCCCGGGGGGGTGGGGGGGGGGGGGGGGGCGGGCAGGAGGGGAAGGGGGGGGGGGGGGGGGGTTGTGAATGAAGCTCCGCGGTCCGTCCGGGAGGGCCCGGGGGAGGGGAGGGGAGGGGAGGGAGGAAGGGCCCGGGTTGCGGGTTGGGGTCGTGTCTGGGGGCACCTCCCGACTGAGCCCCGGGGGAGCCCCGCGCTGGGAGCATCGTCTGTGGGGGGGGTCCCTCGACTGACCCCCAAGGGACCCCCCGGCTGTCCTCGGGGGACTCCCCGACTGACCCCCGGGAGACCCCCCGAATGACTCCCCCCGACCCCGAGGGACCCCCCGGCTGGTCCTGGGGAAGCCCCCAACAGACCCCCCCTCTCCCGACCCCGGTGGGAGCCTTTGGCTGGGCTGGGCTGGGTGACCCGACCCCCTCCTTTTATCCCGGGAGGGTTTTTTCTCTCCCCCGTCGTTCCCGAGGGATGAGGATGCGGATCCGGGAGGGGGGGGAGACCCCGGGACAGCCCGTTCTGGGGCGGGGGAGCCGCAGGAACTTCGGGCACATAAATGAAGAGACAAACCCCGTGTTCTTCCCACTTTCTGAATAAGTTCTTTTTTTTTTTTTGCCATAATCTCTTCGGAGCATGCGCTTTTTTTTTTCTTTTTTCCTGCTTTTTTTTTTTTGGTGTTGTTTCGGGTTTTTTTTTTTTGCCGTGGGTTCGTCTTTTGTTTCCCAGCGTTTCGAATGCTGCTCTCGGTGCAGCTTTGTTGTGAGCCTCCCTTGCGGGATGGAGCTGAGGGGGGGAAGGTTGCAGAGCAGGTAGCTCAGATTTGCATATCTTTAATTTCCCTCCCTCTGTCAGGGCACGGAGCTCGATGCCAAAATCAGTGGCTTCTCGAGAGGGTCCGTTCCGTGGCTGGGTTAATCATAGAATCAGAATATCCTGAGCTGAAAAGGACCCTACAAGCATCATCGATGTCTCTGTTAGTATTAAAAATTTTAAAAAAATGAAGTTGCAGGAACATCCTGCTTTGCTCTGTTTATCCCAGAGCCCACAGTGCATAAAAAGAGTCTTATTCACCCTTTGGAGATGAGGAATTCACTCCCTGAGCTGGGGGCTGCCCACGCTGGCACTCGAGACTCTGCCAGCTGAAAAGGCCACGGCCCTGCTTTCCTGGCACAGCTTGGTTGGAGTTAAACCCTCGCTGTTGGCTGGTTGGGGGGTTTTTGTGAGGTGTTTTTCAGACATAACCTTCAGCAAACATTTACCCAGGGCGATAAACTGTCTGGGCTTTGCTCTGGGGGACTCTGTGATAACAAAGAATTGAGGGACTGTCTCTGGTGTTGCTGAAAATGCAGCATTAAGTCAGAGGTTTGTGCTTTTTAGAGAATTCATTGGGTGTTTTAAGCGTTTTCTGAAGTTTGTTTCTTGTGGCACTGGGAGCCCGTTTCGGGTCTGCCCCTGTGATGGATTGTGCTGCAAACTTGGGGATAAATGAGCTGCTGTTGCTGGACTGGCTGCTGTGACATCCCACTAATCTTTAACGAGCTCCTCAAATACCACCTTCAACTTCAGTGCTGCAGAGTGAAGTTTTGTGGGTTATGTAAGTAATTCCCTGAATATTAAATCCGCTGCCCCTTTGTGGGTTTAATGCTCGGATTTCTTAACGTGGGTGCTGAGGATTTGTTTGTGCAAATCACTTTTTCTGTCAGAAAAAAACCCACAAAACCCCTGTGAGTACAAAGAATTTTGGGTGACCGTGTCCCTGAGCTCTTGGGAACGTGTTTCAGGGGGATGCTGTTGCTGAGATAACTGAGGGCTGACCTGGGAAAGGGGAGTAAGGTAATGTCATTGTGGAGTTCTTGAAAAACACGCCCTAGTTTGAGGCTTAAGCTGAGGGATTTTGAGGGCTGTGTGTGCATTGTTCAGCTGAATATAACCAAGGGCTGTTGACAGTAAACAATATTGAATGGAAGCATTTTATTAAAAATGGCAGCAGGGCTCCCTGTGTAACTGCTCAGTTGTTGCTCAGATAAGAACACTTGATCCCTTTTTTTCCCACCCCCTTGTTTGCAGCTTTATTTGTCCCTGGGCCTGGCTGTTGAGTGTGTAAATGTTTCTGTTGGGGTTTTTTATGCTGGTTTTGGGAGAGGAGAGGACCTGCAGCTGCAGGGAGCAGCCTGGGGTCCCTGCCAGGAGAGGCTGGAGGTGGCTCTGTCCCTGATGGATGATGTGACAGCAGGGAATACCTGGCTCCAGGTGCAGGGAATGCTGCCTGGCAACACAGCTGAGCCTTGCAGGGAGTTTTAATGCAGGGCTGTGTTCCCATTAACCACCACAGAGTCGAGCATTTCTAACAAAACAGGGGGGGAAATAGAAGTATTAAAACCTTCTCTGGCCTCACGCTCGTGGAAGGTGCTGCGTCAGCAAGAGCAGGATGCAAAGTGGAGCAGGATTAGTGTGATGTGTGCTGGAAATAGAAATCAGAGTTTGCAATGGGGAGCCAGGAGACTTCCTCAAGGAACAGTCTGTGCAGGCAGAGCAACAGGGCTGGTTGTGCCTCTGGATTATTCCTGGTGGTCAGTGTGGAGGTGACAGTTGTCCCATCCCTGGGTCCTTTGGAAGTGTCTGAGGGAAGCAGGAAACAGGAATTGTTCAGTGATCAACAGAACATCTTATTGTGAGTCTTGGGCCTCAGAGGTGGTTTTGATTCATTTATTCCTGAGTGTGCATAAGGCTTCAGTTGTCTCCTATCAGAACATTCCACCCAAATCTGAACTCAGAGAGACCCCCCCAGTTCCCTCACAGAGTTGCTGCCTCTGAGTAAGAATGTTCAAGTAACAATAACAGTGTATCAGCTGAGAATTGGGTCATGGAGCTGTGGGAAACCTGGAACCTGCTCATTACTCATGTTTTCCTTCTTTTCTCACTTTTGGGATATTTTTCTTTCCTAGTGCTTTTCTTCATCATGTCAGTGACACCCACGTTGTGCATCCCTAATGATGGGAAGGGCTGCCTTCCTATTTGCATCTGCTCCTGTTTTCAGGAGTGAAAGTGCCAGGGATGTGAACTTTTAAAGGAGATTTTCCCCCTCATTTTCACGTGTCTGAGGGTGAGACAGGAGCTCAGTCTCACGCCTTGGGGCTGAGCTGCAGCTGCTGAGAGAAGGTGACTTTGGATCCACCACCCGCTGCTGTTCCTTGAGGTGTTCCCAGGGTGTGCTGAGAGGTTCACAGAACGAGGTAAATGGTTGAATCCAGTGGAAAAGGTTGATATTGGGGGTGTCTGGGTGCTCTTTACCACTTTTGGGTGAAATTTTGTAGCTTTCCTCTCACCAGCCAGCCATTAGTGGGAAACTCTGGAACATCCAGGTTCAAAGGCTCTAATTAGGCACCATCAGAGGGTTTGTTTTACAGGACTGTGGTGCTGCCTGTGTGGGGAGATGTGTTCTCATGGAGGTGTGGGAGCTCTGGCAGGGACAGCAGGACAAAGGACAGCAGGACAGCAAGGGCAGCAGCACAGCTGCCTCCCAGGCCCCACTGCAAGGCCCAGCCTGGCTCTGTGAGGGTTAAACACCCTCCTAAAGAGCTTATTTGGCTGCTGGGGCTTGTTTCCCCCTGGTTTCTGCCTTACCTGACGTTTGTGGAGCAGGAAAGGGGTAGCTGGTGGGGTCTGAATGTCGAGGGAGGGGAACTGCACCTCCAGGTGACAGGAGCTCAGGCCTGAAGTGTCATTTTGATCCCTCTGGGTTCTGTGAGGGGGTTACCAGGTCCTTCCTCCCTTCCCTGGGCAGCAGGAGCTGGTTTCTGTTTGCTTTTCTGGTCAAACACTCGTTTGCTGCCTGGTTGGTGATGCTGGGGGGGTGTTCCTGGGAGGGTGTTCCCGTGAGTGGATCCGTTGGTTCCTTGGAAAGCTCGTGGGCTCTTCCCGGGAGCTGAGGCTCTGTCTGCAGAGCAGGGCTGAGTTTGAGGGGTTTTTGGGGCTGAGGTTCTGTGTGTGAGGGGTTTTTGGGGCTGAAGTTCTGTGTGTGAGGGGTTTTTGGGGCTGAGGCTCTGGGTGTGAGGGATTTTGGGGGGCCCAGGCTCTGTCTGCAGAGCAGAGCTGTGTGTGAGAGGGATTTTTGGGAGCTGAGGCTCTGTCTGCAGGGCAGGGCTGGGTGTGAGGGGTTTTTGGGGGCTGAGGCTCTGTCTGCAGAGCAGGGCTGGATGTGAGGGTTTTTTGGGAGCTGAGGCTCTGTCTATAGAGCAGAGTGTGAGGGATTTTTGGGAGCTGAGGCTCTGTCTGCAGAGCAGAGCTCTGTGTGTGAGGGGTTTTTGGGGCTGAGGCTCTGGGTGTGAGGGGTTTTTGGGGCTGAGACTCTGTCTGTAGAGCAGGGCTGTGTGTGAGGGGTTTTTGGGGACTGAGGCTCTGGGTGTGAGGGTTTTTTGGGAGCTGGGGCTCTGTCTGCAGAGCAGGGCTGTGTGTGAGGGGTTTTTGGGATCTGAGGCTCTGTCTGTAGAGCAGGGCTGAGTTTGAGGGGTTTTTGGGGGGCTGAGACTCTGTCTGCAGAGCAGAGCTGTGTGTGAGGGGGTTTCTGGGATCTGAGGCTCTGTCTGCAGAGCAGAGCTGTGTGTGAAGGGTTTTTGGGAGCTGAAGGAACACCAGGGATGGTGGCACACGTGGAAAAAGGAGGATCAGCAAAACGGTGGAAGCCCCGGACTGAAGGGCAGCCAAATGGGATGGAACCTTACTGGAAGGAAACGTGTTGACTCAAGCAAGTGGGTAGAGCCTCTGTTTTGTTTGGCCGGAGAATTTCCTCTGGAATGGGGGTATTTCTGTGTGATCTCTCAGAAATTGTGCGTTTCAGTTTGCAGCCCTTGATTGCCAGGCTCCTGTCAGAGGAGGTGAGGGCCTTTTTTTTTTCATAGATTAAGCAGCCCAAGCACAGAATTTAAATTACAGAGCCGAGGGAAGTCGTTGTCTGAGCAGGGGCTGGATTGTGCTGAGGGAGCAGAAAGGTTTCGCTGGAGTTTCTCCCCCCACTCGGAGGGGAACTGTGGGCAAAGCCCAGGAAAGGTTGAAGAAGAGCTTTACAAACACGAGCAAGTTGGATTTGATCATCTCGTAGCTGTAACAGGACTTGCAGGTGGTTTTTGTGCATTTATGCAGCATCTCACCCACAAGTCTTGCATTAGGCAAAACCAGCACTGGGAAAGCTTTTATGTTGCTTCCTTAATTTACCTGCAGGACTGACTGAGAGCGGATGGGCCCCAAATCTGCTGAGAAAATCTGTGTCCCTGTGTGCAGCCAGCACAGGCACAGCTCTGAGAGCTTTGAAATGCCCCAAAAAAACCCTCTGGAGGCCGTCACAGGGAGCTGGATGTGCTCACCCAGGGATCATCCTCCCGGCCTTGGTTGGCTCTGCAAAGATCCTGACAAGGATCCTTCACTGCAGATGGAACTGTGGGGGTTTTTTAAGCCTTACAACCCAGGAAGAAGATGCAGACGTGGAGCACACACAATGTCTGTGCCACAGGAAAAGGAAATCCAGCAAGAGGAGCAAAGCAGCAGATCCCCAGTGGGGGACAAACAGAAGGTCCCCAGGATGATCCCAGATCTCTGCTCTGCAGATGGCCAGAGCAGGGTGATTTCAGTGATTAATGGTTTGGAGAGAGGGAGTTGAACACAAACACTGGGAGAAGTATTTTGGCTCCTGTGAGTGGGAGTCGGGTTTTGCTGTTGGTGCAGTGATTGAAGCATGTGAAGCCACAGGGAAGAGGAGGAAGGTTTTTGGAGCATCCAGGCTGGAATAATAAAGGATGACCGGGAGACTTAAAGAATGTGCATATTTCTGTGTTGTCCCTTTTATGCTTAGGAAATGAGGACCGAGTTTGGGGCTGTTTTTTAAAAGCTGCAGCTTTGACCCTTTGCCTTGGGGGGAGGAGGAAATTAGAGGCTTTAAAGAGAGTCCTGCACCTCTCTGAAGCTCTGCAGGAGTTAGAACCAGTTCCCTGAGCTGGGAGGAGGGACTATCTGGTAGCAACGATTCCCAATTTGTCTTTTATGACTCTGAGTGCTCCCAGGATGGGGGAATATTCGCCATTCCAGTGGATCCTGGGGCTGGGGACGCTCCCCATCTGCACCAGAGCCGCCGCGCTCGGGGTTTGCCGTGGTGTCCTACATAGCTGGTGCTCAGTTTGCTATTTTGGATTCTGGAGCATGAAATATTGAGCAGCAGATGTGATGGGTGGCAGAGGAGCTGCACTGAGGCAGCTGCTGCTCTTCCCAAAGCCGGGCAATCCTCGGGGAGGTGCCCATGGAGCGCCCCACGAGCTCCTGCTCCATCAGTGATGTGGTGGAAAAGGGTGATGGTTCCTTCCTGTGGTGGAAAAGGGTGATGGTTCCTTCCTGAGCCCCTCTCCCCTGATTAGTGCTTGTCGTGGAGTTCTCTGCTCCCTGGATTTATCGTGTTTATTCAGTGGCAAGTTTTTCAGGAGCCAAAGAGTGAACTCATGGCGAGCGTTCCCCAGGGACGGCCGGGGAGCTGGAGAGTTCCTGTTTGCATTTCTCTCGGAGACAATGAGCAGATAATTTCTCAGGATGGTTTCTCTCAGTTAGAAAAAGCATTTCCTGAATCTGTCCGTGACTCCCTCACTTGCTTTTTGGGCCTGGATCCAGAAAGAGAGGGATTGAAGCATTCCTCAGTTGGGGCCGACTCAGTCCCAAAATCTGTTGGAGAGCTTGTGAAATCAGGGAAGAGTCACCAGGCCAGGATGTCTCGTTGTATTAATTAGGATGGAAGAGCCTTTACATTTGCACCATGTGTGAGGAAACAGTGATTTATGGCTAACGGATGCTCCACAGGCAGCAGCAATTCCATCTGCTCCACGGATTTTCCCGTTGCACTCCCAATGAAAAGCCTCGGGAGAAGCCTCACACCTGGATTTCCCCTCCTGGATCGTGTGCTGGGTCGTTCCTGGGTTGTTCCTCTCTCCTGGTGTTGGGAGTGAAGGGCCTGTTTCCATCAGCTCGTGTTCTTTTCAGACTTCAAAGCCCAGGGTTTGGGAAGCACCACTTGGAGTAAACACAGGCAGGACTTTATTTAAATTACACTGAGCTTATACCAAAGATAGCAGTGTAACAGTAACTTAATTTCCCTCGCTGTGAGCAAACACCTCTTTTTATTTAGTGTGACTTGGGATGATTAAAAGGAAAACAAACAAACAAACAAGCGAAATTTTATCGCTTTTCCGCCAACATAAACTTTTTCCAATTCTTGTTGACTCGAGAATTGCTGATGCAAACTGGGTCTTCTGGCCTCTGAATTCCACAGGGAGCCTACAGGGCATCCATTAATCCATCCTGGGAGCCCAGGATGCCTGAGTGAACAGTCAGGCAACCTGCTTTTTGCCCAGCCCCGTGTCCCTTAGGGAGCAAAAAAAAAACAACAACCAGGGAGAATTGTATCCCTGCCTGATAAAATTAGGTCTCCTGTAATCTCCCCCGGAACAGCCGGATGGATGGATGGCTGCCTGCCTTGAAAAACATATGTTTTAATGCAGGAATAATGCATTATTCCATTTGGGATGGCCGTGGGAGCTGGTGGCTGAGTGCACCCCGAGCGCTCCCGTTTTGCCTCTGGGGTCAGGACTGATGGCACACACGGGGTCTGAAGTGCAGCAGTGGAAAAAGAATTGTTTGGGATGTTTCTCCTGCCTTTGTCCCTCAAGGAGGATATTGTTCCTGTGCCTTCATCCTAAAGGAGTTGGGAAACGAAGCCTTTTACTGGAGATAAAGGATAAACTGTAAAGAGGTGAAGTCAGAGCCTGTATTCCTGGATTTTAACTCACTGCACCAGAAAATTTCCTTGGGAATAGCAGCACTGGTGTTCTCTGCTATGGGTTTAGAATGAATTTCTCTGAGAGCAGCACAGGGAACTTTTGGAGGAGGTTCTGTTTCATCCCCCCTTTTCCAGGGATAAGGGACCTGCCAGAGCCCCCCTTTTCCAGGGATAAGGGACCTGCCAGAGCCCCCCTTTTCCAGGGATAAGGGACCTGCCAGAGCTCCCCTTTTCCAGAGGGAAGGGACCTGCCAGAGCTCCCCTTTTCCAGAGGGAAGGGACCTGCCAGAGCTCCCCTTTTCCAGAGGGAAGGGACCTGCCAGAGCTCCCCTTTTCCAGGGATAAGAGACCTGCCAGAGCTCCCCTTTTCCAGAGAGAAGAGATCTGACAGATCTCCCCTTTTCCAGAGGGAAGGGACCTGCCAGAGCTCCCCTTTTCCAGGGATAAGGGACCTGCCAGAGCTCCCCTTTTCCAGAGGGAAGGCCCTGCAGTCCCTGCAGTCCCTGTGGTACACACAGATCCCTGTGTTCCCTTGGAAATCAACCCTCCTGTGGCACTTCCCCCTCCTCCTCCCGAGCCACAGGAAGCTCAGGACAAGGATTTTCCTACTGCTCATTTTCCACGTGAGCCATCGCCGGGGTTGCCACCAGGATGGGCTGTGGGTGACTGTCCTTTAACACATCAGCTCTTTATTTGGGTGCTGGTGACCCTCTGACACAGGGAACCATTCCAGCTTTTCCTGGCAGTGCTGTTTGCTCCCTGGGATCCATCAGGGTTGACCTGATATTTTCTTTCCCTATAATTATGAGTGAACCCTTCTCTGGGAAGGGTGATCCCAGAGAGGAGCTGAGCAGCCAAAAGAAACCCCGGGGAGGGGAAGGAGACCTGGGGAATTTTCTGCTCCCTTTCTAGGGAGAGGTGAGAGCAGAGCTGATGGTTTTCCTGGGATGAGGAAGGGAGTGCTGTCCCTGCTGCCATTCCCACTGTCCCTGCTGCCATTCCCCCTATCCCTGCTGCCATTCCCACTGTCCCTGCTGCCATTCCCACTATCCCTGCTGCCATTCCCACTGTCCCTGCTGCCATTCCCACTGTCCCTACTGCCATTCCCACTGTCCCTGCTACCATTCCTGCTCACATTGTGCGTTGTCACCGGGATCAGGAGCAGGAGAATTCCTCCCAGGAGCTGGGAGGTGACATGGCAAATTCCAGGCTGTGATTATTCACCCCGTGCTGGAGAGTCAGGTGATGGGAGCGGGAGATAAAAGCCCCTGATCCTCTGCAGTTCTGGGAGAGAATAAACGGATCTGCAGCTCATTAAACTGGGCTGCCTTTTATTCCCTGCCCTTAATTGAACACAAGCAGAAAATGCTTATTAAAGGTGTTCCATTTCTGGCACTCAGGGCTGGCTCAGGCTGCCCTCACCTCTTCCACCTCACTCTTTCCATCTCGGGCAGCCCAGGCAGAGCCCTGAACTTTGGCAAACCAGGGGAAAACTTTTAGGAATCTGAACTTTGTTTCCATTAAAAAGATCCCTGAACTTTTAGGAGCAGTGAAAGAATTTTTAAGTAACCGAATTATGAAGTATTTTGAGTCTTTTTTTTAAGGCTTTTGTGGCAATCCCAGGGAAATACTGAACGTGAGGCCGAAGCTTCTCGTGTTGCAAAAGGGAGATCTCAGAATGGACAAGTGCTGGTGTAAATGTTTTTAAGAGTCTGAGACCAGTGTTTATTCTTAGGGCAGAAACTCTTCTAGTGATCCCTTGTGGATTAAAAAAAAAAAAAAAAAAGAGAACAATTCTTATTGTGACGGGAATGAAAAAAACCCCCCCGTTCTTACGCAGTTTGGGGTGAAAAGGGGGAAGTCTCCTTGTTTTGGAGTTCCCAGGCAGGAAGGGGAGATGCAAAGGGCTGAGGTGAGGGGCTGGGTCACACACCAGGGCACAGCAGACCCTGGGACATGTTTTCACTCCCACTGTGACATTTTGGGTCACCAGTGATGTCTCAGAGTGCTGGGAATTTGCATGTTCAGGGGGTTTCTCAGTGATGCTGATGGTAAGTTTTGGTTGAACGTGGTATAAACCCACTGCACTTGTGGAATTTCTCCTCTCTGCTTTAAACTTCTGAAGCCCTCCTGGAAAATACCCCCAATGTAAAAAGTCCTGCGGTGCAGGAAAAAAAAAAAGTCAAATTATTGAGTCCCAAATAGGGAGAATCGAGGATGAAGGCGAAGCAAATGAGTCAGATATAAATAATCCTATTATGTCTTGGCTGCAGCCACACCTAGAAACCTTGAGCAAACATTTCTGTTTGGTTATTCCCCTGTTTGATACACTTTGCTTGTTAAGTCCTGTTTTAAAATTGCAGCATGTAAAAAATTGTGCAGGGCCAGTCCCCATTAACATTAAAGACTTGGGAACGTTGTTTCAAGTCGCTTTGAGCAGAGAAGCACAGAGGCCTGAGCTGGAACAGAGTTCATTTGCTCTGATATTTTCCCCAAAATCAGAAAAATCCATAACCCTGGAGCCAGGAAGGCTTTCAGGGCAATTCTTTTTGCAGTAGGCCCTTTAAAAAAAATGTCTGGCTGGAAGAGCAAACAGGAAGATGTAATTACCCTTTGCCTTTTGTGTGTCAAATCCTCATTCATGGGACAGAGCTTTGGTAAAACACTTTTAGGAGCAGCTCCTTGGAGCATGGAAGCTGTGAGGAAAAGCACTTGGATCCAGCAGTCCTACATGATGTGTTGGGATTAATGTCCTGTGTTTTAGGGGGTAATTATTCACCTCATAGTGTGGGTTTCAGGGTTGATGAGCTGATTTTTAATACATCTGAACAAAGCCATTTTTCCAGGAGTGACTGGGATTTGGGATCCTTCTCTGCAGTGATCCCTTCCCTTCCTTTCCAGTTATCTGTGGGATGGGAAGGTGGCTTCTGGTGTTGAACCCGATGGGAAGAGCCAAATGGAAATCCTGGGAGCTCTCAGGGATGTATTTATGGAGCCTCACACTCATCAGTGTTGAGTTTGCAGCAAAGGTGACTCTTTCTCACCTTCCAGAGATTTAAATGGATTCAACAAAGCAACGAGGGCACGGAATGAAGTGGAGGGTGGTGATAAAAGTTCTCCAGGATGCCAGAACTTGACCTCTTCTCCTAGGAAAGTAATTCCTCGTTCTGTTCTGGTGTGAAATGACAGGACACCTTCCTGGGGATGTTTAAAATGACGGGACACCTTCCTGGGGATGTTTGAAATGACAGGACACCTTCCTGGGAGCAATGGAATGGTGAGAGCACGGAGGTGTCCTACGGCACCACGGGCACACTCCTCTTCCAGGGAGGGTTTGGGCACGAGGATGAAAGGAAAGACTTGGCTGGAGAACCAGGGGGAGGAGTAAATAGTTTTCCATGAGGGTTTGGCTCCAGGTTCTGGAGGATCTGGGAGCTCTCCTGCCCTGCAAAGCGACGACCTCGGGGTTGTGCCGGTGCAGCCACTCCAGGGGCTGGAGGGAGGAGCTCACAGGGATTCCCAGTGTTGCTGTGGGATCCTTGACACCTGTAAAACAGTCCAAGAAAGGGAGAGGGAAAGTGGGGAGATCTGGGAGATGTCAGAGCTGGTTTTTCTGTGCTTCCATCCAGAAGAATTATTGCAGAAGAGCTTCAGGTTCCTGCGGGCGAAGTGTGACGAGGAGTCCCCAGGAGTTCCTGTCACACTGGGATGAGCTGCAGTCCTTGGATCCTTTCCACCTTTTAAAGGGATTGTTTGAAGCTGTTTTCATGGATCCCTACTTGAAAGGTGGATTTCTGCTCCTTCAGCACATTCTGCCCCAAGCAGTCGCAGACAGATCCGTGTCTTAACTCACTAAACCAGTTAATGGTGGGGCTGGGAGCGCACTGGGAGCACGTTTGGTGTCTCCCTGGGACACTGGGGGAGGGATGGACCGTGCTGGCCCTTCCAGGGAGTTCCCTGGCCCAGGGCAAAGAGCTGACTGAGGGTTTCCTGTGCTGCCCTTTCCCTGGGATCGTGCTGGGTGCGAATTCCAGGCGTTATCAGGGGGTGGATGGGAGGCACATCTGAAGAGGAAGGAGCAAAGTGCCAACTGCTGCCAGCCTTTGTTGGGCACTGAGGGAATCCTGTGCCCATTTGGACACTGGTGCAGCCCCAGGGGATTTTCTCTGGGAAGGAGATGGATGCAGCAGCCTGGAAGTGATGGGCACTTGTGCACGTCAGGCTCCATCAGCTCTTGGGTTGGAATTCGAGGATCCTGTGCTGGATTCCCGGGGTTTTCCTGCCGTGGGTCAGTCAGGAGAGCACTGACCCCTCTGTTGGAGCAGAACTGAGCTGGTGACCCCTCTCTGCTCAGGTGGGAAGGGTCTCTGCCTCTCTGGGATGGATGACTGACTTCTCCATGGGATGAATTCCTCATTCCCAGCGTGCTGAGTGTGGGAATGAAGAGGAGACACAAACTGGAGGATGGAGATGAGCCTCAGTTCTGACCAGGAGCAGCCGAGCCCGTCAGGAACAGGCAGGTTCCCCTGTCCAGGTCTCTGCCATTTCCCTGGAAAGAAGCTTTTGGGGTGATTTGTGGCTGTCACGGCACAAACCACAAATCACATTTGTGATTTTTTGGGGTGATTTGTGGCTGTCATGCCAGGCTGCTCGGGATTGCTTGGCTGCAGCACTGCCTGTCAGCCCAGCAGATGATTTTTGACAGGCATTTATGGGCCAGGGGTTTTCCTGTTCCTTCTTTTTAGAGCTTTTAACATGAACTATTCAGCCCAGTTGCTTCAGGTACCCCACTTCACGGTGCCAGACCCTGAGCACATCCTGCACTTGTGGCTTCCTCGTGCTCCTGTGTTTCTCCAGGGAAATGGGGGCCCCTCACGTGGCACTTGGGGGTCTCAGGAGGAGTTTTGTTGTGTCTTTTCCCCCAGCAGAACCAGGGCAGGAGGGAACAGCTCCCCAGAGTTTCCTGAGGTGCCACAGCCCGTGGGTGTTTCTCTGGATGCTCCAGGTTGGCTCTCACCGAGCTCAGGGGTGTGTTTGGTTGGAGCATCTCAGCTGGGAGTCCCCCAGGAGTTTTATTTTCTTTCTGCATTTCTCAGGGCAGTTCTGTGTTGTGCTTCCAGAATCCCATTGCTAGAGGAGAAACACTCCTGTTGTGCAGGGGAGATTGGAGGGAAGTGGTTGTTTTATTTCCCCAACATCATCATTTCTCTGGAGAGGCTGTTACTTCACTTCCATGAAACATCTGGAGTCAGCAGAGAAGTCCTGGAGAACAAACTGGAGGGCAGAGATCCAACCCTTGTCCACAGCCCTCCTTTTTTCAGAGCTTTTGCTTAATTGCAAGTTTTCTGTTTGGCCGTTAATCCTTTACTTTCCCTTTCTTGGCAGAGTGTCTTGTCTTTAAATTATTGCTGTCAACACGTCCTTGGCCCTTCCTGCCCCTCCAACCCCCCTAAACTGTGCAGTTGCTGCTCTGGTTGGCTGGGAGAGGCCTCGAGGTTTGCAGCTGAAAGCAAAACCTGCTGTGAACATCAGATTTTATCCAACAGAAATGAGCATCTCCCTGGTAATATTCCATTGACACCCAGGTTCTCCAAACAGTGGAGTGCTCTGGGGATGTTTGAGATCCAGTGATTATGGCTCCATTAGGCACAGGAACAGATGGTTCCTGCCCAAGCACTTCTCATGTTGTCATTTCCAGGCAGGAATTAGAAGGGGAGGTTGAATTCTCTCCTCTCTTCCGTGGGGAGACCGGGAAGGTCACGTGGGAGGGAATACCTGGAATCACAGAACCATGGAATGGTTGGGGTTGGAGGGGACCTTAAGGCTCATCCACCCCTGGATTCCACCCTGCCCTTCCCAGCAGGGATGTTGTGGGACTGGGATCCCCACAAATGACTCAGACACAAAGTTAATTTAACATTTAACACCCCCTGCGAGTCTCACTTTGCTTTTTCAGGTGATGTTTTTGTTGAGTTTGGCCTCATTTATTTTTTTCTTAGGTTTGGGGTTGTTGGTTTTTTTTTCTGGACATTTTAGAGTTGCCTGGAGAGAATTTAGCTGGCAGGATCTTTTCCAGGGAGTTCAAAGTCTTGGGTGTCTGTTTGCCACGAGTGAGTTGAAGGGCTGACGTGTCTTTTTGCATAGTAATAAAACCAATAAAACCAGGCTAATTCTGGAGAATTAAGTGCTAATGGGAAATAAAGCAATAAAGATTAGTTTGTTGTTGAAGGTAATTCTCCTTCCACCTTGGAGGGACCTTGGTTACTGCTGAGGGAAACTGCACAGTCACCTTTGCTTGAAATTTAGCACGGAGTGAAAAATGAAAATATGATCTCACTCTCATTAAAATTGGGTAATTGATGTCATCATTCAATTACAAGAGTTTTTTTAGGAGCTTTTGACAAGTCTTTCCAGGTTGTTATTAAGACCTGACCAAGGATCCTTAAACTGGAGGGAATGGGGATAGTTCTCTGTGAGGTAACAGGGAGCATCCCAGGAAAATTCCTGAAGGCAGACCCACCAGTGTCCTTCTCCTTTCTGGACATTCCAGCTCTTTTCATCCCTTGCTTTGGGCTACAGAGACCTGGAGTGGCAAAGGAGAACTCGGGGGGTGGGGTTTTGTGCTGGCTTCATCATTTTCAGGGTTATGAATATTTAATTCAGGCTTCTTAAAGCTTTTAGCAGCTTTGCCAGGCTGCTTCCTGTGCTGGTGGATGTGAGGACAACTGGAGAGAGCCTTTGGATTCGCTCAGGGGGTGGAAATGGGGTTTATTTGTTTGGATTTGGGACCGAAACGCTTTTAAGAAGCTCGTCCTGTTCCCTGAGTGACTTTGCCATAAATTTCACCAGAAAACAGAACCAGCAGTTTTCTGTTTTCTTTTTTCTGTTTTCTTTTCCCCAGCTGCAGTTCAGCCAAGCCACTGCTGGGGTTGGGTGACAGTGTCCAGCTTTCCCTTGGGAAGGGCAGAAATCTACTTGTTCTCACTGCTCTGGCGTGGTTAGAAATGTGTATAAATGATATTTTTGACCCATCTTTACAATAAATTTGACCTTGCAGAGGTTGCACCTCATGAGTGCAAATACACCCTGGAATTTTTACCTGTTACTGGGTGTAAAGTTCCTTCTTCTCCAAATTCAAGACACTTTAATCAGGTAAAGAGCTCAGGCTGTGGGGGCCTTTCAATCCAGGGGCTGGTTTGGCCTGACAAACAATTGGGACCAGTTTAGAGATTGATTAGGGGTTTTTTTCCCCTCTGTGCAGCTGCCAATTTTATTTACCAGGGGATGTTTCTTCCCAGCTGACCAGTGTTTGTCCAAAATAATTTGTTTTCGGCTGTGCCTTTTGATACTTTTCAGTGCTGAATTTCCCCACAGGGAGTTTTTCATCTACCTGGGGAACATGTTTGTTTTTCTTGCTTTTTTTTTTGTTACAAATAAACCCCCAATGGGTTTATTTTCACTGCATCCAAGGTCTGTGGCCTTGGGGGTGCAGAGGAATCGACACCAAACAGAACAATCTGCTGGGTGATTTGGGTGCATTGAGGTGTTTGCTCACCCAGAGCAGTGTTTGCTCGTTGCCAGGTATAAACCAGGTGTAAACCAGGTGTAAATCACTTTTCCTTCCCCTGATCCTCCTGTCTCTGCTGTGTGGATTTGAGCTGAGTCGTGAGGAGGAATCCAGAGATGTTCCTCAGCCTCTCTGGAGATGTTGGAGTTACTGTGTGAACAACCGTCCAGAGCTTTGTGTCCTCCTCTGCTTTGTGGGTTTTTGGGACCCCCAGTCCTCTGCTTTTTGGGTTTTTTGGGAGCCCCAGTTCCCTGAGCATCCCGAGAAGGGGGTTTCAGAATCATTTGTTGTGCTCCCTCCACTGTCACCTCCTGCTTTCTTTGTCACTGGGGAGGAATGAACGAGGCAGAAGCTTCTCCTGTGGAGTTGGGTGAGAAAATGTGACCTCAAACCAGCTTTTTAACAGGGTTGCAGTGGCACATTTTGTGATAAATCACACGGGATCCCACAGTCCTGGAGGTGGGAAAAGCCCTCAGAGATCATCAAGTCCAGCCTGTGCCTCATCCCCACCTTGTCCCCTGGTGACACATCCCCAGGGTTGGGGACTCCAAACCTCCCAGGGCAGCCCCTTCCAATGTGAGAACGTTGCACTGTGAATAATTCCTGGGTTAATTTGTTGTTAAAGACCGAAGTTTTCAAGCTAAGTCACATCTGTAACTGCACAATCTTCTTTTTCTATTTTTTTTTTTGTCAGCCTCTTTGTTCGTTTTGTTTGTGTTCTTTTTCTCCCTGTCAAGTTGCTGACTCTGTGCTCTTAAATAATCCCGCTGATTTCTCCACACTTCCTTCCCTCTGCCAGTGAGACATGTGAGAATTCAGTTTATTTGAATTGGAAGAGGAGACTCTGCACCCCGAGAGAGGCCACGGGAGGAAAAACCCTCTGTCAGGAGCTGCCGTGGGTTTGGAAGTGGCTGCTGAAATAAGACCTTTCTTACTTTTGAAGCCTGGGTTTTTTTAGCTTTGAAGTCCACTGGTGTCAGTGTAGGAGGGATATTTGTCTTCCCAGTTGTGTGAAAATACATTGTGGCAGCAGTGATGTTCTGATAGAAGGCAAGAAAATTCCGTGTGTGAGGATGTTGCTGTTTGGAATGTCAGAAATATCGGTATGACAATAAACTGATTTACTTCTCTTCATGACCACAGCAGGATTTCCCTGCTTTAAAGGGCCACTTTGTGTCAGAAAGGGAATGCCATTCCCTTTAAAGAGCTACAAATGTGCTTTATTAATTAGGGAAGAGGGTGTGTTTTCCCAGGAAGGAGCCGAGTTCGGTGACTCCGGGGTGGGTTCGCGCAGCCGGATCCTTGGAGCTCGGGGGGTTCTCCTGAGTTTTGCTCATTATTTTGGTTATTTTGATCTTCCACGCAGCTTTAGAGGCTTTCACAGGAGAAGGATCTGCCAGATCCTGAACAAAGCTCTGCTGAAGGAGGCATTGGCTCTGCCCTGAGAGCCCTTGGACGGGACTCGCTCCTCGCGTGATCCGTCTTGTCCGGAGTGCCGGAGCTGACGGGATAATAATGGGGCTTCCTCGGGCCTGCTGGGGCCGTGCCAGGAGGGTTTCCTTGGCACTGACATTCCTCAAGGAGCCCTGGATGGGATGCCAACACCACTGAAAGCTTCACACACCCCGTCCCGAGCGCAGGGCCTGGAATGTGCTGCTCCTGCCAGGGCGTTTTTCTCCTGCTCCTTCTATTTAAATCTTCTTTCCCAGGCCTGAGTGGGCTCCTCATTCCAGGCTGTGCCCAGGCTGCTCTTATTCCCAGGAATACGGCTCTGGGTTGGGATGGGAGGGTGCAGAGCAGGGTTTAGGGGTGTTGAAGGAGATTCCCACTGGTCAGGCTTGAAGGGAAGGACTGGGAAGGCCAAGCCCAGCTCCGGGAGCTGCCTGTGCCAGGAACACCTCGGGAATTGGGTGGGAGTTCCCCACCAGCCAAATTACGGGTGTCACACACTAATTGGAGCCTGGTAAAAGTTTAATAATTGTATTGCTTTGCCTTTAAGTAGTGGGATCCTGCTCTGGTGACTAATCCTGTTTAATAGTGGCTGTCCTCGAGTGAGCACTTGGGAGAGCTCTGCAGTGATTGGGGGTTGTGTTTCAGAATTGCAGTGCTTTGGGAAAAACAACATCTTTTGCTCTCTTGAGCAGCCACCACTTTCCTGCTGCTCTTTGTGTGGAATGGGAGTGACATCCTTATGGATTGGCACTGTCCCTGTGGGAAGACCAGGGTGGGAGAGATGTAAGACCCATGTCTGACCTCCTGATTTTTGAAAAATTCCTTCTTGCAATTGATTTTTTTCAGCATTGGTTGGTTGGTTGGTTCTGGTTTTTTTTTGAGTTGGGTTTTGTTTGAGGAGGGATCTCTTAAGTGCCAGTGCTTTCATCAAGATCCCTCTCTTTTGTTTCATGGTGCACAGTCATCGACCTCATCGCCCTGTGACTTGGAATAGCATTTTCCCATCTGGAAATACATCATTACTCTGCAGGGTGAGGTGGTGCCAACTGGGTTAGTGCTGCTCTGGAAGGCTGTGTTTAAGGGCAGGTCAGAGCTGCTGAACACTTGGTTTGAGCAGCTGTGTTTGATCACCAGATAGGGCAATAATTGCTCTTCACTTCTCTCTCCTCCCCTCCTTGAGTCTTATTCAAGAATTTAGGATTTAACGAAGCGAAGTAACTTCGGGTCCTGGTTGGACTGAGCCAGGCTGGGCACCCAAACTGCCTCTTGGGGTGGTTGGAGAAGGTTTGGAGGAGAATTCCCAGCAAGGAGTGCCTGTGGCACTTGCCTTATGCTAAAAACTGCAGCCAAGAGAATGATTAAATGTTGGCACCTGAGAGCCGTGAAAAGGTGGGCGACAGGAACTGTGTGTGGGATTAAAAGCCACAGTGACTTCTATTTCAGTCTCTTTGGGTTGCCTGCATGGTTTTGGCTTTATTTTTATTCCTGGGATGAAACCAGGCTGGATTTGGAAAATCATCTGTCCACACTTGTCTTGCCCCGTGGAGAAAGTGCCAAGTGCCAGGATGGACAAGTGTTGGTGGGAAAACTCTTGTTGGCCTTGACAGGCAGCTCCTGGCAGAGGGTTTTATCAGCACTCCCAGCTCAGATCAGTCCCTCTGCACCTGGAGGGAGGTGATGCTGTACCTGAATCAGGTGCTGAGTCACAGAGTTCAGTCATTTCCTGGGGAACTCGGCTTTTCAGTGGGGTGGGAGAGGGGTTTCAGTCAGTCCCTGGGAGTTCCTGTCTGTGAGCAGGAGGTTTAGTCAGCAAAGGGAATCAGGAGGTTTAGTCAGCAAAGGGAATTAGTCAGGGCACAATCACTTTGGTGGGTTTTTTTCCTTGCTCTGAGTTGCTTTGCTCAGCCTGTGAGAGCAGCTGGTTCTTGGGAACAGTTTGTGACACCCTCTGTGTGCCCTCTGCAAACGATTCTGGGGTGACAAACTGTGCAGCCTCTGAACTCACACGGTTCTCGTTGGCTGCTGATTAAAAATAGATGAAAACATTTCTCCTGAACACGTTTTGTGAAGTCCTGTTCGTGACAAAGCCTTGGCTTTGTGCCCTTTGTAGCAGCCAGGAGGGAAAATGCATTTTTCCCCCCCTCCCCAATGACAAGTGGTAGCTATTTAAAAGATTTTCAGGTTTTTTTCCCCAGGATGGGGGTTACATGCAAGATTTATTATTTATGTGTGGGATTCAGCTGTTTATGTGCATGTGCTGCACATAAGTTTTGTGGGTAACATGTAAAATTTATGTGGCTGCACTTTGCAGTAGAATTTTCTCCCATAAAGTTGTCGGGTGATAGGATTTTCCAGGCTGGAGAAGGAGGCAGTTGAGCAGAGCTTGTATTTCAGGGCTAGTGATGGTTTTGAAGGGTTTATCTCAGAGAGTTTTGGGAGCCTTTTATAAAAAACATTTTACCTTTTGTAAAGGAAAATAGAAGAACAAGATAGAAACTTAAAAAACATTTTACCTTTTGTAAAGGAAGATAGAAGAACAAGATAGAAACTTTTCTGCTGCGGAGTTGGATGACGGGTGAGAAAATGTGGGCTCAGAACCAGCTTTTTTTAACAAGGAGCTGGTGGCACCTCCTTGTCACTGGGCTCCTGGGGAGGACAGAGCCCTGTCCTGAGCTCACCCACTTGGGTGATGCATCACATATGGCCTGGAAGATTATTGCTGGAAATACCCGGCCCAGACGGGTGAGTCGAGGACAGAGGATCCGCCGCCGCTCGGAAACGCCGCTGCCAGATAAAGACATTTCTTCAGGGCTCTTCCAGGGCTTGGATTGATTGCTTCCAGTCAAAACAAGGCAGAAAAACTGTCAAGGTTTCAGGCAAGTGAGTGACCCCGGGGTGAAGAGCACCTTGTGACCCGAAACGACCCAGACGTGGCACAGAAACCTCGTCTCGGGTCGCGTTCTTTGGGAAATAACAAACGTCGGGATTAAAACGGTTTTAATTAGGTGAAACAAACGCTCCTAAGCCTCCAGAAAAGGGGTTTGGGAAGTGGAGAACAGAGTGCCCACAGTGCCAGGGCCAAGTCCCACTTGTTCTGTGTGTGTAAATTAATCTGGAGCTGATCTGTCTGTGAAACTTTTAGCGCCGAAACTGGAGGGGTTTTAATGCTGGTGCCCAACAAACGCAGCTTTGTGAGCAGGGCTGGGCTCTCAGAGCCCTATTCATGCTCCTGATGGGAACAGAATGGTGCTGTTAAAGGGGAACTGCAGAGCCAAACCTGTGCTCCTTGATTTGCTGACATTTGGGACTTCTTTGGTGACAAATAGAGTTGAGAAAGGCGTTTATTTCCTTCAAGAAATCACATTTTTTCTGGAAGGCTGTTGGTTTACAGACCTCGGTATTATCTCCCAGAAGGAAACCTGATATACAGCTTCACCCAAAGGAAGGAGGAGGAATCTTTGAAGATGCATCATCCTTTGGCCTCAAACAGAGCGAGGCAATTGTCTAAACTTGTCTCAAACGTGGTTTTTGTGCTGCAGTTGTAGCCAAAGAGTGGTAGGAGTGTGAGGCCATTCCACAGGTACAGCCTGTTTGAACACACAGCCTCAGGAAAAAAAAGGTTTAAATGTTGTGTGCTGGGATTGAGATGTCCCAGCTTTAACCCTTGGAGAGAGTGAAGGATGTCCAGAAGGTGCCAGTCCTCCAGGAAAATCACAGAATCCCAGATTGGTTTGGGTGGGAAGGGAACTTAAAGCTCATCCAGTGCCACCCCCTGCCACGGGCAGGGACACCTTCCACCAGCCCAGGTTGCTCCAACCTGGCCTTGGACACTTCCAGGGATCCAGGGGCAACCACAGCTTCTCTGGGCAACCTGTGCCAGGCCCTCCCTACCCTCCCAGGGAGGAATTTCTCCTGGAAGAAAGAAAACCAGCTGTAAATCCACAAATATGTGACAACAGCATTGCTTCCTGAGTGCTGGACAGGTGGGTTTGTGCCCATTTTCTGCCCAGGCCTCAAGTGCACTCAAGTCCTCACGTGGGGTTTCTCAGAGGTGCCTCCTGCCACTCCAGTCACGCTTGAAACACGTTTTATCTGCAGCAAAAGAACATTTTGGGCTTCCAGCAGCACTTCTGGGCCAGGTAATGATTGGGTAATCCAAAGTCAAGCCCTGCAGACCCAGGCTGTGTGTTCTGTTCTTCCAGAGCAGCTCCAAGGTGATAAAACCACCCAAGGGGAGACGTTGCCTGTCCCGTGCCTGGAGATCAATAAGGGAACAGGCAAGAAAGGCAAAGTCATCAGGTCATTTCTAGGGTTGAGACATGAAAAGCAACTGCAGCAGCACTCACAAAATAATGTCATTATATCTGTTATAACCTCATTATGGCACTTGCCCTCAGCAGGGTGTGTTTTGGGGCCGGTGGAAGCACCAGAAGCGCTGCCACCATTCCCACAAAGTGCTGGAAAACATCAACAGATTTTTTTTTTTTTTTTTTCCTTTAAGAGCACACAAACATCTTTTTAAAACTGCACACAAACTGCTTTGAGATTGGAACCCTTCCCTTTGCTCCAGCCCAGTGCTTTGCAGGCTTTGTTGGGGAAGATGCTGTTGTGCTACGTGATCATTTTCCTTAATTTCTCCACTGTGGTAATTATGGTTTTGTTAGACAGTAAATGATTCAGTGTTCTGGTTCCATGGGGGAAGGGGAGCGGGGATGTTGAAAGAGGAGCATTGTCTGAGCCCAGCAGGATTAGCTGGTGTTACCACCTTGCACTGATTGAGCACCACTGGTTAGCAAAGATCATCAGCACTAATTGCCCAAAAGCCGCCCTGGCGTCACCGGGCGCTGAGTGAGGCTCCAGGATCCAGAGGATCCAGAGGATCCGGAGGCTCCAGAGGCTCCAGGCTCCTCTGCTGCAGGATTTGAATACAGGTGGAACATCCAGGCTGCCCAGGTGTCCTTCCCTTGGCTCCCCTGGGCAGAGGTCAAGCCTTTCTCTGTCATTCCCAGGGATCGGAAACATCCCAGTTGGGTTTGAGGATCAAGTTCTGGATTTTCCCCCTCGGGAAATTGGGAGAATCAGATAAAAAATGAACCTCAGGATCCATTTTTATTGCATTTTTGTAGGGAATTTTGCATTTTTCTAGAGAATTCTGTCTCTCAGGTGTGCACTTGTGTAATCCCAAACAAACAGGGCCTCGTGGGTTCCATCATGGAGATATTGGAAGTCAGGATTATTGTCCGGGCATTCCACGTGAGGAAAATCCCTGTTCCTTGGTTGAACTGGTCTCGTGTCTGCAAAACACAGATGTTGGTTTCTGCTCTGAACCCACAGAAGGGCATCTCAGCTGTGTTTGCAAGACCTGCTGTGTTGTGCAGAGTAGGATTTCTTTAGGTTCTTCTTTTAGAGCTGTCAGAGGAGCAGGAGAAGATTTCTCACATGGTGAGGTTGGGGTAGAGCTTTGCTTTGGGTGGGAGGGAAAAACTCTGAGTTTGGGTAATCCAGGGAGGGAAATGGTTGTGTGTGGAGCTGCTGAACTGGATTGTCCAGCGTGGTTTGACAGGCTGAGAGAGCTGGGCAAGAGAAGGTTGTGTGGAGGCCTCACAGCCCCTTCCAGGGTTTGAAGGGGCTACAGGGAAGTTGGAGAGGGACTTTTCATCAGGAACTGGAGTGACAGGATGAGGGGGAATGGCTTCAAACTGACAGAGATTAGTTTTAGGTTGGATATGGGGAAGAAATTCCTCCCAAGGTTGCCCAGAGAAGCTGTGGCTGCCCCTGGATCCCTGGAAGTGTCCCAGGCCAGGCTGGAGCAACCTGTTCTAGTGGAAGGTGTCCCTGCCCATGGCAGGGGGTGGGAGTGAGATGATTTTGAGGGTCCCAACCCCAATGATTCCATGATTTCAGTGGCTGGGGGGCTGTGTTTGCACCTGCCCCATCCCAGGGTTACCTGTGGAGGCTGAACCCGACGGTGCCGTCGCTGCAGCAGCGACAGGAAGGAAGAAGAGCCTCTTCCTCCCCCCCAGCAGCAGCTCAGCTCGCTGTCATGTGCTCTCCAAAACACCCTGGAGCTGCTTCCCTTTGAGCAGAACCCCGTTTCCTGCGTGGGGCCTCCTCAGCTGGGGGATAAATATAGATAAATATAGACCGACCCCAACAGGGATGGCTGGGGCTGGGAGGGAGCCAGGAGGGCTGGGGCTGGGAGGGAACCAGGAGGGCTGGGAGGGAGCCAGGAGGACATCTCAGCACCGTTGGTGTTTGTGATTTCTCCCCCAGGAGTGAACAAACACCGTTGGAAAGCCGAGTTTTCAGCTCCCCCTGGTTCTTTGTAGTGCCCTGTCTTGCATCTGGGTCGTGGTCCTCGGGGAGGATCCGGCACCCCGAGTGCCCCCGGGGTGTTTGGAGGATGGGAGTGGGGTTGGTGGGTGAGCAGGTGTGTGTTGGAGGAGCAGATGGTTCTGGGGATTGTCCTGGTGCTCTTCCTGTGGGATATTCCATGAGAAAGTCCACGTTCGTGTCCGGGTCTCACCATTTCCCGTGGATCAGCGGGAAAGGAACAGGGTGAAGGAAAACTTCCCCTTTAGTGATTCCTCAGATTCTGTCTCGGTGGACTGGTCCCTAATTTGGACCAGGGAGAAGAGGTTTTATGCCATAAATTCATTTTTGAGTGTGAAAAGGACATTGCTCCCTCCCAGGACTTGGGATGTCACTGGGGCAGGACAGTTGTGGTTGCAGGAATCACATCATCCTGTTCATGAGGTGACTCTGCACACGAGGTTTTTCCCCAGAGGACAATCCCTGTGTGTTGCTGGAGCTTTTCTTTCAGGTGATGGTGTTTTGGAAAAGATTTCCCTCTTTTCCTCTCACTTCCAGTCCCTGCCTAATTCCACTTCAGGAGGGCTGGTCTCAGAATTGAAGCTTTATATTCTCTAACCCTGTGCAGGTGTTTGAGACCATCACCCTGTTTGTTAAAATAACAATTGATTTATTTCAATTTCAATTTATTTCAATTTATTTCAGTTGATTTATAACAAACTCTACCTGAAGATTCAGCCCTAGGAAGACACAGCACTGCTGGGAAGTCCCAGGAATTTATCACCTTTATTTCTGTTGCTCGAGTTTTACTCGTTGGAACTTTCCTGCTCTTGCCAAATAGCATTAGGCTTTTATTTTTTTATTGGCTTATGCTCAGAAAATCCCTTTTTTTCAGCAACAATGTCAGTGAGCTGCATCACGAGGCCGACTCAGTTACAGGCAGAGCTCTGCCCTGAGTTACCTTCTTGTTTCTCAGTAGTGTCTCATCTCAGCTTCAGATTTCCCAGTGCCAGTTTGGGAACCAGTCTGGGAGCTGCTTGGATTCCAGTGAGGATGGGTTTGTTTTATTGGTGGGATATTAGTGTGGAATTAATGAGGATTTTCTGCTTCCCAGCAGGTGAAACAGAAAGGGATGCTACCAGGACTTAATTTCAAGTTCTGGTATTTGTTCATAATGTCCTTGGATTGTTTGTGTGTGTTGTATTCCTTAGTAATTCCAACCATTTTCCATGGCAAGTGTTTCATTACACATAGAGTGTAACCACCAATGTCAAGAGTCCAATTAAACCTCGTGGAGAAATTAATCACGAAATAACAACCTCCAAACAAACCTGTGGCTTGGATTAGAGGGAGAAATCCCTCCCCTCTCCGTGCAGGTGTGTTTTCCTGCAGTGCCCATCCCCTGGCTCCCTGTGCCTCCCAAAAAAACTGGGTGTCCTGGGGGCAGGGCAGGGAGGGGATTGTCCCGCTCTGCTCTGAGCTGGGGCGGCCTCACCTCAGTCCTGGGGGCACTTTGGGCAGGTAAAAAAACATCTAAAGCTGTTGGAGAGGGTCCAAAGGAGGGACACAGGGATGGGGAAGGGTCTGGAGGAGCAGCTGAGGGCACTGGGTTTGTTCAGCTGGAGGAGACTGAAGGAGATTCCTCGGGGGCTGCAGCTCCGACCTCTGCTCCCTGTGAGCAGGGACAGGACCCAGGGAAGGGCTGGAGCTGTGTCAGGGCAGGGTCAGGTTGGATCTCAGGGAAAGTTTTTCCCCCAGAGGGTGGTTGGGCACTGCCCAGGCTCCCCAGGGCTCCCCAAGGCTGCCAGAGCTCCAGGAGGGTTTGGACAACACTCCCAGGGATTGTTGGGGTGTCTGTGCAGGGCCAGGATGGGCTGGAAGATCCTTATGGGTCCCTTCACACTCGAGGGACTCCCTGATCCTCTGAAAACTGCCTCTACAGGTGGAGAGGCAGAGCTGGGCAGAGCTGGGGGGGTTTGAAGCTCCTGCAGTTGCTCAGCTTGGGAGCTCTGGGATCTCCAGGAGCTCTGGTTGGGGTGTCCCTCTGCCCTGGTACCTGTCCAGGGAGCTGGGTCAGCGTTACCTGGGCCCTGCTTTGCAGTCAGGCATTGAAATTCCTGCTTTGCTTGGCATTCCAGTGCTTCGTGGACATTCTCCCTTTCAGCTGCTGGATTTGTTTGGGCTTGTCTGGACCTGACTCCGGCGTAGGGTGAGGAGTGAGATAAAGTTCTGGGTGCAGACACACACCCTGTGCTCAGCAGCACAGAGAGACAGGGGCTGCTTTAAGGAAAGGACCTTAAAGATCATCCAGTTCCAACCCTCTGCTGTGCACAGGGACACCTTCCACTAGCCCAGGTTGCTCCTGGGACTTGGACACTCCCAGGGGTCCAGGGGCAGCCACAACTTCTCTGGGCAACCTGTGCCAGGCCCTCCCCACCCTCCCAGGGAAGGGGTTTTTGTGCTGATATCTAATCTCTGGCAGTTTGAAGCCATTGAGTCCCACTCCAGCTCTGGAACTCGTGCTCTGGGCATTCCAAGTGCATTGGAGTGCCCAGCACAAAGGAGTGGAGTCCATTCCCTTTCCAAGCATTCCACAGGTCACCTTTGGAACCAAACTGGGCAACCAGCTGGAATGTTTGAGCAGAGACACTGGTGCTGCTGAGAGGCTCAGACCCCTGTAATCCCCTTTTGTGCTGTGTCCCCCTCCCAGCTCAGGCAGGAGGATCCTGCTGGGAGCAAAACCCACCAGTGGCTGGTGCTGTTCCCTCCCAGCAAAGAAAACATCCTGTTTGGGATCACTCACTGCTTGTCATCGTGGAACTGTGGCTTGATTTTTAGCCTGATACCAAATAATTCTGTTTTCTTAGTGCTGTGTTTGATGGCTCCCCATCTTTGGGGCCCCGGAGATAAGAGGTTGTAAGTGCTGTGAAAAGGCTTGAAAGGCTGCAGGGCTTTTTTTTTCGTTTTAATCCCTTCAAGGTTTCAGTCTTTCTTGTGGTTCTGATGTAACGTGAGAAATTAAAACAAAGGACAGCAGCCAGATGGTGCATCTCCAGGATCAGACAGATTAGGTTTTTTTTTAAAAAAAAAAGGGAAAAGTTTACAAATACTTTATTCTGTTCTCTGGAATAGTCACTTCAGAGGGGATTCTCCTCCTCTCTCTGCTCTGTCCTGCATCTGTCCATCCCCACCTCAGGTTTTGGAGGTGCCCTGAGCAGCTCCTGCAGGGGACTGGCTTGGTTTGCTGAAAGCTCTTCTCAGTTTGATGAGTCGAAGGTGAGGCTCCAAATTTGCACTTTCCCCTGGCCCTGTTGGCTGGGAATTCTTCCCCTTTGCTGGCCCAGGTTGGCTCTGTGGTTACAGAACATTTTCATGCGCTCCCAAGTTTCCCTTTTTAGGTTCTCGTTGCTTTGATATTCCACCTAGATAGCTGCTCTGATCCCAGTTATTGCATTTAAATAGTGGATGGTGCAGGTCTCTGATCCCAAGGGAAACTGCAGAAGTTCAGCTTTGAAATCCTAATGTCCTTGGATTTACTGGGTTTCAGGTTTTTCCTCAGCTGTGTTCAGGTAAAACCTTCGTGGCACTGGAAAGAGAAGCAAACACACCTCAGACTGAAAAATGCCAAAGTGATGAAACGATTTTTGTTTGCTTGGTTTCAGGGGACATCACACAGAAGGGGTATGAGAAGAAGAGGGCAAAGCTGCTGGCTCCATATGTCCCACAAAGCCAAGGTAGGTCCTTGTTCCATCTGGCACTGGGATTTTGTGGAGCTGTGACATTCCAGGGATCTGGGGAAGGGCTGTGGAGCACCGAGATCCCTCTGCCAGCTCTGGATTATTCTGTTCCACGTGTGTTTCCTGGGTTGATAATCCCACTGTGGAGGTGTGGGGATACAGAATTTTACCTGTAGTTCCTGTGGAACTCCAGGGATTCCTGGCAGCTCCAGAGCTTCTGTGCCGTGTCCTTCAGCCACCTTAATTCCTCCTTGGAGAAACAATCATGAGGATTTTCATGATTTGTTGCTTTATTTTGCTTTGGTCCCATCTTGTTTCCTTGGGTTCAGAGATCCTGGGCAGCTCAGCTCGTTGGATGTGGGATAATTCCATTTAATTGTGAGCTGAAGGACGTGGCTGAACGTGTGTCTGATCATTTCTGTGGTGCTGCTCACCCACAGTTGTGTCACTGATCTGCTGAGAGGTTCAACCATTAACAGCTGATGTGTTTGGTTCTTACTGGGTGTGATGGGGAGTCCTGGAATTCCCCAAGTCTGAGCTAGTGCCAAAAAAAAGATAATTAATAAAAGGTGAAGGCTCCCAGTGCGTTTATTGCCCATCAGCACCACAGGACTGGGGGGGAAATGACAGCAGCTCCCTTCAGGAGGAACATAAAGCTGTCATGTGGCAACTTCCAGACCCTTCCACGCTGGCTGGTGTCATTCCTGCTCTCCAGCCCTGCTGGTTTCAGGTTGGATTTGGTCGTGAGTTCACTGAAAGTTCCCTTGTCCGAGATAAAAATTGGGTTTTCTGCACAAAGGGTCGGTGTGTTCTGTCAGAGCCACGTGCTGGAGGGAGCAAGGCAAGCAAAAATCAGAATTTAACCTTCAAACTGGAGATTTTGTTGCAAACGAGGGCTGCTCCCTGGACTGGGATGCGATGGGAATCTCGGAGGCTGCCTTCGTGCCAAATCCATTTTTCTGTTTAAAAGAACCCAGAAAATGATACATAAATGACTGATCCCTCTTTAGAAGGATTTGTTGAGTGGGTTTTTGGAGTCCTCAGGTCAGTGGAGCTCCTGGGAGCCTCGGGAGGAAACGTTGGGATCCTTTGGTGGCTCCGGAGCCTCTTGGCAGCTCTTCCCTTGTCCCGGGCCTGGGTGAGGCTGGAGATGCCACAATCCCGGGCCCCTCATTCCTGGCACTGCTCAGGGGTTGGGTTTGTCTCAGAAAACCCTTAATTAGGAGAGGAGAAAAGCATTTGGCAGGACTGGGAGATTAATTGAGAGCTCGGGGAGCTGCACACGGAGATGAGTCCAGGCCCAGGCCCAGGATGGTGGAGGTCACCAATTAACAAAAAGCTTTAATTGCCCTTCCTGCTCAGCCCCCCAGCTTTTCCTCCCATCTCACACCCAGCTGCCCCAGTGTCTGGGAATCTCCTGTTGTAAAAATCCCGTGGAAGTCGTGCGTGAGGGATTGGGAATCGGGTCACCTTGGTAATGAGGGGAAAATTCATTTAGCCCCCAACAACAACAACAACAAAAACAAAACCCACTCAGTGCTGGCTCCCAGCACATCCCAGTTCTCCCAGCACCGTCCTGGGGTTGGCTCAGGGTGTCTCCATTTGGGGGACGTGAGGTGAGGGAGGGGAGGTGACGTGTCAGGGACGTCAGAGGGACCATTGAGGAGGTTCCTCCTGCTCGATCCCTGCTCCCTTCAGGGGGTTCCTCCTGCTC
>NW_020897798.1:179110-190853 GCF_003984885.1 Neopelma chrysocephalum
ATCCCTGCTCCATTCAGGGGGTTCCTCCTGCTCAATCCCTGCTCCATTCACCTCTGGCAGCTGCCTGGTTGTTGTGGAGGGAAGGCAGGACAGTTCATTGCCCAGAGATGGATTTTTTTTCACTTTTGTCCATGGAACTCACTCTGGTGATGGACAGAAGTGCTGCTGCTGCTGTCACTCGGTGGGAACACGACAGAGTTTGTTATTCCAGTGTTTCATTCCATAGAATTTTGGAACATCCCGAGCTGGAAGGGGCCCACAAAGTTCAGCAAAGTCCCACTTCTTGCCCTGAAACATTTTGGGAAAGAAGTGTTACTTCTGTGCTTCCCTGTGGGGTGACCTGTGTTCCCTGTCCCAGAAGGTCCTTCCCGCCCCCCCCCCCAAAATCCAGCAGAAAAAACTCTGCTGTGAAGTTTTGCTGTTTATTTTTTAATTCTGTTCTCCCCCTGCCTTTGAGCTTCCAAAGGGGAATAACTGGGGGGGGACCTGGTGGCTGTCCCTGGGTTCTGGGAGTGTGTTCAGGCTGCCCTGGAAACTCCAATTTGGTTATTTCCATGTTTTTTACAGGCATGTAGCTTGAAAAAAAACCCTTTTTCCAAGGAACAGCCAGTCCCCAGAGCAGCAGTGCTGTTCCATTCCCAGAGTAACAGGTTTGGCTGCTGCTTCCTCGGGCATGTGGCACTTGCTGTCCTCGTTATTAATGCAAACATTTATCCTTGTTGATCTTACAGTGATTCAGTCTCTGAATCTCCAAACACGGGGATCACAAAACAGTCAGTTCTCATTAGAATCCGAGGGCGATTACCAAACCCACAGCATCCCTCCAAAAGCCAGTGATAAATAACAAATATAAATAATTCATTTTTCATCTCCCTGCCGTGTTCGTCACGTTCCTGCCGGCGGAAAGGGAATGTTAAATTCCAAAGGGAATGTTCAATAAATCACCTGTCACCTGCCAGGCTCAAAGGGAATGTTAAATTCCGAAGGGAATGTTCAATAAATCACCTGTCACCTGCCAGGCTCGGCTCCCTTGTGCTGCTTTTGTTGTGCAACCATCAGTGATTTACACTTTCCCCTCCTCTGAACGCTCCGTGAGGCCACTGCAACATGTTATTATGTCAGAGCAAAAGACTGAAACAAAGAGCTCCTTCTCGTGTGTCATGTCACTTCCAGGCACCTTTGATCCCTTCCTGACTGGAATGTCATGTTTGCTGTGTGATGCCCCGCAGAGAGACGAGAGGCTTTTGCAAGAACTTACGAAAGAAACCGAATATGGATTTAATAATTCATGTTAAAATAGTGTTAAATCTGCTGCTGACATCTAGTGGGTGCCTGGATTGGTAAATACTCGGGTGAGCAGGAAACACGAGGCTCTTCTGGCTCAGCTGGTGAAGTTGTGGATCAAAACAAGACTCTCTGGGGTTGGGTGAAGGCAAATCAATGCTGCAGAGGTGTCTGTTTGGCTCCCTGTTTTCATGGGCAAAACCAACTTTTCCTGGGTGATGAAGCCTGAAGGGAGCCAGGACTGGACAGCTGGAGGTCTCTTTGGGTTTGTAATTAGTGGGAACAGCAAAGGCTCTTGCTGCTGGTTTATTATTGGTTTTGCAGTCAATAATGAGCTGGTCACTGGGACGTGGAGTGACAAACCAGCTTCCCAACATCCACGGGAAAAGGGGAAAAGCGGGGTTTAGAAAAAGCTCCTTTTATTTCCTGCTTGCTCCCTGTTTTCCAGGGGTCGATCCAGCGTTACAGAAGGAATCCAGACCACCTCAGATGCCCGCTCCCTCTGCAGCTCCAGCCCCAGCATCCTCCTCCTCCTCATCTTCCTCCTCCTCCAAATTCCACCGCGCTCGCTCCGGGGGAGCCCGAGATGAACGGTATCGCTCCGGTAAGGGCAGGGCAGGGCCCACCTGGACCCCTCCTGGTGGGCAGGAACGTGCTCTGTCAAAGCAAAATAACCAAAATTATTATTCCACACCTCACTGGGGTGGGTCCCCTGTAAAGAAACATCAGACTCGTGGGGCTGCAGCTGCCAAATCAAAAAGAATTATTATTAAGTTGAAAAAACAAGTGGTTTGTTGCCACCTCTTGAACTCCTGCTCCACTTCAGAAAGGGGCAAGGTGGTGGCACCCCTTTTTTATGTCCACCTGGTTTTGTTTTTCAATTTGCAATAGCAAGAATTACATTTTCCTCTTGACATGGGCTCATCAGGTCTCCCTTCCCCATCTCATCCCCCCGTTCCGTGGAGCATCAGGAGAGCCCAGTTTGGGCTCTGCAAAAGCATAATTAAAATACATCAGTCTGAGAAGGGAATGTAGATGAGCTCTCCCCGGCCACAGCAGGTTTTTAACAAGTAGATTCCTCCTCACCAGTGCTGTGTGTCTTCCTTTAAAGAGCTCTGGGGCTTGCAGAGGGATGGAAGCCTCAAGTCCCAACCTGCTTCGGTTCCTAATCAGCCTGAATTTCCAACCACAGCTAAACTTCCAAGATTTACATGAAATCTGCATCCTGTTTGGGAACAGGAGGTTTTTCCTAAACCAGACAACTGTCAGTGCACCTGGGGCTGCACACCCTCAATGCATGTTTAAGCATATTTTAGGATAATCTTTGGCTGAGGGGAAAGAGCTGGTGGGGTTGAGTTTTCTCTGAAAGTCGCTGGTGACACAAGGATAGATATTGACTAACCCAGAACGTTCCAGACTGAAAAAAAAGCCCTGCCTTCAGCTTGCCAAACTTCAGGAACCCTTGCTGTCCCCAGATATCCACACGGAAGCCGTGCAGGCGGCGCTGGCCAAGCACAAGGAGCAGAAGATGGCCCTGCCCATGCCCACCAAGCGACGCTCCACCTTCGTCCAGTCCCCAGCAGACGCCTGCACTCCCCCAGGTGAGCCTTGGGAAGGTCCAGGGGCTCAGCACCAGCCAAACCCAGGGGCTGCAGAGGGCTGAATATTCCAACTCTTCACACACCAGCACAAATCTCTTCGTCCTGGAGCTCTGTCGGGGCTGGGAAAGCGGCTCCTCTTCCAGGAGTTCTTAAAGAACCACCTGGTGGGATTTTGGGGTGTCCTCTAGAGTTGGACTCGGATGATCCTTGTGGGTCCAGCTCTGGGTGTTCCATGGATGTGATTCAGGCTGACTCTGCTTCCCTCACTCCTGTTTCTGCTGCATAATTCACGTCTGGGTTTCGTTGAGGTTCAGTGCTCAGCACACACAGGAGGAGGATTTGCAGTGCTGGAACATTTCTGGGCAAGGACCTCGGAGGGGTCTGGTGGGATTCCAGCCTTGCAGGACTTTTCCCACCCCTTCCCTTGTAGTGGCTGCAGCAGAATCCCACCCCCCTTCCTGGATAACGTGGTGTCTGGTGTGGTGCATGTGCAGCAGCCATGGAGAACCCTCTGTTTTCCAGCAGCTGGAATGCTCTGGCTTCCAAAGGAGTCCGTGTGGTTTTCTGTGTCCTGTCTCATCGTGCAGAAGCATCGCAGCCATTTGGATGGACAAAATCATCCGAATGTTATGAATTCCCATCTCCTGGGGGATTCATATCCTTGAACCCCGCTCTGCTGGGCCATGTCACTCCTCCTCCTCCTCCTCCTTCTCCTCTCTACGTCCTGCTTTATCTCACCTCCTTTTCTCCCTTCCTGTCTCTGGGGGGCTGGTGCATGTTCCTGGTGTCTGCTTTGGGGCTCAGCTCTGTGCTCCCTTGTCCAGGACTGCAGCACATCCCGAGCTGGGGGTGTCACGTGGATGAAGGTCAGCATTTCCAGCAGGGCTGGATTCAGTCCCACTCCACTCCATTCCACTCTGGCAAGTGGGTAGAGCATGATTTGATAGTTTAATTTACCACTTGAGTGTAGGCAGAAAGAGCAATCTAAATTTTAGGCCAAAGCCACTCAAGTGTTTGTGTTTAGCACCAGCATCCCAAGCACTGAGTGCTGGCTCCATGAGAAATAACTCCTGAGCTCACAGTTTGGGGACAGCCGAGGTGTCCCTGCTCTGGGACGCACAGGAACAGCTCCTCGTTGCAGATTTCTCTGTTTTGTTTTGGGGCTGGGCTTTTTTGTTTGTTTTCTGAGGTTGAAAGGGCCCCATTTAGAGCCCCAGACAAAAGCATTTTCTGCTGTGGCCTTGGCACGGCCGTTCCCTGAGTTCTACTTTGTTCCTGGGACTTTTGCTCTGCCACAACCACACTGAGCCCTCACTCCCCAGCTCAGAACTAGGCAAAGCAGCATCTGATATCATGGAATATGAAGGGAAGAGTAATGAGGGATGAGTCCTAGGCTTGGAGAAGCCAGGGGAAGGGTGTTGTTGAAGTGAATCCACCAGGGGTGAGTGTGTTCCCACCGACACGTCTCCTGCTTTTAACGGTTTGGCCAGTGGAAAACAGCCCCTCTGTGAAAGCCTGTTGATATGTGATTGGAAAAAGAGCATGTTCAGTGCCATGTGCTTTTCCCCTGAGCAGTTAGATTTTCTCTCTGCTTCCACACAGACACGTCTTCCGCCTCCGAGGACGAGGGCTCGCTCAGGCGCCAGGCCGCTCTCTCTGCTGCATTGCACCAGAGCTTACAGAATGCTGAGTCTTGGATCAACCGATCTGTTCAGGGGTCATCCACATCCTCATCAGCATCCTCTACACTTTCCCATGGAGAAGGCAAAGGGACCAGTGGGTCACTAGCTGATGTATTTGCCAATACTCGAATAGGTAGGAGCCGGGTGCCGACAGAACCGGGCGCTTCCGAGTTCAGACTGTGTTGATAAAGCTGGAGTTGTCCATTCCCACGGGGAAATTCAGAGCCAGGGTTTTGCTGGTGTTGGTGGAACCTGCCAGGGCTGGTTGGAGTTGCCCCATCACGTTGGTTTTTTTTTTTCCCCCCGAAGAATTTCGGAAGGTTCGAGGCAGTGGGAGTTCGAGGCAGAATTTCCGAGGTTCGGAAAAGGGGCAGTGGGAGCAGGAGCCTCTGGAAGCAGAGGAGGCTCCAGGGACAGCGTGGGCAGAGCAGGAGGCACAACCTCTGTGCTGTGTTGCTTTGTGTCTCCAGCTCTCCTGTGGGCACAAAAAGTGGCTTTTCCATCCGTGTCCCAAATCCCTTGGGGGAGTCCGTGCCCGTGGAGTGGGGAAGTGCCGTGGTTGCCCATCCTCATCCAAGCCCTGAGGGTTTATTGCCTGCCTTAGATCAGGAAAGAGAAAGAGCCAAACCCATTTGTGTGAACAAATGAACCTGTCCTTTAAAAAAAAAAAATGGGTTAAATCAGAGTAAAACTTCAGCCCAGCTCTGCCCTGACTGGCTGAGGAACAACCAGAGAGCATCCAGGTCCTGAGGAGACGGAGCAGAATCTACAGATCTGGATCCCCCAGGCTCAGTTTTCTGAGGCTCTGAGGTGCTCCTTCGCTGCTGATGCTTCTGTATGAAATGGCCAAGTTTGTTTTTTTTTGCTCTGTGTTACGTTTTGTCCTTTTTTTAGCTGCTGGGGGAGGGAAATTCCTGCACCTGTAGGACATGTCTGTATTCCGTGTGCTCTCTGCTTCTGCTTAACTGGTTTGGGGGCGAGCAGTGCATAGAAGTGCTGGTGGTTTGGACTGTTTCACTTATTTTGTTTTGGGTTTTTTTATTGCTGTTATTTTTTGTTGGTTTATTTGCTGGGGATGCAAATTGTTTCCTGAAATGGAAAACTGAGGAAATTGCCCATAAAATGTAGTCGATGTAATGAATGTCTTTGAAGCAGAGAGGCTGTTTTTAATTGGAGGATGCAGAAAGCCACGTTACCTTTTTTGTAATAAATTAAGGTAATACAGCTTTTCACCGACAGAATATCTCCTATCTAATCTAATTAGTGTTTTATGCACAGTAGAAGCTTTAAATCTGTGTCAGAATTATATTTGCCACGTTCAGCCCGTGTTAACAGCTGATTTAAGTGAATAGAACTCACACAGTTCTGTGCATCTCTCTGGAGAGAGAAATAAAAAGTCCTGCAGATGCTTGGATTGCACAAATCCAGGTCCTTCTCAGTGATCTGAGAAGTGCAGTGCTTGACAAGTGTTTCCTGCCACTGGGTCTCCAAAGGGATGCAGAAATGGGTTGGTTTTAATCCCTGGAAAAAGGCAAATCAACACAGAACCAACCACAAAACCCTTTCAGTGGGAATTATGTGGGATCTGGCTTCAGGCTCTCTGAGCTTCCAATTTGTTGGGTTTTTTTTTCCTTTGTAAGCACCAGTTGCTGGTGCTGTTAAGCCAGAATAGAATATTCTTGCCCTCTCAGATGACTGAACCCGCTGGGTCGTGTAAAGAAATCCCACATAAGCAAAAACCCCTTTATTTAAGAGAGATTTCACTGGGGAATTCCTGCAGGATGCACTTCCAGCCTCCTCTCCAAGGCAGGACAGTGTCTTGCACCTTCAAGCAGCTCACACTATTTGTGGGATTTATTCTGTCAGTGCTGGACAGGCTCTGGAACCACCCAGCTGGAAGGAATTGAAACCCAACTCGATTTTTGCTGATCTGCTTCGGTCAAACTCTCACGTGGTTTTGTTTTTGAAAGCCCTGACTGACAAAAAAAGCCAAACAGTAGAATTCTAGCAAGAGGAATCAGTGCATAGGTGAGGGAGGGGTTTGTGCTGGGCTTTGGAGATTTCAGAGCTCACGTGAATCTCAAACTTTTATATATTTTTTTATTTTTTTTAATTTTTTTTTAAGTACAGAATGTCACAAGATTGAGCTTCAAGGTTTAGAAACCAAGAACAGGAATCCTGCTTTGCTGAACCACTTTCCTGACATGGAGCCTTTGGCTTTTGGTTTCCAGAGCACATAAATGTGCTTCACATTTAGGGATCAGAGTGTTTTAGCATTTAATAAACAGACATTTTAAACAGACATTTTAAACCCTTAAACCCCTAATGTTGGTGACAGGTCACTGACAACTTTTTTTGCTTGTGCCACCTGATTTAAAAAGGAGTATTTAACTGATTTCTTCCCTCTTTTTAGAGAATTTCTCAGTTCCCCCAGATGTCACAGCAACTACCTCCACCCCCTCGGCCCGACCAGCAGCGATCGACCTCCCTCCCTCTGGAATTGTCAAGGGGATGCACAAGGGATCCAACCGCTCCAGCCTCATGGACACTGCTGATGGTAGGGCTGGAAGGGCAAAAAAATTACATGCATGGGTAGGGCTGACTGTTTTTGAAAGCTTTTTGTCCCAGAGCCCCCAAAAAAGGGAAAAGAAAAAAAGAAATAATGTGATTTTTGGCTCGTGGTTGAGCTCCCGTGGAGCTGAGGATACTCCAGGATGTCTGAGTGAAAGGTTTGTGCAGGAGGTGACACTGGTGTCCTGGTGTGTCCCCTCTGCTGGGGGAAATCAGGATTTGGAAGGGAGGAAATGCTTTAAAAAGCAGATCTCTGTTAATGGCGTTTTCTGACCACTGAGTTAATGCAGAGCTGATGTAAAATTAATGTCCCTCCTGCACTGGCACAGCTTTAATACCAGAAACCAGCAGCTGAATGAGTGGGTGCCCTGCACTGGAAGGAGCTGAGGTGTAAATGTTTATAACAGGGCACAGGAAAACACTTTTATTGGCCCCAATCTTCCCCTCCAGGTGTCCCTGTGAGCAGCAGAGTCTCCACAAAAATTCAGCAGCTGCTCAACACCTTGAAAAGGCCCAAAAGGCCACCCCTGAAAGAATTCTTCGTGGATGATTTTGAAGAAATCGTGGAAGGTAATGGCACAAATAAGGGTTTTATTCATCATTTGTTACTGTTACACCTGCAAAGAACTGAATTCATTCGTGCCCTTGGTGACTCTGATTCAGTGTTTGCAGCAGCCTCCATGAAGAGTCTGACACAAAATCCAGTGTTTGAAGTAATTTACTGTTCTGCTGAGCTTTGGGGGACCTCCTCAGTGCTAAACTTCTTAACAATTTAAATAGATTTTAACTATTTAAATAGGTTTTTGAAACCCCTTCATTTGCTTAGGCCACGTTAATTGGTTTCCCAGAAGGGATTGTCCTTAGTGGAGGTTTCATCCCAGCCATTATTTTTTGAGGTTTCACCCCAGCCATTATTTTTGTGAGGTTTCCTTTTCTCCAGCTCTGTTCCTGCCCTCACTTGGTGTGTTGAAGTGAGCTGAGCTTTGGGGGACCTCCTCAGCACTAAACTTCTTAAGAAAACTATTTAAATAGGTTTTTGAAACCCCTTCATTTGCTTGGGCCACATTAATTAATTTCCCAAATGGGATTGTACTTACTGGAGGTTTCATCCAGCCATTATTTTTGTGGGGTTTCATCCCAGCCATTATTTTTGTGGGGTTTCATCCCAATCATTATTTTTGTGGGGTTTCATCCCAGCCATTATTTTTGTGAGGTTTCCTTTTCTCCAGCTCTGTGTTCCTGCCCTCACTTGATGTGTTGAACACCTTTAAACAGCTCCCTGGGAGAAGACTGTTCCCCCATGGCTTGTTTTGGGCAGGAATTCCTCAGAAACGGGCTGGGCTGGGGTTTTTAAATGCTGAAAACCTTTATTTTCAGTGTCTTCCCAGCTCAGCTCTCGGGTGACGGGCGGGAAAACGAGGGGGAATATTGTTGTGTTGGAAACATCCCAGTATATACTGGAAATAATGTTGCATTTTCTCAGTTCCCCAGCCCAACCCCAACCAGCCCAAGCCCGAGGGGAGGCAGATGACCCCGGTGAAGGGGGAACCCCTGGGAGTGGTTTGTAACTGGCCTCCTGCCCTGGAAGCAGCTCTGCAGCGCTGGGGGACCACCCAGGCCAAGTGTCCCTGTCTGACAGCCCTGGATGTGACAGGAAAACCCGTTTACACCCTCACTTATGGTGAGTAGGGGGCCCAGCCCTCCCTGCCCCTGCTCACAGAGGAGCACAGGGCTGGGGAAGGGGCTTGGGGAGGGTCCCAAAAACCTCCCAGTGTGGCTGCAGGGGGAGGAGAGCAGCCAGGGGTTGAACTGTTCCCCTGGAGCTGTGCAAGTCCCTGTTCTCTTGTGTTCCAGGCAAACTGTGGAGCAGGAGTCTCAAGCTGGCCTACACCCTGCTCAACAAACTGGGGACCAAAAACGAGCCGGTGTTAAAACCTGGAGACAGGGTAATGGCTTTGGGGCTGCCTGGGGGTCCCTCTGGAGCAAAGGGAGGGGTTTTGGGGGGGCTGTAATTTGCCACAGGCACCAGGATCTTGTTCTTTTCACAATAGTTCTCTGATCCAAGGGACAGGCTACTTGGGGAAAAAAATTCCTGTCATTTTGCAGTGGTTCTGGCTCCTCTGGGAGCAGCTTTTTACCTCTGGGCTTTGAAGTCCATCTGAGGCAGAGCTCTGCAGCTCTGAGAGAGACCCAGGGTGTGATCTCTGTGTTTTGGCTGTGTGACCCCCCCTCACACGTGGGGACACGTGGGAATGGTGATGTGACTCCATGAGGAACTCAGGCCCATTCCCTGCCTTCTGTGGGAGGAAAAAAACGTGAAAAAGCACAAAGTTCCCCCGAGTTTTAGTCCCTGCAGGTCTGAACTGTGCAGCTTTGGCTTCTGTTTTGAGTAACAACACCCCTGTGTGGGTTGCAGGTGGCCCTTGTCTACCCCAACAACGACCCTGTGATGTTCATGGTGGCATTTTATGGCTGTCTGCTGGCAGAAGTGATCCCAGTGCCTATAGAGGTACCTCTTACCAGAAAGGTAACGTTGCTGGAGCTTGGAGGAGCCACGGGCTGATGGTGGGATGGAAACCAAGTCAGACCATCAGCCTCTGACAGCGTTTTTCCCAGCCTCCAGCTGCTGCCTGAGGACCTCTGGGAGCCTGGAATGGCATTTTCAGAATGGAAAAACATATTGACCAGAGCTGTGCTGAGCAGCTGGGGCTGCTGGGTTCTCCTGGAAGCTGCAGCCTTCATCCCCTCCCTGCAGCTCGTTTCTGGGGAAGGCAGAACAGGGAGGATCTGCCCCCCTGGGTGATGGGAGGGGGCTCAGTCCAGCCTTGCTGGGCTCTGCCAGGCTCTGGCTCTGCTGAAGAAGAAGGTGCTCAATGTTCCTGAAGGTTCTGAGGCACTTCTTGTGAATTATTTGCTCCACAGAAGTGTTTTCCTCACCCCTTGCCAGCATTTCTGCACTGTTGCCACATTATTGCCATGTGGGAAACCAGAGGATTTCCTAAGGGAAGCAAAAGCAACAGGCTCCTGGCAAACATGTGGCAGGAGAGGTGGGAGCTGGTCTGGGAACACTCTGGGATCCCAGAGCTCTGATTCCATTTCTCTGCTGTGGCAACCACATGCAAAACTCAAAACTTGTGCAGGATTTGCCCTGATTGAGCCTCCTCATTTTGGGGTTTTTGTCACTGTGCAGCAGGAATCAGTCCCTGGGGATGGAGAGGTCTCGTTATTTTGCTGTAATTACACGTTCTGCTTTTTGTTTTTGCCTCTTGATTCCTCCTTGGAGCATCTGGGTTTCCATTGCTGGCACTGGATGGGGTGTGAGCTGTGCCTGGACGCTGGGCAGGAGCACAGGAACACTCTGGATTTCACATCCAGTGCATTTTAACCCTGCCAGGGACGTATTTCACAGAATCCCAGGATGGTTTTTGGGTTGGAAGGGACCTTAAAGCCCACCCAGTTCCACCCCCTTCCATGGGTAGGGACCCCTTCCACTAGTCCAGGCTGCTCTAATTGTGATTCTGGCTGTTTGTGGGAATAGGTTGTTTCTTCTTCTTCTTCCTCCCCAGTTCCCAGAGCGTTACCAAACCCTGGATTTTGGTGTGAGGGGGAATCTCATGTAATGTCACCTTGGAATAGGGAGTGACTTTTCCCCCCCTCTTCCCTCAGGATGCTGGTGGGCAGCAGATTGGCTTCCTGCTGGGGAGCTGTGGCATTGCCCTGGCCCTCACCACTGAAGTGTGTCTGAAAGGGCTCCCAAAGACCCAGAACGGAGAAATCGTGCAGTTCAAAGGTGAGTCAGTTCTGTGCCACCTCCTGATGGAGCTGAACTGTCTGAAAGGAGCTTCCAAGGAGCCTGGAGGCATCTGGGGGGGGCAAAGGGGGCAACTTCTGGTCCTGTCACCAAACTGTTGTGGGTTTTGAGCGTGTGGTGAGATCCATCCACGTGTCTGAAGGACCTTTGGGGTTCTGGAAGCCACGAGGAACCACCTCAGGGTTGTCCTCAGGTCCCTTCAGTGGCATTTGGCAGGTTCCAAGGCAGTTTATTCCCAACACAACAGGGTATTTTTAGGAATGCTGCAGGGATCTTTCCTGAGGAGAAGGAAGTACCTTGTTGCCCACTGAACTCCCCGGTGAGAAACGAGATGAACCTTCTGGTTGGTAGCTGGGCTTGGCTTGGAATTCTGCTTGTGTAACTCAGCTTGGACAAATGATGGGGTTTAGTGCATTCCTGCAGAATATAAATCCCTCAATAAATAAGCTGATATTAATGTGCTGTTTAATTTTGGCTCCAGGTTGGCCCAGGCTCAAATGGGTTGTGACAGATTCAAAATATCTCTCCAAATCTCCCAAGGACTGGCAGCCCAACATCTCAGCAGCAGGAACTGAGCCAGCATATATTGAGGTAAGCAGTGAATGGGGAATGGAAAGCAGCTTCCATGAGCTGAATTTAATGTTCTAATCACCAGAGAGAGAACAGTTTCACCTCACTCCCTTGAGCTCCCCACTTTCTTGCCACTGAAACGAGGCTTTCACTGGGGACATCCTGCTGGGAGGCTCCTTTTAGTTTTTGAGTTTTAGTTTTTGAGTTTTAGTTTTTGAGTTTTA
>NW_020897798.1:190863-194242 GCF_003984885.1 Neopelma chrysocephalum
GAGTTTTTGTTTTGAGTTTGAGTTTTTGAGTTTGAGTTTTTGAGTTTGAGTTTTTGGGTTTTAGTTTTTGAGTTTTTGGTTTTGAGTTTTAGTTTTTGAGTTTTAGTTTTTGGGTTTTAGTTTTTGGGTTTTAGTTTTTGAGTTTTTGTTTTTGAGTTTTTGTTTTTGAGTTTTTGTTTTTGAGTTTTTGTTTTTGAGTTTTTGTTTTTGAGTTTTTGTTTTTGAGTTTTAGTTTTTGAGGTTTAGTTTTTGAGGTTTAGTTTTTGAGGTTTAGTTTTTGAGGTTTAGTTTTTGAGGTTTAGTTTTTGAGGTTTAGTTTTTGAGGTTTAGTTTTTGAGGTTTAGTTTTTGAGTCCCTTTGTGGCCTTGGGCACTGCTTGGAATGAGCTGGAGAACTGCCCTTGTTCCAGAAAGTGAGGAGTGGAGGCAGCTGAGCCCTGAGATGGTGCTTGACAACACACATTCACTTTGAGTTCTGGTTCTTCCTGGCAGAGCTGATCTTTGTTTTTAGGCCAGAAGGCAACTTCTAGGGACTGCAGTGGTTTGAGGGGTGATTTGGCCATCCCTAAATCACAGCCTGGCTTTTCAGTTTGCTGTGGGAGCAGGAGGAGATGCTGTGAGCATCAGTGACAGTGAGATAAACACTCATTTTATCCCCCATCTCCCTGGAGCTGCCCCCACAAGAACCATCCCCAGCAGGTGGGTTTGGGGGGTTCGTCTCAGCAGCTTCAGAGGAAGGAAACTTGCTTTCATTTGGCTTTTGTGGTTGAATCTCCTCCACCCAGGGGATCCAGAGTCCCCTCCCTGACTCTCTCTCTCCTCTCTCTCTCCTGCAGTACAAGACCAGCAAGGAGGGCAGTGTCATGGGGGTCACGGTGTCCCGGGTGGCCATGCTGGCCCACTGCCAAGCCTTGTCTCAGGCCTGCAACTACTCTGAAGGTGGGTGAGGGCACAGGACATCAGAGGAACAAAGGGTCAGCAGCACCATTTGGGGTGGTTGCCCCACAGCAGGTCTCTGAGTGACCAAGAGCTGCTTAAAAAAAAAAAAAGGAAATAAAAAGCGCAGGTTGATTCTCCCCCCGAAGTGAAGGCTGAGTGTAATAATGTTTTTCCATCCAAATTTGCATCATTTTCACGACCATAGTGAAGAGGAGTAAAAAGTGGGATTTGCATCATGTCTGGGGAGTTACTGGGTCTGTTCTGCTGAACCAAAAGGGGAGCAAATGAATCAAAACTGGAGCATTTTCCAGCGAGCTCGAGTCCCCTCTGATCCCCCATGGAAATGTCTTCCCAAACTTTTGTTCCTGAGGGTGTGTAAATACCCCTTGCTGGGGCTGTTCTGGTCCCATAAGGCTTTTTTTGGGGAACCCAGAAGTGGAGATGGGAAAACCTCTGGTGAGATTTCCAGAGAGTTCTGCTCTAGGACATGGTTTTAGTCTGGTCTGCCTTGTAATTCCAGCTAATTCCTTGATCCACGAGCGAAACCATTTATAGAGCTGTGGGTCAAAGTGCTTTAAAATGCAAAGTTTGTCTTTTGGAAGCCATCACTTGAGTTTCCATTGCTTCTGGGAGTCAGGGCTTGAGTGATGTTCCCTTCTCCCCTTCCCTTTTCCACTCGTGCATGACGAGGCTCAGAGCCCTCCTGTCCTGCTGATGGACTGTTCCAGGCTGGGATGTGATTTCCTGGCAGCTTTCTGGGCCCTGTTCCTGCTCAGAAATGGATGATGTGCAGTTGTTACTTTGCATAACAAGGAGCTGGGAGCAGCCACACGTGGAACAAGGGCTCCTCGTGCCCGTGGAGCAGCTCTGGCAGGGGCAGGGGCAGGTTCATCCATGGGCACATTCCAGCAGCAATAATGGGCACAGCTCTCCTGCCACCTTGCACTTCACAACTCCAGCTTTATTTTTGCCAGGTGAAACGATAGTGAATGTGCTGGACTTCAAGAAGGATGCAGGGCTGTGGCACGGAATTCTCACGGTGAGTTGGAGCATTCCAGAGCCCTCTGGAATTAATGAGAGGTTAATGACTGATGATTGCATTAGATATTAGGAAAAAATTCCTCCCTGTGAGGGTGGGGGGAGGCACTGGAATGGTTTTCTTAGAGAAGCTGTGACTGCTCCATACCTGGGAGTGTCCAAGGTCAGGTTTTCCTGGGATGGTGGAATGAGAGGAGCTTTAAGGTCTCTCCCAGACCAGTCTGGGATTCCTTGAGTCAATGAAATATGGTAAAGGCAGCATTTGAGGACCATTCCCTGTTAAACCAACCATTTCCCTCCCTGCCACATCTGCAATTCTCCCAGGGAATCACAGACCCATCCTCACTGAACCCCTGTGAATTCTTGGCGGGGGGTTGATGGGGGCTGAGAGTGACTCTTAAATTCTGCTGGAGAAAAAGTTTGTGAGCCCTTTTCTAACCCCCTTTTTCCTGCTTTCCAGAATGTAATGAACAAGCTGCACACCATCAGCGTGCCCTACTCTGTGATGAAAACCTGCCCTCTCTCCTGGGTGCAGAGGGTCCACGCCCACAAAGGTAACTCAGGACATCCCACAGCTCCACCTTGGAGCTCTCAGGATCGAGGATTGGAGGGGCATTAAAATCTCAGATGCATCAGATCCCCTCTTCTTGCCCTCCCCTGACAAATCTCAAGGGACAAGAGCTTCACTCACGTCCAAAAATTTTTATTTGGCAGCTGCAGATGCAATTTTCTGGATGCTCAGGCAGGGCTGGGGCTCGTGCCTCTGAGACTCAGGAGGGAGGTTTTAAGCCCCCAATGTCGTGTAGACACCTGTAAATCTTCTTACAGGGCTGATTTGCCACCAGTGTTCCAAGGCTGCTTCCACCAATTTGCCACCTGCTCCAAGGCTGGAACAGGAATGTGACAGCAGGTTGGGAGGGCAGGGGACTGTGCCATTTATTTCTGAATATGCACAAATTCTGATTTATTCCTAAATGAGTTTTAATGCCGTGTGAGCACTGGGGAACTTGGTGGGGATCTCCTGACTTGGAGCCAGTTTCTTGGATGAAACCAAGAGCTGTTGATCCCAGGCCCCACCGAGGGCATCCAGAGGGTGGTAATGATTTGTGGCCTTTGGAGGAGGAGCTGTGAGGGTGACAGACCCTGGCTCAGGTGGTGGGCAGTGACCTGCAGGCCACAGCAGATGCTCCTGTGTGTTGGGTTTGCTCTTAAGCAGGCTCAGTTAATTCCTTGCTTCAGTGAGAACTTCCTCATTTGGGAACATGTATGACAGTGACTCGTGGGAGGCTTTTATTTGTCCTTACCTGTGGTTTTGTGTTGGTTTGCAGCAAAAGTGGCTTTACAGCAACTCGTGGGAGGCTTTTATTTGTCCTTACCTGTGTTTTTTTTGTGTTGGTTTGCAG
>NW_020897798.1:194252-195321 GCF_003984885.1 Neopelma chrysocephalum
TTTTTTTTGTGTTGTTTTGCAGCCAAAGTGGCTTTGGTGAAGTGTCGAGACTTGCACTGGGCCATGATGGCCCATCGAGACCAAAGAGACGTGAGCCTGAGCTCCCTGAGGATGCTGATTGTCACTGATGGTGCAAATCCCTGTGAGTGGGGGCTCCCAGGGCAGGGGGTGCTCAGCTGGTGTCCTGTGGGATCAACCTCCACTCCTTTGGGAGACACCCCCGAGGAGATCTCAGAGCTCTGCTCATGGTGCTCTGGCACCAGAACGAGGGGTTCCCATCCTCCCACCCTTTGGGGTCTGAGAGGTCCTGCAAAGTACAGGAAGAGGTTGGGCTGGGAGCAGTGGGGAGACAGTTTATAAAATCAGGGAATTGTTTAGGTTGGAAAAGACCTTTAAGATCATCGAGCCCAGCACTGCCACGTTCACCACCAAGCCACGTCCCCAAGTGCCACATCCACACGTCTTTTAATTCCCTCCAGGGCTGGGGACTCCACCACTTCCCTGGGCAGCCTGTGCCAGCCTTTCAGGGAGGAGATTTTCCTTAATATCCAACTTAAACCTCCCCAGTGCAACTCGAAGCCACTTGCTCTTGTCGTTTCCCCAACCCTTCCTGTAGATGGGCATCAAATCAAATCCTGTGAGGTCCTAGTGGGACATTTTCTTTCTTCCCAGGGTCTGTCTCCTCCTGTGATGCCTTCCTGAGCTTGTTCCAGAGCCATGGGCTCAAACCAGAGGCGATTTGTCCCTGTGCCACCTCCCCCGAGGCGATGACCATCGCGATCCGGAGGTACCGGCGCCGGCTCTTTGCTGGGTTTGACTCATCCTTTGTTCACACGTGGCTTGCTCAGAGTTGATTTAAGCCTGTAATGAACTCCACTGACATTTGCTGGGTGTGCTCAGGTACCTGGAGTGGCTGAGCTGATAAATATCCCTCCTGAGACACGAGTGGGACAGCTCGGCAGGGCCTGGCTGCTGCTTTTCCTGCCCCTGATCCCCACAGCTGCTTTTCCTGCTCCTCATCCCCACAACTGCTTTTCCTGCTCCTCATCCCCACAACTGCTTTTCCTGC
>NW_020897798.1:195331-201810 GCF_003984885.1 Neopelma chrysocephalum
CCTCATCCCCACAACTGCTTTTCCTGCTCCTCATCCCCACAATTGCTTTTCCTGCTCCTGATCTCCACAGCCACTGGGGTGTTGGGAGTCACAGGGTCACAGGATGGGTGTTCTGAGCCTGGGGTTAGGTTTGAGATCACTCTGGACATTTTCATCCTCTGCCTTCTGTAACAAAACAGCCCTGCAATCATCTGGCCTGGGAGCTGGGGATTAGCACTGGGTGAGATAAGGAGCTGGGAGAGGAGCTGCACTGCCCAGGAACACAATTCCTTAGGGATTGATGAGCTCCTCCTGCCCATCTCGGTTTTAAGCCACTGTGCAAAGCAGAGACACTGAAATCCTCCTCTTTCTCTTGCTGTGGTGTCTCCAGCCGAGTGCCTGCTGGGGTGTGTTCATTGATTTTGTGTCCTTCAAAGGCCTGGAGTCCCCGGGGCCCCTTTGCCAGGCAGAGCCATCCTGTCCATGAACGGGCTGAGCTTCGGGGTGATTCGGGTCAACACTGAAGATAAAAACTCTGCTCTCACCGTGCAGGACGTTGGCCACGTGATGCCAGGAGGTAAAAACAAGCAGGAGGCTCCTACTGGGGCTGTTTTAGGAGAGGAACAGGTCAATGTTCTCTCCTTGGTGTGGGGGAGGTCGGGCAGGGCCAACTCTCGTTCCTGTCACCGTTCAGGGGGTCACTTCTCACCCAAGGCCAACTCTGGGGGCTGTTTTAACCAAGCCTGGTCTGTCCTAGGCATGATGTGCATTGTGAAACCCGATGGGCCCCCCCAGCTCTGCAAAACAGACGAGATTGGTGAGATCTGTGTGAGCTCCAGAGCAGGAGGGATGATGTATTATGGGCTGGCAGGGGTGACAAAGAACACTTTCGAGGTACGTACAGCAGAGTGCATCGTCCTTGCCCCGTTTTCTCTAAAACTGGTAGCCTTGTGCAATCCCTTGGGTTTGTAACTGAAGTGTTAATGTTGTTTTTTTTAAAAATACACCCTGGGAAGCTCCTCACAGTCGGGGATATTCAGCATTCCCCTTGCACAGACAACTCCCCCACTGCTGAAACAACGACCGCACCGAGGGCTCCCTCCCCTTTGCTCACATAAAGGGGTGTGGGGAAGGTTTTTTCTGTCCTCAGGCAAACCCACTGGGCTCCAAACTGTGCTCCCTTGTGTTGCAGGTGATCCCTGTGAACTCCTCAGGCTCTCCAGTGGGGGAAGTGCCCTTCGTCCGCTCCGGTTTGCTGGGATTTGTCGGCCCCGTACGTGAGGCAGCTCCGAGCTCTGTCCCCCTGCTCAGGACCCTCCAGGGGCTCAGAGAGAAGCCCCTGGGGCCAGAAGGGGTGTGGGGAAGAACTCACAGGTTGTTCTCCTGGTGCTGCAGGGCAGCCTGGTGTTCGTGGTGGGGAAGATGGACGGGCTGCTGATGGTGAGCGGGCGGCGGCACAACGCCGACGACATCGTGGCCACCGGCCTGGCCGTGGAGTCCATCAAGACAGTTTACAGAGGAAGGTCAGCACGAGAAACCCACGTGGAACTCAGGGAAACAGGGTCTTCAGTGTTTTCTTGGATTTCCCTGTGGGCAGCTCAGTTAAAGTCAATGTATTTTTGACTTAGGTGGTGATTGGCCTGATCCTGCCCGACCAACACGGGTCTTTTTCCCCACTGTCCACCCTCTTCCCAGTGTCCAGCCTGGCTTTCCATCAAGTCTTTGTGCTTTAGGGGAAGGGAGTCACAAGTCAGCCCCATGGAGAATTTAATTCTCTGTCTCTGCAGAGTTTTAGTCCTTAGCTGCTGGCTAGGAAGGGTTTCATTAATGCCCAAAGACACTTGATTTTTATTTTGCAGTTGTTGAGATCATTTTCTAGATCCTCAGGCAGGGCTGGAGCTGGAGGACTTGTAGGAGTGTCTCCAGGACTTAGAGGGAGATTTTTAAACCATCATGTGGGTGCCTTTAAGGCTTCTTGCCTTGGTGATTTGCCCAAGGTTGGAACAGGAATGTGACAGCAGGAAAATTCACCACGTGGAATTTTCACCAAGAGATGGAATTAACCCCTTAAACACTTCCCAGTCTTTCCTTTTCCATTTGAGTTGTCTGACGTTTTTTGTTCTATCTTTGCCCCCCTGGTTGTTTTCACAAGCTCTGCCTGGGGGCTCCCTGTTCCCAAGGAACAGGGCTGGAATTTGTCCCCTCTCCCGTAGGATCGCCGTGTTCTCCGTGTCCGTGTTCTACGACGAGAGGATCGTGGTGGTGGCGGAGCAGAGGCCGGATGCCTCGGAGGAGGACAGCTTCCAGTGGATGAGTCGGGTGCTGCAGGTCAGGGGGGGACATTTTTGGGGGGGTGGGCAGAGCAGAGGCCACTGGAATGGCCCAGATGGAGAGAGCACAGGGATGGAGAGAACAGTGGGATGGAGGGAGAACAGGGATGGGGAGAACAGTGGGATGGAGGGAGCACAGGGATGGAGAAAACAGTGGGGTGGAGAGAGCACAGGGATGGAGGGAGAACAGGGATGGAGAGAACACTGGGATGGAGAGAACACTGGGATGGAGAGAACACTGGGATGGAGGGAGAACAGGGATGGAGGGAGAACAAGGATGGAGGGAGAACAGGGATGGAGAGAGCACAGGGATGGAGGGAGCACAGGGATGGAGAGAGCACAGGGATGGAGGGAGAACAGGGATGGAGAGAACAGTGGGATGGAGAGAACAGTGGGATGGAGAGAACACTGGGATGGAGGGAGAACAGGAATGGAGAGAGAGCAGGGATGGAGGGAGAACAGGGATGGAGGGAGAACAGGGATGGAGGGAGAACAGGGATTGGAGGGAGAACAGGGATGGAGGGGGAACAGGGATGGAGAGAGCACAGGGATGGAGGGAGACAGTGAGCAGAGGAAGGTTGAAGCAGCTGAATGAGTGTGGTCCTAAAAGCAGAATGAGCAGCAAATACTTCCTCTGAGAGCTGCCTGTGTGTCCTTCCTGGGAATGATACTCAGGGTGTGAAGTGTGCAAGCTGGGGAGGAAAATCAGGGAAGTACCTGGTGCTGTGAATAATCAGATCAGATGCCTGGATGCTGAGGTGGGCAGAAAGGAACAGAGTGTGATGGTTCAGAGGAGACAGATGGATACAATCCCGAGATCAGAATCCTGTGATTCATCAGGCAACTGTGTGGGTATTTTGGGATTTTGGTCATGAAAGATTTAAAAATGGGTTTGGTGTCTGTGGAATGGGCTGTGAAGGCAGAATTGTGCCAGCACTTGGGGCTCTCCCTGCAGGGCTGGCTGGTGGTGCAGGGGTGAAACGGGATGTCAGGGATTGACTCGCTCCTCCAGCACCTCAGAAATCCAGGGATTTGCCTTGCAGCAACAGCAGGCTGTCTCCAGCAGCACCAGGAGCTGCAGTGACCATCTCTCCTCTCTGCAGGCCATTGACAGCATTCACCAAGTGGGTGTTTACTGCCTTGCCCTCGTGCCAGCCAACACGTTGCCAAAAACCCCGCTGGGAGGGATCCACATCTCCCAAACCAAACAGCACTTTCTGGAGGGCTCTCTGCACCCCTGCAACATCCTCATGTGCCCACACACCTGTGTGACAAACTTGCCAAAGCCCAGGCAGAAACAGCCAGGTAACCTTGAGCCCCTTTTGGGACCCTTTTGGTGTCGGGGAGCTGAGGCTCAGCCCCAGGAAGGGGGTGACGTGTCCCACTCCGTGTCCCATTCCCTGTGGGACCAGAGCCTGTCTCCTGCCCTGTGGCTGGGGCGTGTTTGAGGCCTCTCCTTTGCATGTGTTAGTCAGGAATTTTCATTCCTACCTTTGAACTCACTGGGATTCTCCCTGCTGATGAGCAGAGACCAGCAGTGCCTGCTGAACTCCCTCAGTGAGGTTTCATTCCCTCTCCTCCTTCATCCGTGCCCGGGAGCGGTGGGATCCTGCAGAGACTCTTTGTACCTTCCCTCTGCTTTCCCAAAGTGCCCATTCCAGGCTGTTCTCTCTCCCCAGGCGTGGGCCCTGCCTCTGTGATGGTGGGGAACCTGGTTGCTGGGAAGCGCATCGCTCAGGCCTCGGGGAGAGACCTGGGCCAGCTGGAAGACAACGATTTAGTTAAAAAGGTAAATCAGCACTTGTCAGAGCTGGGGAAGGGATTTCCCCTCCAGCAGCAGCTCTGGTTGGTGTTGAATCCCTGCCTCTCTCTTCCAGCACCAGTTCCTGACAGAGGTGTTGCAGTGGAGAGCTCAAGCCACTCCTGACCACCCACTCTTCCTTTTACTGAACGCCAAGGTACGGTCAGTGCTGAGCCCTTGGATTTGAAGGCCCACGTGTCATTCATTCAGTGCCAGTTTGAGACTTTAAAATCTTCTGCCCTCTGCAGTGCCTCTCTTTAGTCTCTGTATCAGCCTTTGCCCATAGGTTTGTGACTTAAAACTTGACCCTTTGACCCTGTAGGTCCCTTCAGCGAACGACTCTCACGGTTCGAGGCTTCATTTTCAAACTGAGCGTGTTTGTAGGTCCCACTGGTTCCTGTGTCAGTTAATGGTGTGTCCCTGTTGAGTATATTCTGGCAAGGTTCTGGTGCAAGAAGACCTGAACTTGACTCCCTGGAAGGTAGAATTTTCTAGAGCAGATCTAACTCCATCTCTGTCCTTTGATACCGTAGTGGATTAAGTGGCTCACTGAGCGCCAGCAGCCTTTAGGTAGAGATAACTCGTAGCTGTAGCCTTCCTGCTAGCCCAGAGCAAGCTTGGTTTGATCTCACAGCAGCCAGTTGGGGTTGTGCCAGCCCCTGTTTCGAGCATTTTTGTGTCCTTTCAAGGGAACCACTGTGTGCACGGCCACCTGCCTTCAGCTGCACAAGAAGGCCGAGAGAATCGCCTCAGTGCTCTGTGACAAAGGACATCTCAATGCAGGAGACAATGTGGTGCTTCTTTATCCTCCTGGTGAGTGGGTTTTGGGAATGGCTGAGTCCCACTGGGACCAAGTGCAGCCTGGGCTTTCTTTGGTTTCTCACTGGGATGTGGAAATCCAGGACAGGTGTGAGTTGGTCACCGGTCTGTACTTACAGCTCTGCCAGACACTGCTCCATGTCCTGACTGCCTTTTGAATCAGCTGACACTCAGGATGTTGTTTTCCTGTACAATGGAGATGATTTTCTATGCTTTACCTTCCCAATCCCCTATCCCAAGCTTCCCCAGCTCGCTGTGCTGCCCTCGGTGCCGACGTTGCGCATCCGCGCCGTGGGAGCGTCCCCCTTCTCCAGCAGGAAGGAACTCCTGGAGGAGCAGCAATGCCCAAGGCTCCCCAGGGTGTCCCTTCCCAGTGTCCCCTTGCTCCAGCTGCCCTGTCCTTGCAGGCATTGAGCTCATCACAGCCTTCTATGGCTGCCTGTACGCCGGCTGCGTGCCCGTCACCGTGCGCCCGCCCCACGCCCAGAGCCTCACCGCCACCCTGCCCACCGTCAGGATGATCGTGGAGGTGAGCAACTGGGGGCACTGGGGACACCCTGCCTGGGTGCCAGAGCTGCTCTGACCCACCCAGTCACTGCCCTGCACAGCTGGACGGGGGAGAGTCCATCCCTGGGACAAAGCTGGATGTGGCTGTGCCGCGTTCTCGCCTGCCCGGAAGGTTCTGGCGGGTCCTGGGCAGAACTGGGGGTTTAGTGAAGGAAAAGCAGAGCAGGGTGTGCAAAAGGCAGAGAAGGGAGTTCAGGTTTGCTGAGGGAAACTGGCTGCAGGTGGATAAAACAGTCCCTGGACAGCAGGCCTTGCAGTGGCAGCGCTGCTGGGCCAGGTTTTGGTCTCTTTTTTGCAGTGAGTGTTTTCTCTCCAGGTCAGCAAAGCCGCCTGTATCCTCACAACCCAGACCCTCATGAGGCTGCTCAAGTCCAGGGAGGCAGCTGGAGCTGTGGATGTGAAAACCTGGCCAACCATCATCGACACAGGTGGGGCAAAAAGGCTTCTGGAACTTGTGTGACTTCCAGAGGGACTTCCAGAGGCACTGTCCCCCCGTTTGGCTCGGGAGAATTTGCTTGAATATTTACAAAAGCTGTCCAAGATGGAATCTAATTGTGACCTTGGTCACTGGGAGCATTTGTTGAGCTGTGCACAGGAGATGGCTGCACAGACCAGCCTTGCTGCAGCCAACTTTCATCTCCTTAATTCAAGGGCAAGTTGGTCTTTTCTCCCTTTTCCTGAGAATAAATAAATTCCTACGAGGGAGCTTTGGCAAGACTCCTACCATACACCAGTCTGTCTCTTTTGGAAAGAGAATTAATAGAAAGCTTCTTCCTCCCTCTCTGGCTTTTTGAAAGTTGTGTTCTCCTTTCAAATAGCAGTTCAGGAACCAAAACTAACCTGTTTGTTCCTCTCTTGCACAGATGACTTGCCCAGGAAGCGACTGGCCCAGATCTATAAACCACCCACGCCTGAAATGTTGGCATATCTAGATTTTAGTGTCTCCACAACGGGCATGCTCACAGGAGTAAAGGTATAGTAAC
>NW_020897798.1:201820-202910 GCF_003984885.1 Neopelma chrysocephalum
GTGTTCCTGATGTCCCCCTGTGTTGCTGATGTCCCCTTATGTCCCCTTGTGTTGCTGATGTCCCCTGATGTCCCCCTGTGTTGCAGATGTCCCATGCTGCTGTCAGTGGGCTGTGCAGGGCCATCAAGCTGCAGTGTGAGCTCTACTCCTCCCGGCAGATTGCCATCTGCCTCGACCCCTACTGCGGGCTGGGATTCGTGCTCTGGTGCCTTTGCAGGTAGGACTTTTTCTTTTGGGGTGGTGGAAGGGACAGATGAACTCTGTCTCTCTGGAAATGGTTCCCTCTGGGTGTGATTCCAGACGTGTTGACATGACCAAAGTGACTGGTTTACAGTGGGGGGGGATTTGTCTTTGAACTCACAGCACCACAGTTCCCTTTTCCTGCAGATTATCCCATCTTGATTATGTTTGTTTGTGCCTCCAGAATGTTTCTTTTCCCTTTCTTCCTTGATTACACGTTGCAATAAGGGAGTTTTTGTTCTGTGTGGGGCTGAGCCAGTTCTGTTCCCTCACTGACAATGTTTGTGCACGTTTGTGTGTGTGCACAAATTGTTATTCTTGTACAGTAAGTTGCATTTTTCAAATGCTGTTTGCCTCAGCTGCAGAGTCCCACAGCCTGCTTTTGGTTTAGCAGGAACATAACGTGCTAATACAGTAAATATTAATTTAAAGATAACTACGAGCTGCACAAAGATGTTTTCTTCCTTTATGTTCTTCCCAGCGTGTATTCTGGACACCAGTCAATTTTAATTCCTCCTATGGAGCTGGAATCCAACCTTTTTCTCTGGTTATCTACTGTCAGCCAGTATAAAATAAGGGACACTTTCTGTTCCTATTCAGTCATGGAACTGTGCACAAAGGGACTTGGAAACCAAGTTGAAATGTTAAAGGTAAGAAACGTTTCCTGAGTGATCTGTTGGGTAAATTAATACAAGTTTTGCTGTTGCATGAGTCTCCAGGCCACGGGTGGCTCAGGAAAGAAATCACCAAAGCAGGTTTGCAGCCCCAGGAGAGGAAGGACTGGGAGGGAGCAGGGATGTGTGGAGTGGACACTGGGATGGAGCAGGGATGTGTGGAATGCAGGGAGCAG
>NW_020897798.1:202920-208501 GCF_003984885.1 Neopelma chrysocephalum
CAGGGATGTGTGGAATGCAGGGAGCAGGGCTGGGATGGAGCAGGGATCTGTGGAGTGGACACTGGGATGGAGCAGGGTTGGGATGGAGCAGGGATGAGTGGAGTGGACACTGGGATGGAGCAGGGATGTGTAGGGTGCAGGGAGCAGGGCTGGGATGGAGCAGGGATGAGTGGAGTGGACACTGGGATGGAGCAGGGCTGGGATGGAGCAGGGATGTGTGGAGTGGACACTGGGATGATGGAGCAGGGATGTGTGGAGTGCAGGAATGACCTGGCAGGGAGCAGAGGGAGGATCCCAGCAGGGCTCTGCAGCAGGATCCCTTATGTAAGAGTCTGCAGTGGAGGCTCAGCCCAGCACATGATGCACAGCACATGGCAGGAGCTGCTCCATGGAGGTGTGTTCTCCTTGGAGATGAGAGAAGGCAAAAAATAACTCCCTGAGATGCCTGAGGTGGCTTTTTGCCCGGGGTTTGGTGCAATAGTGGCTCCCTCTGTGAGATTCCCTGGGTGCCTGTCTGGGCTGTGTCACCAGGTGAGCACACCTGGCTGTGCTGCTCAGGGCATTCCTGATGGAAATCATGGATTCTGCTCCCAGTTTTGTTGAAGGCTCAGTGCAATCCCAGCAAACGACTTTACCCTCCCTTGTTTTGGCTCTGCAGGAGCCCCTGGTGCTGCACTGGGGCAGAGGAGGGAGCCCTGGTAGAGCAGGGTTGGTCCTGGCTGCGTTTCCAGGCTTGGTCAGACACATTTTATAAGTACAAACAGGAGCTGAAAATAACAAATTTAATATTATATTATTATAGTATATTATTATTATTGTTGTCGTTGTTGTTAATAATAATAATAATTACAAATAGAAGCTAAAATTACACATTTCATGTTATATAATACTATTTATTATTATTATTGTTCTTATTATTATTATTATTATTGACAATACCACCAATAGCAACAACAACAAACAGAAACTGAAAAGAGGAAATAACTTGAACACAAGAACAGGGTTTGTCCTGCGTTTCTTGAGTTATTTCCAGGTATAAGGAGCAAATGTCACTTCTTGAGAGGGGACAGAGGTGACCAACACATCCAGCCCTTTGCCTGAATAACAGCAACAACAACAACAATAATAATAATAATAATAATAATTAGAAACTGAGAAGAGGAAGTAACCTGAACACAAGAGCAGGGTTTGCCCTGCATTTCCTGAGTTATTTCCAGGGATAAGAAACAAATGTCACCTCTTTGAGTGTAGACAGGTGGCCAACACATCCAACCCTGTGCCTGAATAAGTGTTACAAATAGAAGCTGAAAAGAGGAAATAACTTGAACACAAGAACAAGGTTTGCCCTGCTTTTCTTGAGTTAATTCCAAGGATAAGGAGCAAATGTCACTTCTTGAGAGGGGACAGAGGTGACCAACACATCCAGCCCTGTGCTGAATAATAATAAGAATTACAAATAGAAGCTGCAAAGAGGGATCCTGCCTGACCCATGTTCTCCCCAGGCCCGGGGCATCAACCTGTCATGTGTGAGGACGTGCGTGGTGGTGGCAGAGGAGCGGCCCCGGGTGTCCCTCACTCAGTCCTTCTCCAAGCTCTTCAAGGACATCGGGCTCTCATCCCGTGCTGTCAGCACCACCTTCGGCTCCCGGGTCAACGTGGCCATCTGCTTACAGGTGACACTTCCTCCCCTCATCCCTGGAATCCCAGATCCCACATTCCGGGCTCTATTCCGTTCCAGAACCCACAAACTCCCCCCATCTGCTTCTGGAACCCAACATGTGCCCTGCCCGCAGCAGCTGGCACAGGGGTTAAGCAGCTTCCCTTGTTTTCAGCTGCCAGATTATGTCACAGATGCTCCAAACAGCTGGAACGTGGCTTGGGGAGCTGTTTATTCCCACGTAGACAGTGTTGGTGTGTTTATTCCCACATAGTATTGGTGTGTTTGTTCCTACATGGACAGTGTTGGTGTGTTTATTCCCACATAGTATTGGTGTGTTTATTCCCACATAGTAAATATATAATCAATAATTATCAATAATAATCATTAATATAACTTGGTGTGTTTATTCCCACATGGACAGTGTTGGTGTGTTTATTCCCACATGGTATTGGTGTGTTTATTCCCACATATATTGGTGTGTTTATTCCCACATAGTAAATATATAATCAATAATAATCATTATTATAAATTGGTGTGTTTATTCCCACCTAGTAAATATATAATCAGTAATAATCATTAATATAAATTGGTGTGTTTATTCCCACACAAACAGTGCCTGGTTGCCCCAGCACTGATGGCTGAGGGGGCTTGGACTGTGTCCCCCCCTCCCCAAACCTCCCTCCCACCCAAGTGTTTCCCTGTTCACTGAAGGGTCTCCCTTAGTGCAGCTGCAAAGGTGGGGGGTGTGTGAGTAGGAATTTTGCTGTGGGAAACCCCTGGAAAGGTTTCTGAGCTCAGGCAGGAGTCCCTCTGCCTGCTGGAGACAAACTGATGGGTTTTAAATGTTTTAACTCCTCAGGGAACGTCCGGGCCCGATCCCACCACGGTGTACGTGGACCTGAAGTCCTTGAGGCATGACAGGTACAGTAAGTTCATTAACTCAATTTAATAACTCTATAAAATGCTGTCAGGGTGCTGAGCTCTCACACTGCTCTGGAGATTTCCACTCTTTTAATCCTGACAACGTTTTCTTTCCCTTCAGAGTCCGTCTGGTGGAACGAGGAGCTCCACAGAGCCTGTTGCTTTCCGAGTCTGGGAAGGTAATTCCAAGTCTTTATCCGGAGCCACAGCACAGGGCAGTTGGGAACCACACATTTCTTACAGCCCTGAGAAGGATAATCCCGTGGCAGGGCTTGGGAAGGGCTTGGTTACACTGTTCCTCTGGAAAATCAGTTGGATTTATAATGAAGTAATGATTAAGGACTGTGTTTTGCTGAAACTCGTGGGAGAATTGGTTCTGTTTGCAGTAAATGAACCAAATCAGAGAATGAATTAGGCTGGAAAAGACCTCTGAGATCATCGAGTCCACATCAGAAGTGGGGGCTGTGGGATCCTTGAAATCAGCCTGTATTTGGGATTTACTGTGGCTCCCTCATGGATTAACAAAAAGAGGTTTCCCAGGATTTTTGTAACTGAATTCTTCAAAATCGAGGTCCGGCAACATGTCCAGGCCCAGAATTCCCTCCCTGTGTGGCCCTTGAGCCATGGAATCCATCCATCCCCTGATCCTGCCTCCCTGTACCTGTCCTGAGGTGTTTTATCCCTGCTTGTGGTGGCTGTGGGTGAAATCCTGCCCTGAATGAATGTGTTTTATTGGGCCTGAGGACAATCCAGCAGGAATTAACACATTCCTTCCTGTGCTCCTTAGATTCTGCCTGGAGTCAAAGTGGTCATTGTCAACCCGGAGACAAAAGGGCCTCTGGGAGATTCCCACCTTGGGGAGGTAAGTGGAGATTTTGCTTCTTGGGGACCTTCTCCTGCTGCTCCTTGGGCTGTTCTCTGCTGGGTTCTGAAGCTGCTGGGGGACAGTTTGAGGCTGTGACACTCCCAGGCCTTTATAAGCTGAATTATTGCTGGAGCTCTCAGAATTTGGGCGTTATTTCACGGCCCAGTCAAAACAAAAAACCCACTAGAAAGGAAAGCTTATTCCACTCTAAATCTTGCAAACTGGCTCCCAAATAATCTAATTTACATTTGGCTCTCCTTATCTTGATTACACACCAGTGCATTTGTCTGTGTTGGCAGATTATTATCAAGTTTTGGACTCGACACGTTAAAAATCCGCAGTTTGTTTGCTCAGCGAGTCCTGAGGGTAGATCTGCAAGGTGCATTGTTGAGATAATAAAGGACAATAGAGGATATTTGGAGGTTTGACCTAAATGAAGATGGGGGTTTTTTGGTCCCAAAAAATGGTAGATAAAAAGGGAACCTTCGCCTCGGAGCTTCCTGGCTCAGGAACAGTGTGGCCAACAGGGCCAAAGAAGTGATTCTTGCCCTGCTGAGGCCACCCCTGGAGTGCTGTGTCCAGCTCTGGGCCCTCAGCTCAGGAAGGACATTGAGGTCCTGGAGCAGGTCCAGAGGAGAGCAACGAGGCTGGGGAAGGGACTGGAGCACAAGTGTTGTGAGGAGAGGCTGAGGGAGCTGGGGGGGCTCAGCCTGGAGAAGAGGAGGCTCAGGGGAGACCTCCTCACTCTCTGCAACTCCCTGACAGGGGGGAGCCAGGGGGGGGTTGGGCTCTTTTCCCAAGACAAGAGGGTTCGGGGTCTTCAGCTGTGCCAGGGGAGGTTTAGGTTGGATATCAGGAAGAATTTCTTTGCAGAGAGGGTGATCAGCCATTGGAATGGGCTGCCCAGGGAGGGGGTGGATTCTCCATCCCTGGAGGTTTTTAAGATGAGACTGGATGTGGCATCAGTGCCATGGGCTGGGAACCACGGTGGGGTTGGATCAAGGGTTGGACTTGATGACCTTGGAGGTCCCTTCCAACCCAGCTGATTCTGTGATTCTGTGATTCTATAATTCTGTGATTCTATGATTCTGTGATTCTGTGATTCTGTGATTCTATAATTCTGTGATTCTATAATTCTGTGATTCTATGATTCTGTGATTCTATGATTCTGTGATTCTATGATTCTGTGATTCTATGATTCTATAATTCTATGATTCTATAATTCTATGATTCTATAATTCTATGATTCTGTGATTCTATGATTCTGTGATTCTATGATTCTGTGATTCTGTGATTCTATGATTCTGTGATCCTGTGATTCTATAATTCTGTAATTCTATGGTTCTATGATTCCATGATTCTGTGATTCTATGATTCTATGATTCTATAATTCTGTGATTCTATGATTCTGTGATTCTGTGATTCTATGATTCTGTGATTCTATGATTCTATAATTCTATGATTCTGTGATTCTGTGATTCTATGATTCCATGATTCTATGATCCTGTGATTCTGTGATTCTATGATTCTATAATTCTGTGATTCTCTGATTCTATGATTCTATGATTCTCACCCGCTCCACATCAGCGCTCGTGGGGCCTGGGGGTGACCATTCTCCCCTCCCTGCACAGATCTGGGTGAACAGCCCCCACACAGCCAGTGGCTACTACACCATCTACGACAACGAGACCCTCCAGGCCGACCACTTCAACACCCGCCTGAGCTTCGGGGACGCGGCGCAGACGCTCTGGGCCCGCACCGGTTACTTGGGCTTCGTGCGGCGCACCGAGCTCACCGCGGCCAGCGGAGGTGGGGAGGCACCCAGGAGGCTCTGAGGACTCTGGGTGACACATCTCGAGGACAGGGCCGTCCAGAGGGGCCTGGATGAGCTCAAGATGTAGCTCTCAGGGAGCTTGGGGGGTTTAGTAAGACAAATGCTGGCGATGCTGCCGGATCAGGGCGACCGCTGGTGTCGGGGCAGGGTGGGGATGAGCTGGTGGAGAAGGATGAGGGGAGAGGATGGACGTGGCCCAGAGATCCCTCCTGTGCTCTGGGGGATTCTGCCCTGCTGCCCCCTTGGGTGAGACCTCCCCTGCAGAGCTGCCTCCAGCCCTGGGGAACAGCACAGGGAGGAC